>NC_143184.1:12500-340335 GCF_047325235.1 Durio zibethinus
CTAAACCCTAAACCCTAACCCCTAACCCCTAAACCCTCAACCCTCAACCCTCAACCCTCAACCCTCAACCCTCAACCCTCAACCCTCAACCCCGAACCCCGAACCCCGAACCCTTGTTGGCTCAATAGAAAGCCATATTTTTAGCTTATAGAATGAAAATATGGCTTGTTGGCTCTTGCTTTCTTGATTCATCAATCTTCTTAGTGTGTTGGAGTGCCCAATTTATAGAGAAATTAAAAAAGTAGCCATTGGGAAAGCTTGGGAAGGAGAAATGCCCATGGAAAGCATGAAAAAATAGTCGTTGGAGTGATTTTGTCTAGAGGGGATCGATTGGTTCATGTTTGGTGAAGGCCATTTATGCTTGAAAAATAATGATCTAATTGATCCCTTTTTGTAGGGGATCAATTGGTTAGGGGGTGATCGATCCCCCACATAGGGTGATCGATCCTTTCTTACCATTTCAATAAAAAATTCGTTTCTAGATAAAAAAGCAATTGATTCCTTCCCTGAGGGGATCGATCCTGTCCAAACTGGGTGGTTGTTTCCCATTTTGTACTCTACTCAATAATTTGACCATAACTTGAGTTATACAAATCCAAATCACAAACCGTTTGAAGATTTAGAAACTAGACTTAAAGGGCTTTCTATGCATACAAACTTCATTACCTAATTCATTGTGTACGAATTATGGTGAATTTTCAAATTTATCCCTTGTGTAGTTTTTAGATAACTGTAGAGTGTCTAGTAAAAATTCAAAGTCTTTTCTTAAAAAATTTGGATTTTAATTTTATTTGACCCGTTAGAAAGAAGACTCAAAGAGCTTTCTAACCATATAAAATTCAAATATTAAAACTTTGTCAATTAATACAAAAAAATAAAATAAGTTCAATGTTGGAAAACTTTGTTCTTGTAAAACAACTTTCTTAAGTTAATCTATTTCTCAAAACCAATACTAACAAAATTGTATTAAGTCCAAAATGAATAAGTTCACTTTAAAAACAATAATTGGACTTTCATTTAAGCTCAAATAAATAATCTTTAAAGATATATTTGGTTTGAGAAATATGAAACCAAGACAGGTTTGTTTACCCTTTGAAAATCATATTGTTTATTTAGTACCAAAATATAAAACTTAAGAACATATACTAAATAAATATTTTTCAAAATCTTGATCAAGCTTATTTAGCTTTAATGTTTTGTCATTTCAAAATAAGGATCAATTCAAGGCAAACAAATAGATTCATATTTTTAAAATCTCTTTTTAATTTTTGAAATCTTAATAGATTAGTATTACTTTATTTCGAACAAACTTATATGAAAAAAAACATTTTTTTTTTGACAAAACAAAAGGTTATAATGATTTGAAATAGATAATTATTCAAATAGTCATAATTATTTGATCTAGTTAAGTAAACAGAATTAGTTTTTAAATCTCTTACTTATTAATTTTGAAATATTAATAAATTCATTTTATTTTATTCCAAATAAACCAGTATGAATTCAAAAAAACTTATTTTATGACAAAACAAAAGGTCATAACGATTTGAAATAGATAACTATTCTTATAGTCTTAATTATGTGAATTGGTTTGGTTAATAAATTTATTTTTTAATTCCCTTATTTATTAATTTTTAAAATATTATTAGATTAGTTTTATTTTATTCCAAATAAGCTTGTATAAACAAAAATAATTATTTTATGATAGAACAAAAGGTCATAATGATTTGAAGTTTACAAAAATTCAAATTGTCGTAACTATTTTAACTAGTTAGGTAAACAGATCTATTTTTTAAATCTCTTATTAATTTTTGAAAGATTAATAAATTAGCATTACTTTTATTCTGAATAAACTTAAATACTCAAAAACAATTGTTATATGACCAAAAAAACGGTAATAATGATTTAAAATAGATAATTATGACATGGCCATAATTATTTGAATTGATTCAGTGAACAGACTCACTTTTTAAATCACTTATTAATTTTTGGAATATTAATAAATTAGTATTTTTTTATTTTAAATAAACTTGTATGAACTGTAACAATTTTTTTATGACAAAATAAAAGGTCATAACGATTTGAAGTAGATAATTGTTCATATAGTCTTAACTATTTGAATTGCTTTGACAAACTGATATATTTTTTAAATCTCTTAGTTATTAATTTTTGAAAGATTATTAAATTAGTATTATTTTATTTCGAATAATCTTATATGAATTGAAACAATTATTTTATAATATAACAAAAGGCTATAATAATTTGAAATGGACAATTGTTCAAATAGAAACTGGTTCAATATATAAATTTATTTTTAAAATATCTTACTTATTAATTTTTGAAATATTAATAAATTAGTATTATTTTATTTTGGATAGGCTTGTATGATGAAAAACAATTGTTTTATGACAAAACAAAGGTTCGTAACTATTTGAAGTAGATAATTGTTCAAATTACCATAACTATGTGAATCGATTTGATAAACTGACTTATTTTTTAAATCCCAACTTATCAATTTTTGAAATATTAATAAAGTAATATTATTTTATTTCGAATAAGCTTTTATGAATTGAAATAATTGTTCTATGATAAAATGAAAGGTCATTTTTATTTTAAACTAATAATTGTTCAAATAGTTATAGCTATTTGAATTTGTTTGGTAAACAGATTTATTTTTTTTAATTTCTTGTTTATTATTTTTTGAATATCGATAAATTAATATTATTTTATTTCAAATCAGCATGTATGAACTAAAACGAATTATTTTATGGTTGAATAAAATGTTAGAACAATTTGAAATAGAAAATTGTTCTAATAGTCTTAACTATATAAACTGGTTCAACAAACTCATTTATTTTTTAAATCTCTTGCTTATTAATTTTTAGAATATTATTAATTTAGTAATTTTTACTTCGAATAAGTTTGTATGCATAGAAACAATTTCAGATAGATAATTGTTCAAATTATTTTATGACAAAAAAAGATCATAACGATTTTAGATAGATAACTGTTCAAATAGTTATAACTATTTGAACTGGTTTTATAAATAGATTTAGTTTTTATATTTGTCCAAATATTAAAAAATTAGTATTATTTTATTTTGAATAATTTTGTATGAATAGAAGCAACTGTTTTATAAAAAAACAAAATGTCATAACAATTTGAAATAGATAATAGTTCGAATGGACATGGCTATTTCAACTTCTTTGGTAAACATATTTATTTTTAAATTTTTTACTTATTAATTGTCAAAAAATTAATAAATTAATATTATTTTAATTTGAATAACCTTGTATGAACAAAAACAATTATTTTATGACAAAACAAAAAGTCATAATAATTTGAAATAAATAATTGTTCAAATAGTCATAACGATTCGAACTTGTTTCATAAACAGATTTATTTTTCAAATCTTTTACTTATTAATTGTCATAATATTAATAAATTTGTATTATTTTATTCAAAATAAGCTTGTATGAATAGAAAAAACTATTTTATGAAAAAAAAGGTTATAGCAATTTCAAATAAAGAGTCGTTCAGATAGTCATAATTATTTAAACTTGTTTGATAAATAGATTCTTTTCTTAAATCTCTTAATTGTTAATTTTTGGAATATTAATAAATTAATATTATTTTATTTCAAATAGACTTTTATGAACTGAAACAATTCTTTTATGAAAAAACAAGAGGTCATAACGATTTGAAATAGACAATTATTCAAATAGTTAAACTATTTGATTTAGTTCAGCAAACAAATTTATTTTTTAAATTTTTTACTTGTTAGTTGCCGAAATATTAATAAATTAGTTTTATTTTAATCTAAATAAGCTTGTATGAATAGAGACAATTGTTTTATGATCGGACAAAAAGTCATAACAATTTGAAATAAATAATTTGTCAAATAGTCATAACTATTTAAACTGGTTTGATAAATAGATTTATATTTTCAATCTATTATTAATTTTTGAAATATTAATAGATTAATATTATTTTATTCCGAACAAACTTATATAAGCAAAAACATTTGTTTTATGACATGTTGGCCTTGAATTGATCAAGAGTTTTAATTTGACAAAACAAAAATTTCCCTAACTTGAATCAATCTTTTCTAAACTTAAATTGAACATTTTTCCACCCTTCTATCTTGCCAAAATACATTTGAGAACCAAAACAAGTCAAATTCTCGAAATAAAACCTGAAAAGTGCAAGTTTTGATAGAATGGATCGATCCCTTAAGGGAAAGGATTGATCTCATCCTTACCAGATCAATCCCCTAGCAAAAGGGATTGATCCTATATTCTTCCAGAATAAAAATTTTCTTATGTTTTGGCAAAAATCGATCAATCCCCTCCTTGTAGGGATCGATCAGTTAGGGTTTCAAAATGACCGAATCGATCCCCTCATTCAAGGGATCGATCACTTTTTCATACAGAAAGTGTTCATCATACAATTTTTCAGAAAAGGGATCTATCTCCTCTTCAAAGGTTCGATCGGTTGCTCAAATAGAAGCTCCCAAATCTTAAAATCCAGAAAAGGTATCGATCGAGTAAGGCAATTTAGGCACGAAATCGAGCTTTCTCCAACATGAACCAATCGATCCCCTAAGACAAGGGATCGATCCTTTGAAGGCTAAAAACTCCCAATGGCTATTTTTTTGTCTGAAAGTTTTACAGGTTTGAAGCATTAAATGCTATCCAACGGCTCTCAACTTCTTCCTACCTATAAATCAAGCATTCCACTGCAGACCAAGTGTAACAAGAGCTAAGAAAACTTATTGCTATCACCTACCAATTTGCACAAGCATTCAAAGCTGTTCCAAGTCAAAAAAGTGCAGAATTCATATTAGTTTTTTTCTATTTTCTTATCCAAACTATTGTGTACTTCAAATTAGCAAACACCCAACCTTTGAGAGGTTTCTAGAGTTTGCAAAACACTTAAAAATTATGTATTCTGAGTTTGAAAGCTTAAGGGGGAGGATAACCCTTAAGATTGTGTTGAGTTGAGTTCTTGTAAAGCTTTAAGAAGCTTGATTGTAATCTTCATCATATAGTGGATTGAACTCCTTAGTAAGAAAAGCTAAGGGAAAGGACGTAGGTGCTTACGGAATGACTGAACCTCTATAAATTGTGGTGTTACATTCTCTATCCCTATCTCTTATTTACTTTCAATTATTGTGTTTAATTGTTTAGCAAAATTTGTGCTTATTGAATATTGCTTTTGAAAACTTCATTAAAACCAATTCACCCCCCTCTTGGTTTATTCCAAATCTTTAAGCTAACATGACAAAACAAAAGGTCATAACAATTTGATAACAATAATTGTTCAAGTAGTCATAATTATTTGAACAAGTTAGGTAAACAAAAATATTGTTTTAAATCTCTTACTTATTAATTTTTGAAATATTAATAAATTCATTTTATTTTATTTTGAATAAGCTAGTAACAATTGAAAATTTATTTTATGATAAAACAAAAGGTCATAACATTTTGAAATAGATAATTGTTCATATAGTCTTAAATATTTGAACTGGTTTGGCAAATAATTTTTTTTTTAATTCTCTTAGTTATTAATTTTTTGGAATATTATTAGATTTGTATTATTTTATTCCGAGTAAGCTTGTATGGACAAAAATAATTATTGTGATAGAACAAAAAGTTATAACAATTTGACATATACAATTGTTCAAATAATTAACTATTTGAACTAATTCGATAAATAGATTTATTTTTAAAATCTCTTACTTATTAATTTTTGAAAGATTAATAAATTAGTATTATTTTATTCCGAATAAGCTTGAATAATAAAAAAACATTTGTTATATGACCAAACAAAAGGTAAAAAATGATATGAAATAATAATTGTTGAAATGGCCATAATTATTTGAAATTATTTGATAAACAAATTCAATTTTTAAATCACTTATTTATTAATTTTTGAAAAATTAATAAATTTGTATTATTTTATTTCAGATAAGCTTGTATGAATTGAAATGACTATTTTATGACAAAACAAAATTTCATCATGATTTGAAATAGATAATTGTTTATGTAGTCTTAACTATTTAAACTACTTCACCAAACAGATTTATTTTTCAAATCTCTTAGTTTTTAATTTTCAAAATATTATTAAATTAGTATTATTTTATTCTGAATAAGCTTGTATGAGCCTAAATAATTATTTTATAATAGAATAAAAGGTTATAATAATTTGAAATAGGTAATTATTCAAACAAGATTTGGTTTGGTAAACAAATTTATTTTTTAAATCTCTTACTTATTAATTTTTAAAATATTAATAAATTAGTATTATTTTATTTCGAATAGGCTTGTATGATGAAAAACAATTGTTTTATGAGGAAACAAAAGTTCATAGCGATTCAAAATAGATAATTGTTAAAATGGCCATAATTGTTTGATTTGATTTGATAAATAGATTCACTTTTTAAGTCACATTAATTTTTGGAATATTAATAAATTATTATTATTTTATTTCTAATAAGCTTTTATGAATTGAAACATTTGTTTTATGACAAAACAAAAGGTCATAATAATTTAAAATATACAATTGTTCAAATAGTCATAACTATTTGAATTTGTTCAAAAAACAATTTTTTAAAATCTCTTGCTTATTAATTTTTGAAATATTAATAAATTAGTATTATTTTATTTTGGATAAGCTTTTATTAACTGAAACAATTATTTTATGACAAAACAAATGGTCATAATGATTTTAAATAAGTTATTATTCAAATAGTCATAACTATTTGAGCTTATTCAATAAATATATTTATTTTTTCAAATCTCTTGTTTATTAATTTTTCGAATGTTAATATATTAGGGTAATTTTTTTCCAAGTAAGCTTGTATGATATGAAAGAAATATTTTATGACTAAAATATTGTTAGAACAATTTGAAATAGATAATTATTCTAATAGTTTTAACTATTTGAACTAGCTCAACAAACACATTTATTTTTTAAATCTCTTACTTATTAATTTTTGAAATATTAATAAGCTTGCATAATAAAAAACAATTGTTTTATAACAAAACAAAAGATCATAAGGATTTGAAATAGGTAATTGTTCAAATGGCCATAATTATTTAACTGATTTGGTAGATAAATTTATTCTTACTAATTAATTTTTGAAATATTAATAAATTACTATTATTTTATTCCATATAAGCTTGTATTAATTGAAGCAATTGTTTTATGATAAAATACAAAGTTATAACAATTTTAAACAGACAATTGTTGTATGACTAAACAAAAAGTCAGAATAATTTGAAATAGATAATTGTTCTAATAGTCTTAACTATTTGAATTTATTCGACAGAACGCATTAATTTTTTATTATTAAATTAGTATTATCTTAATTCGAATAAGCTGATATGAAAAAAAAATTTGTTTTATGATAAAATAAAGATCATAACAATTTGAGATAGATAATTATTCAAATAGTCATAACCATTTGAACTGGTTTGGTAAAGAGATTTAGTTTTTAAATCTCTAATTAATTTTCAAAATATTAATAAATCATTATTAATTTATTCTAAATAACTCTATAAGAGCAGAAATAATTGTTTTATGACAAAGCAAAAGATCCTAATGATTTGAAATGGATAATTATTCAAATCCACATGACTATTTGAATTTGTTAGGTAAATAGGTTTATTTTTTAAATCTCCTACTTATTAATTTTCAAAATATTAATAAATTAGTATTTTTTTTTAATAAACTTGTATGGATAGAAACAATTATTTTATGAAAAAAGAGAAGATCATAACTATTTGAAATAAATAATTATTCAGATAGTCATAACTATTTCAGTTTGCTCGGTAAACAAATTTATTTCTTAAATATCTTACTTATTAATTTTTGGAATATTAATAAATTAGTATTATTTTATTTCAAATAAGGTTGTATGAACAAAAACAATTGGTTTATGACAAAACAAAGGGTCATAACTATTTGAAAGAGATAATTGTTCAAATAGTTATAACTATTTAAACATGTTCAAAAAATATATTTTTTAAAACATTTCTACTTATTAATTTTAGGCATATTAATAAATTTATATTATTTCATTCAAAATAAGCTTGTCTAAATAGAAATATTTGTTTTGTGACAAAACAAAAGGTCAAAATGATTTGAAATAGATAATTATTCAAATAATCATGACTATTTAAACTTGTTCGGTAAATAGATTCATTTTTTAAATCTCTTACTCATTAATTTTTGGAATATTAATCAATTAGTATTATTTTATTTCAAATCAGCCTATAGAACTGATACAATTGTTTTATAATGAATCAAAAGGTCATAACAATTTAAAATAGATAATTATTGAAATAGTTATGATTATTTGTACTTGTTCGATAAACATATTTATTTTTAAAATCTTTTACTTATTATTTGTCAAACTATTAATTAATTATTATTATTTTAATTCGATAAGCTTGTATGAATAAAAAAAAGTTATTTTTTGATAAAACAAAAAGTCATAACAATTTAAAATAAATAATTGTTCAAATAGTTATAACTATTTGAACTTATTTAGTAAACAGATTTATTTTTTAAATCTTCTACTTTTCAATTGTTTGAATATTAATAAATTTATGTTATTTTATTTGAAATAAGCTTGTATAAATAGAAAATTTTGTTTTATGACAAAACAAAAGGTTATAACAATTTGAACAGGTAATTGTTTAAATAGACATGACTATTTGAACTTGTTCAGTAAATAGATTCATTTTTTAATTCTCTTATTTATTAATTTTTGGAATATTAATAAGTTAGAATTATGTTATTTCGAATAAACTTGTACAAATAGAAACAATTTATTTGTGATAAAACAAAAGATTATAATGATTTGAAATAGATAATTGTTCAAATAATTATAACTATTAGTACTAATCAGGCCAATAGAATCATTTTTTAAATCCATTACTTATTAATTTTCATAATATTAATAAATTAGCATTACTTTATTCCAAATAAGACTGTGTGAATAGAAATAATTATTTTATGACAAAACAAATTATCATAACAATTTAAAATAAATAATTGTTCAAATAATTAAAATTGAACTACTTTAGTAGACAGATTTATTTTTTAATTCTCTTATTAATTTTCAAAATATTAATAAATTAATATTATTTTATTCTAGAAAAACTTATTTGAACAAAAACATTTGTTTTGTGACAAAACAAAAGGTCATAATGATTTGAAATAGATAATTATGCAAATAGTCATAATTATTTAAATTGATTCAGTAAACAAAATTATGTTTTAAATTTTTTACAGATTAATTTTTGAAATATTAATAAATTTGTTTTATTTTATTCCAAATAAATTAGTAAGAATTGAAAAAATTGTTTTACTACAAAATAAAAGGTCATAACGATTTGAAATAAAAAATTATTCATATAGGCTTAACTATTTGAGTCGGTTCAACAAATTAATTTATTTTTTAAATCTCTTAGTTATTAATTTTTAAAATATTATTACATTAGTATTATTTTATTTCGAATAAGCTTGTATGAATAAAAATAGTTGTTTTATGAAAAAACAACAAGTTAAAACAATTTGAAATATATAATTGTTTAAATAGTCATAACTATTTAAACTGATTTGGTAAACATATTTATTTGTTAAATCTCCTACTTATTAATTTTTTAAATATTAATAAATTAGTATTATTTTATTCCAAATAGACTTGTATGATGAAAAACAATTGTTTTATGACAAAACAAAAGTTCATAACAATTTGAAATAGATAATTATTCAAATGGCCGTAATTATTTGAACTAATTCGATAAATTGATTTATATTTTAAATTTCTAACTTATTAATTTTTAAATTATTAATAAAGTAATATTATTTTATTTCAGATAAGCTTTTACAAACTAAAAAAATTGTTTTAGGATAAAATAAAATGTCATAACAATTTTAAATAGAAAATTGTTCAAATAGTCATAACTATTTGAACTTGTTTTGTAAATAGATTTTTTTTTTAATTTCTTACTTGTTAATTTTTTGAATGTTAATAAATTAATATTATTTTATTTTGAATAAGCATGTATGAACTAAAACAATTATTTTATGACTAAACAAAAGTTCAAAATGATTTGAAATAGATAATTGTTCTAATAGTTTTAACTATTTGAACTGGATTAACAAACACATTTTCTTAAATCCTTATTAATTTTTAGAATATTATTAATTTAGCAATATTTTACTTCGAAGAAGCTTATATGAACAGAAATAAATGTTTTAGGATAAAATAAAGATCATAACGATTTGAGATAGATAATTGTTCAAATAGTCATAAATATTTGAATTGGTTCAGTAAAGAGATTTAGTTTTTAAACTCTTATTAATTTTTGAAATAATAATAAATTAGTATTAGTTTATTCTGAATAATTTTGTATGAATAGAAACAATTGTTTTACGACAAAACAAAATGTCATAACAATTTGAAATAGATAATAGTTTAAATAGACATGACTATTTGAACTTGTTCGATAAACAAAATTATTTTTTAAATCTTTTACTTATTAATTTTGGAATATTAATATGTTAGTAGTATTTTATTTTGAATAAGCTTGTTTGAACAGAAATAATTGGTTTATGACAAAACAAATGGTCATAATGATTTGAAATAAATAATTGTTCAAATAGTCATAACTATTTAAACGTGTAGAAAATAGATTTATTTTTTAAAATTTTAATTATTATTTTTGGAATATTCATAAATTTATAGTATTTTATTCGAAATAAGCTTGCATGAATAGAACAAATTGTTTTATGAACAAAAGGTCATAATGTTTTGAAATAGATAATTGCTTAGACAATCATAACTATTTGAACTCGTTTGGTAAACAAATTCATTTTTTTTCATTCTCTTACTCTTTAATTTTCAGAATATTTTATTCCTAATAAGCTTGTATGAATAGAAACAATTGTTTTATGGTAGAATAAAAGGTTATAACAATTTGAAATAGATAATTGTTCAAATAGTTATAACTATTTGAACTGTTTGAACAAAAAGATTTATTTTTTAAATCTCTTAATAATTCTTGAAACGTCAATAAATTAACATTATTTTATTTCAAAAAAGCTTGTATGCTTAAAAACAATTGTTTTAAGACAAAACAAAAGATAATAATGATTTAAAATTGATAGTTGTTTAAATGGCCGTGATTATTTGAACTGATTCGATAAACTAGTTTATTTTTTAAATCTCTTACTTATTAATTTTTGAAATATTAATAAAGTAGTATTATTTTATTTTGGATAAGCTTTTATGAACTAAAACAATTGTTTTATGACAAAACAAATGGTCATAATGATTATAAATAGATAATTGTTGAAATAGTTATAACTATATAAACATGTTCAGTAAATAGGTATATTTTTTCAAATCTCATGCTTATTAATTTTTTGAATATCAATAAATTAGTATTATTTTATTCTAATTAAGCTTGTATAAACTGAAACAATTGTTATATGACTAAACAAAAGATCATAATGATTTGAAATAGATAATTATTCTAATAGTGTTAACTATTTGAATTGATTTGACAAACACAACTATTTTTTAAATATCTTATTAATTTTTAGAATATTATTAATTTTTTTATTTTTATTTGAATAAGCTTGTATGATCAGAAACAAATGTTTTATGAAAAAGAGATAACGATTTGAGATTGATATTTATTTAAATAGTCATATCTATTTAAACTGGTTCAAAAAATAGCTTTGGTTTTTAAATCTCTTGCTTATTAATTTTTGAAATATTAAAAAAGTAGCATTTTTTATTTTGGATAAGTTTTTATAAACTAAAACAATTGTTTTATGATAAATTAAAAGGTCATAACAACTTTAAATAGATAATTGTTCAAGTAGTCAAATCTATTTTAACTTGTTCGGTAAAGAGATTTATTTTTTAAAATCTTTTGCTAATTAATTTTTTGAATGTTAATAAATTAGTATTCTTTAATTCTAAATAAGCTTGTATGAACTGACATAATTGTTTTATGACTAATCAAAAGGTCAGAATGATTAGAAATAGATAATTGTTCTAATAATCTTAAATATTTAAATCGGTTCGGCAAACATATTTTTTTTAAATCTTTTACTTACTAATTTTTGGAATATTATTCAATTAGTATTATTTTAATTTGAATAAGCTTGTATGAAAAGAAATAATTATTTTATGACAAAATAAAAGATCACAACAATTTGAGATAGATAATTATTCAAATAGTCATAATTATTTGAACTATTTCAGTAAATAGATTTCATTTTTAAATCTCTTATTAATTATCAAAATATTAATAAATCAACATTATTTTATTTTGAATAGTTTTGCATAAATAGATACAATTATTTTGTGGCAAAACAAAATATCATAACGAAATAAAATAGATAATTGTTCAAATGGACATGACTATTTAAACTTGTTCGATAAAATATTTATTTTTTAAATCTCCTACCTATTAATTTTTAGAATATTAATAAATTAATATTATTTTAATCTAAATAAACTTATATGAATAAAAATTTTGTTTTATGACAAAACAAAAGATCATAACTATTTGAAATAAGTAATTGCTCAAATAGTCATAGCTATTTGAACTTGCTCGGTAAACAAATTTATTTTTTAAATTTTTTACTTATTAATTTTTGGAATATTAATAAATTAGTATTATTTTATTTCAAATATGCTTGTCTGAATAGACACAATTGATTTATGGGAAAACAGAAGGTCATAACTATTTAAACATGTTTAAAAAATAGATTTATTTTTTAATTATTAATTTTTAGAATATTAATAAATTCATATATTATTTTATTCAAAATAAACAGGTATGAATAGAAACAATTATTTTATGACAAAACAAAAGTCATAACAATTTGAAATAGATAATTGTTCAAATAGTCATAACTATTTAAACTTGTTCAATAAACAGATTCATATTTTAAATCTCTTAAACATTAAATTTTGAAATATTAATAAATTATCATTATTTTATTTTGAATAAGACTATATGAACTAATACAATTGTTTTATGATGAAACAAAACGTCATAACTATTTCAAATAGATAATTATTCAAATAGTTATTACTCTTTGAACTTGTTTAATAAACATATTTATTTTTAAAATCTTTTACTTATTAATTGTTAAAATATTAATAAATTAATATTATTTTAATTTGAATATACTTGTATAAACAAAAACAATTATTTTATAACAAAAAAAAAGTCAAACAATTTGAAACAAATAATTGTTTAAATAGTCATAACTATTTAAACTTATTCGATAAACAGATTTATTTTTTAAATCTTCTACTTATTAGTTGTTTCAATATTAATAAATTTATATTATTTTAATTGAAATAAGCTTGTATTAGTGGAGAAAATTATTTTATGATAAACAAAAGGTTATAGCGATTTGAAAGGTAATTGTTTAAATAATTATAACTATTTGAACTTATTCGATAAATAGATTCAATTTTTAAATTTTTTACTTATTAATTTTTGGAATATTAATAAATTAGAATTATGTTTTTCCAAATTAGCTTGTAAGAATAGAAACAATTGTTTTGTAAAAAAATAAAAGATCATAACACTTTGAAATAGATAATTATACAAACAGTTATAACTATTTATACTAGTCAAGCCAACAGATTTATTTTTTAAATCCATTACTTATTAATTTTTAGAATAATAATAAGTAGCATTACTTAATTCTTAATAAGGCCATGTTAATAGAAACAATTATTTTATGACAAAATAAATTGTCATAATGATTTGAAATAAATAATTTTTCAAATTGATATAACTATTTGCATTGGTTTGGTGAATAGGTTTATTTTTTAAATCTTATATTAATTTTCAAAATATTAATAAATTAATATTATTTTATTTTGAATAAGCTTATATGAACAAAAATATTTGTTTTACAACAAAACAAAAGGTCATAATGATTTGAAATAGATAATTATTAAAATAGCCTTAACTATTTGAATTGGTTCGACAAACAATTTTATTTTTTAAATCTCTTAGTTATTAATTTTCATAATATTATTAGATTAGCATTTTTTTATTCCAAATTAGCTTGTATGAAGATAAATAATTGTTCTATGACAAAACAAAAGATCATAACGATTTAAAATATATAATTATTCAAATAATTACATAACTATTTGAACTGGTTCAATAAGCATAATTATTTTTTAAATCTCCTACTTATTAATTTTTGAAATATTAATAAACTCATTTTATTTGATTCTGAATAAGCTAGTATTAAAAAAAAAACTTATTTTATGATAAAATAGAAGGTCATAACAATTTGAAATAGATAATTGTTCATATAGTTATAAATATTTGAATTGGTTTGGCAAACAAATTTATTTATTAATTCTCTTAGTTATTAGTTTTTGGAATATTATTAGATTAGTATTATTTTATTTTGAATATGCTTGTATAAACAAAAATAATTGCTTTATGATAGAACAAAAGGTTATAAAGATTTAAAGTTTATAATTGTTCAAATAATCAAAACGGTTTGAACTAGTTTGATAAATAGATTTATTTCTTAAATCTCTTACTTATTAATTTTTGAAAGATTAATAAATGATTATTATTTCATCCTAAATAAGCTTGAATGTTCAAATACAATAGTTATTTGACCAAACAAAAGTAATAATGATTTGAAATATATAATTGTTGACATGGCCATAATTATTTAAACTGATTTGGTAAATAGATTCATTTTTTATGATGTTCTAAAATAAATAATTGTTTAGATAGTCATAACTATTTAAACATGTTCAGTAAGCAAATTATTTTTTTAATTCTCTTACTCATTAATTTTTGGAATATTAAGAAATTAGTATTATTTTATATCAAATAGGCTTATATGAACTAAAACAATTGTTTTATTATAAAACAAAAGGTCACAATCATTTGAAATAGATAATTATTCAAACAGTCATGACTATTTGAACTTGTTCAGTAAACATATTTCTTTCTTAAATCTTTTACTTATTATGTGTTGAAATAATAGTAAATTAATATTATTTTAATCTAAATAAACTTGTATGAACAGAAACAATCATTTTATAACAAAACAAAAAGTCATAACAATTTGAAATAAATAATTGTTCAAATGGTAATAAAGATTTGAATTTGTTCGATAAATAGATTTATTTTGTAAATCTTTTACTTATTAATTGTTTTAATATTAATAAATTTATATTATTTTATTTGAAATAAGCTTGTATGAATTGAAAAAATCATTTTATGACAAAACAAAAGGTTATAGCGATTTCAAATAGATAATTGTTGAAATAGTCATAATTATTTAAACTTGTTCGATAAACAGATTCATTTTTTAAATCTTTTAATTATTAATTTTCAGAATATCAGTAACTTAGCATTATTTTATTTTGAATAAGCTTATATGAACTAAAATAATTTTTTATGACAAAACAAAAGGTCATAACAATTTGAAATAGATATTTATTCAATTAGTCATGACTACTAGATGTAGTTTAGTAAACATATTATTTTTTTAAATTTTTTACTTATTAATTATCAAAATATTAATAAATTAGTATTAATTTTAATCCAAATAAGGTTGTATGAATTGAAACTGTTGTTTTATAACAAAACACAAAGTCATAACAATTTGAAAAAAATAATTGCTCAAATAGTCATAACTATTTAAAATAGTTTGATAAATAGATTTATTTTTAAAAATATCTTAATAATTTTTTAAAATATTAATAGATTAGAATTTTTTTTATTCTGAACAAATTTGTATAAACAAAAACATTTGTTTTATGAAAAAAGAAAAGGTAATAATGATTTGAAATAATCATAATTGTTTAAACTAGTTAGGTAAACAAAATTATTTTTTAAATCTCCTATATATTAATTTTTGAAATATTAATAAATTCATTTTATTTTATTCAATTAGTCATGACTATTAGACGTAGTTTAGTAAACATATTTATTTTTTAAAATTTTTTACTTATTAATTATCGAAATATTAATAAATTAGTATTAATTTTAATCCAAATAAGGTTGTACGAATTGAAAATATTATTTTATAATAGAACAAAAAGTCATAAGAATTTGAAAGAAATAATTGCTCAAATAGTCATAACTATTTGAATTGGTTTGATAATCATATTTATTTTTTAAATCTCTTATTAATTTTTTAAATATTAATAGATTAGAATTTTTTGATTTTGAACAAACTTATATAAACAAAAACATTTGTTTTATGACAAAAGAAAAGGTAATAATGATTTGAAATAGTCATAATTATTTGAACTGGTTGGGTATACAAAATTATTTTTTAAATCTCCTACATATTAATTTTTGAAATATTAATAAATTTATTTTATTTTATTCTAAATAAGCTAGTATGAATTGAAAATTTTGTTTTATGACAAAACAAAAACGATTTGAAATAGATAATTGTTCATATAGGTTTAACTATTGGAATTAGTTAAATAATTGTTTGATGACAAAACAAAAAGTTATAACGATTTGAAGTATGCAATTATTCAAATAATCATAACTATTTAAACCGGTTCGGTAAACAAATTTATTCTTCAAAACTCTTATTAATTTTTGAAAGATTAATAAATTAGTATTATTTTATTTCGAATAAACTTGTATGTTAAAAAATAATTATTATAAGACCAAACAAAAGGTAATAATGATTTGAAATAGATAATTGTTGAAATGTCCATAATTATTTGAATTGATTTGGTAAACAGATTTACTTTTTAAATCACTTACTTTTTAACTTTTGGAATATGAATAAATTAGTATTATTTATTTCAAATAAGCTTGTATGAACTGAAACAATTATTTTATGACAAAATAAAAAGATAATTATTCATATAGTCTTAACTATTGGAACTGTTTCAACAAATAGATTTATTTTTTAAATCTCTTAGTTATTAATTTTTAAAATATTACTAAATTAGTATTATTTTATTTTAAATAAGCTTATATTAACTGAAACAATTATTTCATAATAAAATAAAAAGTTATAATAATTTGAAATAGATAATCGTTCAAATAAGAACTAGTTCAGTAAACAGATTTATTTTTTAAATCTCCTACATATTAATTTTTGAAATATTAATAAATTATTATTTTATTTGAATAGGCTTGTATGATGAAAAACAACTATTTTATGACAAAATAAAAGTTCCTAATGATTTGACACAGATAATTGTTTAAATAACTATAATTATTTGAACTGATGGCTTATTTTTTAAATCTCTAACTTATTAATTTTTAAAATATTAATAAAATAACATTATTTTATTTCAAATAACCTTTTTATAAATCGAAACAATTGTTTTATGATAAAAGAAAAGGTCATATTTATTTTAAATATATAATTATTCAAATAGTTATAATTATTTGAACTTATTCAATAAATAGATTTATTTTTTAAAATTTCTAATTTATTAATTTTTGAATGTTAATAAATTAGTATTATTTTATTTCAAAAAAGCATGTAAGAATTGAAACAATTATTTTATGACTAACAAAAGGCCAGAACAATTTGAAATAGATAATTATTCTAATAGTTTTAACTATTTAAACCGGTTCAGCAAACCCATTTATTTTTTAAATCTCTTATTAATTTTTAGAATATTATTAATTTAGCAAGATTTTACTTCAAATAAGCTTATATGAAAAAAAGAATTATTTTATGACAAAACTAATAGTCAAACTATTTGAACTGGTTCAATAAATAAATTTAGTTTTTAAATCTCTTATTAATTTTTAAAATATTAATAAATTAGTATTATTTTATTTTGAATAATTTTGTATGAATAGAAATAATTGCTTTATGACAAAACAAAATGTGATAACGATTTGAAATAGATAATAGTTCAAATGGACATGATTGTTTGAACTTATTAGGTAAACAAATTTATTTTTTAAATCTCAAAGTTATTAATTTTTAGAATATTAATAAATTAGTATTATTTTATTTCAAATAAAATTGTATGAATAGAAACAATTGTTTTATGACAAAACAAAAGATCATAATGATTTAAAATAAATAATTATTCAAATAGTTATACTTATTTGAACTCACTTAGTAATTAGATTTATTTTTAAATATTTTGCTTATTAATTTTTGGAATTTTAATAAATTAGTATTATTTTATTTTGAATAAGCTTTTATGAATAGAAACAATTGGTTTAGGACAAAACAAAAAGTCATAATGATTTGATATAAATAACTATTCAAATAGTCATAATTATCTGAATGTGTTTAGAAAATGTATTTATTTTTTAAATTTTTACTTATTAATTTTTGGAATATTAACAAATTTATATTATTTTATTCAAAATAAGCTTGCATGAATAGAACCAATTGTTTATGACAAAACAAAAGGTCATAATGTTTTGAAATAGATAATTGTTTAGATAGTCATAACTATTTGAACATGTTCAAATATATATATTCATTTTTTAATTCTCTTACTCAATATTTTTTGACATATTAATAAATTAGTATTATTTTATTTCAAATAAGCTTGCATGAATTGAAACAATTATTTTATTACAAAACAAAATGTCACAATGATTTGAACTTATTTTGTAAACATATTTATTTATTCAATCTTTTACTTATTATTTGTCAAAATATTAATAAATTAATATTATTTTAATTGGAATAAACTTGTTTGAATAGAAACAATTATTTTATGACAAAACACAAAATCATAACAATTCAAAATAAATAATTATTCAAATATCATAAAGATTTGAATTTGTTTGGTAAACTAATTTAGTTTTTAAATCTTTTACTTATAAATTGTCTAATATAAATAAATTTGTATTATTTTATTTGAAACAAGCTTCTATGAACAGAAAAAATCATTTTATGATAAAACAAAAAAGCTATAGCAATTTCAAATAGATAATCATTGTAATAGTCATAATTGTTTAAACTGGTTTAGCAAACGAATTTATTTTTTAAATATTTTAGTTATTAATTCTCAAAATTTTACTAAATTATTATTATTTTATTCTGAATAAGCTTGTATGAATTGAAATAATTATTTTATGATAGAATAAAAGGTTAAAACAATTCGAAATAGATAATTATTCAAATAGTCATAATTGTTCGAATAGTCATAACTATTTGAACTAGTTTATAAATAGATTTATTTTTTAAATCTCCTATTAACTCTTGAAATATTATAAATTAATATTATTTTATCTCTAATAAACTTGTATGTTGAAAAGCAAATGTTTTATGATCAAATATAAGGAAATAATGACTTGAAATAGATAGTTGTTCAAATGGCCATAATTATTTGAACTAATTTAGCAAATTGATTTATTTTTTAAGTCTCTTAATTATTAATTTTTTAAATATGTATTATTTATTTTGGATAAACTTTTATGAACTAAAACAATTGTTTTATGACAAAATAAAAGGTCATAATGATTTTAAATAGATAATTGTTCAAATAATCATAATTGTTTGAACTTGTTCAGTAAACATATTTATTTTTCAAATCTCTTGCTTGTTAATTTTTTTAATGTTAATAAATTAATATTATTTTATTTTGAATAAGATTGTATGAATTGAAACAATTATTATATGACCAAATAAAACGTTAGAACAATTTTAAATAGATAATTATTCTAATAGTCTTAACTATTTGAACTGGTTTAGTAAACACATTTATTTTTTAAATCTCTTATTATTTTTGAAATATTATTAAATTAGTATTATTTTTATCCAAATAGGCTTGTATGATCAAAAACAATTGTTTTATGAGAAAACAAAGATCATAATGATTTAAGATTGATATTTGTTCAAATAGTCAAAACTATTTGAACTGGTTCAAAAAATAGCTTTAGTTTTTAAATCTCTTGCTTATTAATTTTCAAAATATTAATAAAGTAGTATTATTTTATTTTGGATAAGCTTGTATGAACTAAAACAATTGTTTTATGACAAAACAAAAGGTCATAATGATTTGAAAGTGATAAATTATTCAAATAGTAAAATCTATTTGAACTTGTTTGGTAAACATATTTATTTTTTTAAATCTCTTGCTTATTAATTTTTTTAATGTTAATAAATTAGAAGTATTTTATTTTGAATAAGCTATTTCAAATCATTATTAACTTTTTTTTTGACATAAAACAATTGCTTTTCATCATATAAGCCTATTTTGAATAAAATAATACTAATTTTAATATTTCAAAAATTAATGAGTAGGAGATTTAAAAAATAAATCTGTTTACCAAACCAATTCAAATAGTTATGACTATTTGAATAATTATATATTTCAAATTATTATAAACTTTTGTTTTGTCATAAAATAATTATTTATGTTCATACAATCTTATTCAAAATAAAATAATACCAATCTAATAATATTACGAAAATTAATAACTAAGAGATTTAAAAAATAAATTTGTTTGAAAAAAATCAATTTAAATAGTTAAGGATATATGAATAATTATCTATTTCAAATCAACATGACCTTATGTTTATTAGAAAACAAATGTTTTTATTCATATAAGTTTGTTTGCAATAAAATAATATTAATTTATTAATATTTTGACAATTAATAAGAGATTTAAAAAATAAATCTTCTTACTAAAATAGTTCAATTAGTTATAATAATTTGAATAATTATTTATTTCAACTTGTTATGACATTCTGTTTCATTAGAAAATAATTGTATATGTTTGTAGAAGTTTATTCAAAATAACATAATTCTAATTTATTAATATTCCAAAAAAGTAATAAGAGATTTGAAAATTGAATCTGTCTACCCTACAAGTTCAAATAGTTATGATTGTTTGAATACTTACCTATTTCAAATCACTATAACTTTTTGTTTTATCATAAAATAATTTTTTCTATTCATACAAGCTTATTTCAATTAAAATAAAAGAACTTTATTAATATTCAAACAATTAATAAGCAAAAGGCTTAAAGAATAAATCTATTTACCGAATAAGTTTAAATAGTTATGACTATTTAAATAATTATTTATTTCAAATCATTATGACTTTTTGTTTTGTCATAAAACAATTGTTTTTGTACATACAAGCTTATTTGGATTAAAATAATATCAATCTATTAATATTTTGACAATTAATAAGTAAAAGATTTTAAAAATAAATATGTTTTCGGAACAAGTTCAAATAATCAAAACTATTTGAATAATTATCTATTTCAAATCGTTATGACATTTTGTTTCATCATAAAGCAATTGCGACAATTCATATAGGCTTATTGAAAAATAATACTAATTTATTAATATTCTAAAAATTAATGAGTAAGAGATTTAAAAAAAAAATGAATCTATTTACCGAATAAGTTCAAATAGTTATAACCATTTGAACAATTTTCTATTTCAAATCATTATGATATTTTGTTTTGCTATAAAATAATTGTTTCTGTTCATACAAGCTTATTCCAAATAAAATAATATAAATTTATAAATATTTCAAAAATTAATAAGTAAAAATTTAAAAAATAAATTCATTTTTTTAACACGTTTAAATAGTTAAGTCTTTTTGTTTTGTCATAAACCAATTGTTTCTATTTATGCAAGCATATTCAAAACAAAATAATACTAGTTTATTAACATTCCAAAAATTAGTAAGTAAAAGACTTAAAAAATAAATTTGTTTACCTAGCAAGTTCAAATAGTTATGATCTTCTGTTTTGTCATGAAACAATTGTTTCTATTCATACAAGTTTATTCATAATAAAATAATACTAATTTATTAATATTCTCAAAATTAATAGGAAGGAGATTTAAAAAATAAAGTTGTTTACCTAACAAGTTCATATAATCATGTCCATTTGAACAATTTTTTGCTTCAAATCTCTATGACCCTTTGTTTTGTCATAAAACAATTATTTTTGTTCATGCAAAATTATTCAAAATAAAATAATATTGATCTAATAATATTTTGAAAATTAATAAAAGATTTTAAAAATAAATCTATTTACCGAAACATTCAAATAAATGTGTTTTAAAAACATTTGAATACATGCCTATTCAAAATAAATTAATACTAATTTATTAACATTCAAAAAATAAATTTGTAAAAGATTTATCATAAAACAATACTAATTTATGATTATTTGAAAATTAATACTAATTTATTAACATTCAAAAAGTAAGTTGTTATAACCTTTTGTTTTGTCATAAAATAATTGTTTCAGTTCCTAAAAACTATCTAAAATAAAAAAATACTACTTTATTAATATTTTGAAAATTAATAAGCAAGAGATTTAAAAACTAAAGCTATTTTCTAAACTAGTTCAAATAGTTATGACTATTTGAACAAATATCAATCTCAAATTGTTATGATCTTTGTTTTCTCATAAAACACTTGTTTTTGATCAGACAAGTTTATTCGGATAAAAATAATACTAATTTAATAATATTCCAAAAATTAATAAGAGATTTACAGAATAAATGTGTTTACTGAACTAGTTCAAATAGTTAAAAATATTAGAATAATTATTTATTTCAAATCATTATGACCTTTTGTTTATTCATATAATAATTGTTTCAATTCATATAAGCTTATTTAAAATAAAATAATACTAATTTATTAACATTCAAAAAATTAATAAGTAAGAGATTTGGACAATAAATTGTTTACCAAACAAGTTTGAATATTTATGACTGTTTGAACAATTATCCATTTAAAATTGTTATAACCTTTTGTTTTGTCATATGACAATTTTTTTAGTGCATAAAATTTTTTCCAAAATAAAATAATGCTACTTTATTACTATTTCCAAACTTTAATAAGTAAGATATTTAAAAAATAAATCAATTTATTGAATCAGTTCAAATAATTATGGCCATTTAAACAACTATCTATTTCAAATTGTTATTACATTTTGTTTTGTCATAAAACAATTGTTTTTCAACATACAAGCTTATTCAAAATAAATAATACTAATTTATTAATATTTCAAGAATTAATAAGAGATTTAAAAATTAAATCTGTTTACTGAATAGTTTAAATAGTTATGACTATTTGAATAATACAATTGTTTCTATTCATTCAAGCTTATTCAAAATAAAATAATACTAATTTAGTAATATTATAAAAATTAATAACTAAGAGATTTAAAAAATAAATATGTTTGCCAAACTAGTTCAAGCAATTAAGACTATATGAACAATTATTTATTTCAATTTTTTATGACTTTTTGTTTTGTCATAAAATAATTATTTTAGCTCATGCAAGCTTATTTGGAATTGAATAAAATAATTTATTAATATTTCAAAAATTTATAAGTAAAAGATTTAGAAAATAATTCTATTTACCAAACTAGTTCAAATAATTATAACCATTTGAACAGTTGTCTATTCCAAATCTTTATTTTTTTTTGTCATAAAACAATTATTTTGTTAATATAAGTTTGTTCGAAATAAAATAATACTAATTTCTCAATATTTAGAAAATTAATCAATGAGAAATTTAAAAAGTAAATTTGTTTACCAAACCATTTCAAATAGTTTTGACTATTTGAATAATTATCTATTCAAATCATTATAACCTTTTATTTTGTCATCAAACAATTGGTTCTGTTTATACTATTTTATTCAAAATAAAATATTACTAATTTAATAATATTTTGAAACTTAATAACCAAGAAAATTAAAAAATAAATCTAATTGTCGAGCTAGTTTAAATAGTTAAGACTATATGAACAATTATCTATTTAAAATTGTTATGACCTTTTCTTTTGTCATAAAATAATTATTTTGTTTATACAAGCTTATTCTGATTAAAGTAATACTAATTTAATAATATTTCAAAAATTAATAAGTAAGAGATTTAAAAAATAAATTTGTTTACCGAATTAGTTCAAATGGTTAAGATTATTAGAACAATTATCTATTTCAAATCATTTTGATCTTTTCATTAGTCATAAAATAATTGTTTCAGTTCATACAAGCTTATTTAAAATAAATTAATACTAATTGATTAACATTAAAAAATTAATAAGAAAGAGATTTTAAAAAATAAATCTATTTATTGAACAAATTCAAATAGTTATTACTATTTGAACAACTATCCATTTAAAATTGTTATAACCTTTTGATTTGTTATAAAACAATTGTTTTAGTTAATACAAGCTTAGATGGAATAAAATAATACTAATTTATTAATATTTCCTAAATTAATAAGTAAGAAAGTTAAAAAATAAATTTGTTTATCAAATCAATTAAAATAATTATGGCTATTCGAACGATTATCTATTTAAAATTATTATAACCTTTTGTTTTGTTATAAAACAATTGTTGCTTATCATACAAGCTTATTTGAAATAAAATAATACTAGTTTATTAATATTTCAAAAATTAATAAGTAAGAGATTTAAAAAATAAATATGGTTACCGAACTAGTTCAAATAGTTATGACTATTTGAACAATTATCAATCTCAAATCATTAAGATCTTTGTTTTGTCATAAAACAATCATTCTGATCATAGAAGCTTATTAGGTTAAAAATAATACTAATTTTATAATATTTCAAAAATTAATAAGAGATTAAAAAATAAAAGTGTTTGTCGAACCAGTTCAAATAGTTAAAACTATTAGGATAATGATATATTTCCAATTATTTTGACCTTTTGTTTAGTCATAAAATATTAGTTTCATATCTTACAAGCTTATTCGAAATCAAATAATCCAAATATATTAACATTCAAAAAATTAATAAGCAAAAGATTTGAAAAAATAAATCGATTTACCAAATAAGTTCAAATAGTTATGACTATTTGAACAATTACTTGTTTAAAATCATTATGACCTTTTGTTTTGACATAAAACAATTGTTTCAATTCATAAAAGCTTATCCAAAATAAAATAGTACTAATTTCTTAATATTTCAAAAATTACTAAGGAAGAGTTTAAAAAATTAAATTTGTTTACCAAAAAAATTTAAATAGTTCGACTATTTAAACAATTATCTATTTAAAATCGTTATGACCATTTTTTTGTCATAAAACAATTGTTTCAATTCATATAAGCTTATTTGAAATAAAATAATACTAATTTATTAATTTTCTAAAAATTATTAAGTAAGTGATTTAAAAAGTGAATTTGTTTACCGAATTAGTTCAAATAATTATAGCTATTTCAAAAATTATCTATTTTAAATCATTATTACCGTTCGTTTGGTCATATAACAATTGTTTTTTATCATTCAAGTTTATTTGTAATAAAATAATACTAATTTATTAATCTTTCAAAAATTAATAAGTAAGAGATTTAAAAAATAAATCTATTTATCGAATCAGTTTAAATAATTTTAACTATTTGAACAATTATATACTTCAAATCATTATAAAATGGTTATTTCTATTCATACAGGCTCATTTGAAATAAAATAATACTAATCTAATAATATTCCAAAAATTAATAATTAAGAAATTTAAAAAATAAATTTGTTTGCCAAACTAGTTCAAATAGTTAAAACTATATCAACAATTATCTATTTCAAATCGTTTTTGTTTTGTCATAAAATAAAATTTTTAATTCATACTAGCATATTCGAAAAAAACAAAATGAATTTATTAATATTTCAAAAATAAATATGTAAGAGACTTAAAAAATAATTTTATTTACCTAACCAATTCAAATAATTATGATTATTTGAATAATTATTTTCTTTCAAATCATTACGGCCTTTTGTTTTGTCATAAAATAAATATTTTTGTTCATATAAGTTTGGTCAAAATAAAATAAAAATAATCTCTTAATATTTCTAAAATTAATAAGAGATTTAAAAAATAAATTTGTTTATCAAACTAATTTAAATAGTTATGACTATTAGAGCAATTATTTATTTCAAATCGCTATGACTTTTTATTTTGATATAAAACAATAATTTCTATTCATACAAGTATTTAGATTAAAATAATACTAACTTATTAATATTTTGATAATTAATAAGTAAAAATTTTAAAAAATAAATATGTTTATTAAACTAAATTAAATAGTCTTGACCATTTGAATAATTATCTATTTCAAATCATTATGACCTTTTGTTTTGTCATAAAAACATTTTTTTAGTTCATATAAGCTTATTTGAAATAAAATAATACTAAGTTATTAATATTCTAAAATTTAATAATTAAGAGATTTAAAAAATGAATCTATTTACTGAACAAGTTTAAATAATTATGACTATTTGAAGACTCATCTATTTAAAATCGCTATAACCTTTTGTTTTGTCATAAAATAATTTTTTAGTTCATACAAGCTTATTTTGATTAAAATAATACAAATTCATTAATATTAAGACAATTAATAACTAAAAGATTTAAAAATAAATCTATTTACTGAACAACTTCAAATATTTATAACTATTTGAATAATTATTTATTTCAAATTGTTATACTATTTGATTTCTCATAAAACAATTTTTTTTATCATACAAGCTTATTCATATTAAAATAATATTAATTTATTAATATTTTGATAATTAATAAGTAAAAGATTTAAAAATAAAATATGTTTACCGAACAAGTTCAAATAGTCATGACTATTTGACTATATATCTATTTCAAATTATTGTGACTTTTTGTTTTATAATAAAATAATTTTTTTATTTCATATAAGCTTATTTGATATAAAATAATTTTAATTTATTAATATTCCAAAAATTAATGAGTAAGAGAATTAAAAAATGAATCTGTTTGCCGAATATGTTCAAATAGTTATGACTATTTGAACAATTATCTATTTCAAAATATTCTAACCTTTTGTTTTGTCATAAAACAATTGATCTTGTTTTTGCAAGCTTATTTGAATAAAATAATATAAATTTATTAATATTCTAAAAAATAATAAGTAAAATTAAAAAAATAAATATGTTTTCTAAACCCCGTTCAAATAATTATGACTATTTGAACAATTATCTATTTCAAATCATTATGACATTTTGTTTTGTCATAAATTAATTTTTTTCTTCATAAAAGCTTATTTGAAATAAAATAATACCAATTTATTAAAATTTTAAAAATTAATAAATAAAAGATTTAAAATATAAATCCATTTACTGGGCGAGTTTAGATAGTTATACAATTATTTATTTCAAATCATTATGATATTTTGTTTTGTCCTAAAATAATTGTTTTTATTTATACAAGCTTATTCAAAATAAAATAATACTAATTTATTAATATTCTAAAAATTAATAAGTTAGAGATTTAAAAAACAAATTCGGTTACTGAACAAGTTCAAATAATTAGGTGCATTTGAACTATTATCTATTTCAAATCATTATGACATTTTGTTTTATTGTAAAACAATTGTTTCTATTCATACAAATTATTTAGAATAAAATAATAATAATTTATTAATATTTTAAAAATTAATAAGAGATTTAAAAACTAAATTTATTTGTCGAACTAGTTCAAAAGGCTATGACTATTGAACAATTATCTATCTCAAACCATTATGATCTTTATTTTTTCTTAAAACAATTATTTCTATTCATACATGCTTATTCGGAGTAAAATATTGCTAAATTAACACTATCCTAAAAATTAATAAGACATTCAAAAAGTAAATGTGTTTGCCAAACCAGTTCAAATAGTTAAAACTATTAGAACAATTTTCTATTTCAAATCATTTTGGTCTTTTGTTTAGTCATAAAATAATTGTTTTAGTTCATATATGCTTATTCGAAATAAAATAATAATAATTTATTAACATTCAAAAAATTAATAACTAAAAAATTTAAAAAATAATTTTATTTACTGAATTCAAATAGTTATGACTATTCGAACAATTATTTATTTCAAATAATTATGACCTTTTGTTTTGTCATAAACCAATTGTTTTTATTCACACAAGCATATTCAAAATAAAATAATACTAGTTTATTAATATTCCAAAAATTAGTAAGTAAAAGATTTAAAAAATAAATCTGTTTACCTAGCAAGTTCAAATAGTTATGACTGTTTGAACAATTATTTATTTCAAATAGTTATGATCTTTTGTTTTGTCATAAAACAATTGTTTTTATTCATACAATTTTATTCAAAATAAAATAAAACTAATTTATTAATATTCTAAAAATTAATAGGTAGGAGATTTAAAAAATAAATTTGTTTATCAAACCAGTTCCTATTTGAACAATTATCTATTTCAAATCATTATAACTTTTTATTTTTTACCCTTGTTGTCTCTAAACCGTGTCCAAACGTGTCTTTACCATTTCAGGATCGTGCCCAACTTGATTTTTATTTTTTTGCCGTGTCCCGACGTTTCGGCGGCGTATCCGTGTCAGACGACACTAGTATGGCAGGAGTGGGCGCGTGCCGTTTCTTCATAGGTTCTCGTTGTTTTTCTGGTTATCCAATTTGTAGCAACTGTAGCAAGGCTTCATGCGTTTCTTTTGGGTGTTAAAAATTCTTATCCTAAAAGAAAAACCACTACTAGTCTAGTACTACTACCTCTCGCAGTTTGATAACGAGCTTCAAGCATTCTGGAGTGAAGCACCAAAGGCCATGCAGACAAGAAGGATGAACCCTGCTGGCCTGTCCTGTAAACGCCGTAGGGTTTAATAAAAAATTTAACAACTATTACATTTATTTGGGTAACCGCGGGTTGTGGCAGAAGCCTGAAAGGATTGTGGCATATTAACGTGGATTAATTCTATAAGGGACATAAAATCATTTTCGGAATTTTCAGAAACACTGTTTTACTTATGGCGTCAGGGATTACAAAAAGGCATAGCACCATAAATCTCATAAAACTGGTTCTGTTCCGCATAGCATGTATCAAGGATAATAATCACGCAAGAGAACAATTTCTTTTTTTTCTTTTTTTTGGTAGAAAAAGGAACACACATAAGGAACTTCAATTATGTGCAACTGCAAAGAAGCTACGCAAGACAATATGGGAGCTTTCAGAAATGGAACGCTTTATTACCAAATGTAAATGTATGTATCATAATGAGGTACGTATGTTCAATGGAAAGAATGAAATAACTAAAAGATCAGTTCTTGAGAGGGGAAAATATCTTCCTATAAAGAATCAACGAATGATAACTATCATATATATATTCTCAATATATGACAACATCTATCTTGCCTTGAAAAAATACATACCCATGCAAGCAGGATGGTACATGCAAAGACAAAATGCAAGTACTGTCGAAAAGCGTTTGCAGGCTGCAGTTGCTCTTAAATTGGCGCCCCAATGAATCATCATTGCCCAAAAATCTTACTATCAAATTTTCCAAGGGATCAAATTCGGGGTAGCACCAGGAATTCCCAATTCTCAATGAAGCTATTTCTTGTAATGTAGCTATCATGTTGGAAGCCTTCAGAATTAAAGTGAGTGGGTATGTACATTGTTGCACATACATTCTGGAACCGGATACTTTGTTACATCCCTTCCAGCTTTGCTAGTCCGGAGTTCTGGCTGCCCTAAAGATTCATGGTGCAATTCCTTTATGATCCTGTTGAACTCTCCTTCGAGGAGAGAAGAGTTCAGAAAATAAGGGAGCATATGTCTTTTGTTTGGAGTTATATACTTTTTATGCCCTGCATACGCTCTATGTCCCTGTATTAACAAACAACAGTAAAATTTCTGTTCTAAAAGTAGCAGCAGAGAAGCATGTGGTTTAAAAAAGATAGGTATATTATAACTCAGTATTTGACTTGAAAAGAGCAAGAAATAAATAAAAAAATAACAGAGGGAGAGTGCATGATTCTTGTTTCATAGTTGAAGGTCCAAAGCACAAAAAATGGTAGTAACTGGAGAACTAGTGCTAACAAAGACTATTATGGCTTAATACCTGAATTGCGTGGCCCATATTTCCACCGTGAGATGGCATGAAAACATCGCTTTTCTCAGAAACTATATAGTCGATGGCAGCCATAATAGAAGCCTTGTTAGAAAATGGTTCTAATTCTCCAGGCAATGCAAGATCTTCCTTATTGTAGAAATGGGGAAATTCTCTGGTTAACGGTAACAAGGCTTCTTTCCCACCCAGTGGTTGCCCTCCAGCCCAGTATATTTTTGCACTCCTAGGAGCCCCCAAAGCTTTAAGCAACCTAAAGTATACAACAACACATATATAACAGCCCAGTTCATAAGAAGATTGTTCAACACAAACTAGGTATCAAGCGGAACATATAGCATCACACAACTTTACGTAACAGAACTAGCTCTTACCTAGTCACTTCAAAAGCATTCAAGGGGCAAAGTCCTGCAAGCTTTCGCTCATGGTAAGTCATGTTTCTTCTTGCAGTAAGAAGCTCAGGCCGTCTTCTCCTTTCATTATGGATCATATTATCATATTCCTTGCTCAAGCCTGGAAGGCAACCAGTCCTCACCCATACATCCTTCTCCATTCGAAGATGCAGAGCAAGGTAGGGTCCCTTGCCCTGCATTCTCTGAGCGAGCTTGTTACCAAGTTCAAGGACTGGTGGAGCAAATCTTAATGCTTGAAATGCCACCTGATATTAGATAATGAACAAACTAGAATCTGCTAAATTTTGGAATTCTATATAATTCTAGAAGAAACAATAATAGATCAACAGAATTTGGCAAAGAATAGTGGAAAGTTTTCCACATCACAGTTGGAAGTATAGTCTTGACCTAGAAGCTAAGAGCAAAATTTCAAGTACCTTGCAGCGAAGCTTTTGAAGATCAGGAGGAAGATCTTTAGAGAGCCTTGAATCCAGACCTCGCAAAAGCAAAACTCCTTCCCTATTTATCTTTTCCATAAAGACAATCATATCAATATGAGCTGATTAAAAGAAAAAAAAAATTACTAGTTCATACTCAACATGTGCAACATATGTAATTGAGCATGACTTTTTAAATCCATATCTTTAAAACAATGTGTCACAAATCTACTAAGAAGGCCTCCATTCAACCAACAAAATCATTTGGCAAGTGCAGGATTATAACCAGAACAAACATGGATGAGGATCAAGCATGAGTCTTGGTGGCCTCAAAAGCTGAGATGAAATTGTTTAAAGAACTGCAATTATTGATAGTGGTCAGGGTGCTAAGGACATGCAAACAAGTGGGAATCAATTAGAAGCTTCTCCAACTACCATAATAGAACCGTAATGTTAGTTCATGCTTAATAACAAAAATGAATTTCTGGGGCATGATTCCAGTCAAAACATACAGACCTCCCAAATCTTCTTATTTCACAGCCAACCTCTAAGGCTTTGTTTGATAGGAAAGATAAAAAGAGGTGTGGATGAAAAACTTGTTAATCTAATATTCATAATCACTTTCCTATTTTATAGCTTAATCATTAGATTAACAAGTTTCCATACTCACCCGTTTTGATCTTTCCATCCAAGCAAAGCCTAAGAGACAAGTTTGCAAAGATAAGCAAACTATAATACTTGCTGAAATAACATAGCGGAAAAGGATCCATACCCGCTTTAGATAACGTGAACGAATCCATTGAGGCGAGACATGAAGTGGAGTCCGATTCTCCTCTACCGGCCTTGCCATTATATGTGTAGAAGGCAATGACGATAGTATACGCACATCATCGGCAAGAACTCTCTTGAAATGAGCCAAATCGAATATATCAGAAAATTCACTGCAAGCGAAAAAAAAAATCACCCTAGATGAAATAAGAAACGATTAATTAAACTTAAAAATGAAGCTTGAGTCGGGGACATATATATATATATATATATATAAGTATCTATTCTAGCAGGATGAGAATTGAAGGAATGGAGGTTAAATTAATGACCCAAATCCGCATAGAAGAGAGGTAGGCATGATTTGTTACCTTTCATCACCCCAGATGACGTTGACTTGCAAGACGGGAACAACGAAAGCAGCTCCAAGTATCCTGGCAATGACAACAGCATCCACAATCTGATTTCTTTGCTGATTCATGCCACCTGAAACCACCACCAGCAAATACTTTCTCCTGTCCTTCACAATGGCCTTAGTTGCTCTTCTATACTCGGCACTGAAATCCAAGCACGGCCGGTAACCCATCCCATTAGGCTGCTTCCAAAACTCACTTTCCGAATGTAAATAATTAGGAGGCTGACCGTTATTATTAGCAATAAAAAAATCGTCTTTTTTACCAACTTCATCAATGCTTGAAGCAAAACCCAGATGCGGTTTTGGTTGAGTACTTTGGAGACATGGGTATGGAGAGAATGGGACCAAAGTGTCAACATTCCAGCGCAACCTCAACATGCCAACAAGGCCGAAGAAAAAGAGAGCGAACAACCAAACCCTTGGGCTTCTGCATGAATTGTAGCCAAAAAGGAACTTGTTTGAGTTCCTTTTCTTTGGAGAAACGAGAAGCGACTGGAGAGAAGAGGAGGAGAGAGAGTTGATTATCTGAGAAGGAACATAAATGTACGACTGCTTCTTGGCGTCACAATTCTTTGATTTTGCCATTAAACCAACTGATTTTCTTGTTCCTTGATGCAAGTACTTTTGTTCAGAACTAAAAATGAGATGTTTTACATTTCGGTTCCATTACTGATATTTTTAAGAAAGGAGAGAGAGAGGAAATGAAGGAGAAAGAGTGGGCGGCGGGAACGCGCAGTCTGATCAACTCAGTACGCGTTCTTGAAAAGGTAAGAGAATCAAAAAGAAAGTCATTGTTGAACGTTGAGTTTCTATTTTGGACTTTGTCTTTTCTACTAGAATTTTAGTTGTAAAGGATTTTTGCATCCAATCATTCCTTGGGCAAGGAAATTTTTTTACAAAAAGATTTTAATTTAAATTTTTTTAAAAAAAGTAATGTAAGATTAAAATTGGAACTTTAAATTTATTGGTATCAAATGATAGCGTAAATTATTGGTAAAAAATAATTATTTAATTTAATTTAATTCGAACATCTAAATACTTTCTTTTAATGCATTAAAATTTAGTATTACATTAATGGTTAATCATTATATTTAATATTAGAATATTATTTTAAATATTATTTAAACTAATTTTGAAGACGACCATTAATAAAAAGTATTACTACTATTACATTTATAATCATCATAATAAAAAAGGAAAGTAGCAAATATATATAATTATACTTAAATCGTGTTTTCTATTGCAAGTATGAAAACCATGGGATTGTTTGTTGCTCTGAATGTGATGACAATTATGCCCTTTCATTTTGACAATTGATCTTTTCTTATACTACATACCGGCCAGCCGAACAAGAGTGAAATCTAATATATATCTTATATTATAAGATACAAAATTATCATATAAAATGTGTTAACATGAATATTTATATGAATAGTCTCTTTTTATAATACATAAAATAATATTTATATTATATTATTTATCAAGTAACTCTATTTAATAAGTTATTTAAATTTAATATGTTTGAATAATTATATAAATTTAATATGTTTAGATAACTATTTTAATTCAAATAAAAATCTCTAAAATATTAAAAATTTTACATAAATTTTAAATTCAAATATATTAAATTATAAATTATTTTTTTAATTTAATCATAATTTCAAATATATATAGGCTTAATAAACTTTTATTTATTGTCAAATAATTTTATTTAATAAATTATATAAATTGAATATTTTTTGGTAACTATTTAAATTCAAATCAAACTTTATCAAAAATTAAAAAATTTACATAAATTTTGAATTTAAATATACTAAATCATAATTTATCTTTTCTTTTCAAATTTAATTATAGCTCTCTCTCTCTCTCTCTATATATATATATATATATTATATGTATATGTGTAAGCTTAATAAATTTTTATTTGTTAAAATCAAAATCTCAAAATAAAAATAAAAAGCTCATAAAATGAGAGTGTCACCCCCTAACCAATGTTAATTTATTTGTTATTATTACAATTAGAAATTGAAGAATACAATCTTTTTTTTATTTGATGATTATGATTTATGAGTTTTGACAAGAATGAGTAAAATTAAAAAAAAATAATAATCACATCATACTCATGAACAAGTAAATTCATATTTTGTCTTTATTATTCTTTTATTTCTTTTATTATCTTTTTTTTAGTTTTAAAAATAAGTTTGTGATGGTGTTGGATTGTTTTTTTCTTTGTTTTTGTAATATTGATTTCTTTTTAAAGATTTCAATAATGAAAAGAAAATGAGTATACATTTAGATTAGTTTCAACTAGGTAATAGGTATAGTTCATTACTTTTTTACATATTCTATTTTTTTCCTCTATTTATTTGTGTTTTCCAACATTTGTTTGGTTTTATTTACATTATAAGATATATACATTTAGGTTTGATTTATTCTAAAAAAATCGGTTCATATGTTTATATATATATATATTTATATATATAAACAGGATATTTACTATACATAAGTTTAAGAAATTTAAATTATATATATGTTTTTCAATTTGTATATTTTGTAAAATCAAATCTATAAAAATATTGAAAATTTTATATAAATTTTAAATTTAAATATACTAAATTATAAATTACCTCTTTTTTAATTTAATCATAATTCCAAATATATATAGGCTTAATAAACTTTTATCTACTATTAAATAATTTTGTTTAATAAATTATATAAATTTAATAGTTTTGGGTAACTATTTAAATTCAAATCAAACTCTGTTAAAAATTAAAAATTTTACATAAATTTTAAATTTAAATATATTAAATCATAATTTATCTTTTCTTTTTAAATTTAGTCATAACTCTACATGTATATATATATATGTATGTGTGTGTATGCGCCTACATGTGTATGTGAGCTTAATAAATTTTTATTTACTGAAATCAAAATCTCAAAATAAAAATAAAGAATTCATAAAGTGAGTGCATCACCTTCTAACCAATATTATTTTATTTGTTATTATTAGAATTAGATATTGAAAAGTACAATCATTTTTTTTATTTGATGATAATGATTTATGAGTTTTGATAAAAATAGAAAATAGCTAAAAAGAATAATAACCACATCATATTCACGAATAAGTAAATTAATTTTATGCCTTTATTATTCCTTTATTTTTATTTTTTAGTTTTAAAAATAAGTTTGTGATGGTGTTGGATTGTTTTTCATTTTATAATATTGATTTTTTTTTTTTTGTTTTTAGATTTCAATAATGAAAGGAAAATGAGTGCATATTTGGTTGGGTTTCAACTAGGTAATAGGTATAGTTCATTACTTTTTCTATATTATGTTATATTTTTTATTATTTTCCTCCATTTGTTTGTTTCTTCAAACTAATTATTTGGTTTTATTTGCATTATATGATATATGTATATAGATTTTATTTATTCTAAAATAAATTGGTTCATATGTTTATATATATATATATATATTTAGTTAAACTGGATATTTGTCATGTATAATTACAAGAGATCTAAATTATATATAATTCTCAATTTATATATTTGATTTATGTTCTAAAAAAAAAAATTATGTATGTAAAGTATACATGTAAAAAAAACAAGAACTAATAAAATACAAATGGTTATGAGCAAAGTAATAATTATGTTTTATAGTTCAATCATCATCATCACCACCATCATTATCATTATTTGATGTTTTATTTTTTGTTTAGCTTTATAAGATTTAATAATTTAAGAATATTTTGCTAATATAAATGTCTTTTACAATTTAATCTAATGATATATTTTTTATATATTCATATCAATATATAAATAATTATTATTCTTGACTATTTTCTTTTTAATAAGCCAAAATAAAATTTTATTAAAAGTAGTGAAATGGCTATAAATATCTAACCATAATTAAGAGTACAATAAAGTATAGAAAGAATACAAAACCTTAAAGAAATTGTACCAATATCATGTGAGGAATCCAAAAGCGTAAATATTAACATTTCTAACACTAAATATATATATATATATATAAACCAATAATAAAAATCTTGATTATTTAAAATTGAACTTTGTTTTTTCAACCAAATAAGAAAAAATGACTAGTAAAATTTTCATTGTTTAGTAAATGAATTGGAAAAATAATTTTTATGAAAAAGAAAAAATTTTTATAATTCTTTGAAATTTTACAAAAATTTTGACTTTGAAAAAATATTATAATATGTATAAACTTTTATTTAGTTGTACCTTAATATTTATGAATATATGATTATATATAATAAATCAATAAATATTCATTTTTTTTATTAAAGTAATATAAAAAATTAAGATTAATAAATTTTTTAATTATTAAAAATAATTAAAAAATCCCGCGCATGGCACGGGTTAAAAAACTAGTGATTGAAGTATAAATAATAATCATTTTAATGATAATTAGTAATAATTGCATGAGTTGAAAGTTAGAAAACAGTACAAAGAAATTAAAAGTATCTTTGGACAGACGATAAAGATTAATTTTAGTAGAACTTAAAATAATGAGAAAAATAAATTTAATTATTATAATAATAAAATTAAAATTAATAATAAAATATATATTTTAATAAAAATAACAATAATAATAAAATAAATTACAATGAGAATGGAAAATAACTTTAAAGGAAAAATTAAAAAATTAAAAAAATTTAATGTTTATAAAATTAACAAATAATTTAAAAATTATTAAACTATTTTTATATCAAATAATAAATAATTAATAAATAATTAAAATATAATAATATATTAAATAATATTTTCTACTATATTTAATTAACAAAATTATTTTATAATTTTTAAATAAAAATAAGTTAAATTATAAAGATATATTTATCTCTTTAATATAATTAAAAGGATAAAAAAAAAGAAAAAAAGCTGCCGAACATTAGCTCACTGGAACTAAAGCGTCGGTGAATAAAAGTTGAATTTCGCGGTGCAGTTTTAGACATCCAAACAACATTTCAATGCATTTTGTACAATTTTTCATGTAAAAAGTAAGTTCACCGCAGATGCGTTTAAAACCAAATGCACTCTATATCAATAAAAACAGTTTTTCTTTTAGAGTGTACCTTTGAAATTATTATAGTGCTCATTTGCGAGACAAGTTATAACAAGAAAAAAAGTGACAAAGTTCAAGGATATTTATTTTGTGGGTTTATAAAAACTTATCGGTAAGAAGTTAGTTAATTAGTTAGTTAGTTGTAGTTTACATATAACATAAGCAGATGATGATATTCTTTTTTGTATTAAAGGTTTAGGGTAAAATGTAAAAGAGGTGAAGTGGGCATTTGAAATTTGAAGGGGGCAACCCAATTATCGAGAGGTCAAAATTGCCATAAAGGTGAAGAAGAGAGTGCTGTCGTGACATGGTTTGGCCAGGCTGTTCCAATAAACAAATTTGCCGTAAGCCAGCACGTGATCAACTGCCACAATTCCACTGCCCGTTTGCCCCTTGCATTTTGCCTCTTTCCTTCCTATACAGAGAAAGACTTGTTTTCAATAGAACAAGTTACACCCCCTCACTCCCTACTTCAATCTTCAATCTTCGCCTTCTTGCCAATAATTTTCATTTTCCAATATTTTCAAGCAGTACGTTTTGTAAGGGCAAACTCTCATCGCCAGCTGGCTTGCATCAATGCACTAGCTGGCATTTCTGCCACGTGGTAGATAGTGACTTCTCAGTACATGCCGCATCGGTCTCTTCTCTCCCTTTCTTTGCTTTGCTGTGTGCTTTTGAGATGTAGGTCCCATGTCCTACTGGCCTTTCTCTTGTTAATCTAATATTACTTGTTTTTCGAAAAAATTTTGAATTGAAAAAAAATATTTAAAAAATATGATAAAAAAATATAATTAAATATTTTAAATATTTAACATTACCATGAAAAATATTATAAGTAATTAAAATATTTTTAAAACTATTTATAAAATAATAAATATTTAAAATATATAAATAATATAATAATTTTCTATTTGTACATATATTTTTATAAAAAACAACTTTACTTTTTTATTTAGATTGATAAATCAAATTCTTAAATTAAAAACCAAAAAAATCATTTTTTACCTTATTATTGAATTAAAAATAACTTTTAATGCAAAATTATTTTTAAACTACACCGTCATCTATATATATATATATATACATATATATTAATAAAAAATACAAGTTGTTGACGTGAGAATTTTTAATTATATCTATTCATTTTGAGGTATTCATATACGCATGTTAAATTAGTTTAAATTTTATTTTAATGAATTTTTGAATATTCTATCTTCATAAATTTGTTTAAATTTTTATTTACTGTACATTAATTATAAGCATATTACATTACATCTACAGCAAGTTTTTTGACACGCTGGCCATTTAAGATTAAAATCTACCTTTGAATATTGATGTTATGACGTGATAGTTAAAGTGATTAATGTTTGAAATCTCAAACATGAGTTGAGTTGGAACTAACTAGGAAGATAAAATGGGTACGATAATAACGGATGATAACAAACCCATAAGAAGAATGGTTTAGCTTTTGAGTTACGGTAATTGCCACCAGGCTTCACAGCGTTAGGGCGAGCATGGGAATTGAGAGCAGATACAAAATGCAGACGTTTGTATGGTCGGTAAGCCGCTGAAGCCTGAAAGATTCAATAATCAAGAATAATACTCCAGCTGTCAGTATTCGATGATTCATGATTATGTTAAATTAGTTCCTGTGTCGTCATTCTGACTAGTCATTAGTCTATTCTAAAGTATCTGCTTTCCACTTTCGTATTCTATTACTCCGTTTATTTCATAAAAAATAATTTTTGAAAAATATTTATATTTTTTGAATTAAAAAAATTTTGTTATTTGAATGAATTAATAAAAAATATTTTTTATTATTTGATTATTTTTTTAAAATTTTTTAAATAATATTAATATAATTATTAAAATATTAAAAATTATTTATTATTAAAATATATTAAATTTATTTATTATTAAAATTATTAATATTCAAAAATAATAATATTTTAATAAAAATTTAATATAAAAATATTATGTTAATATAAAAATACTTAAAATAAAACTATTTATTATTCTTTTTATTATTTATTAATATATTATAATATTATTTATTAATATAATATTATTTATTAATATGATATTATTTATAAGTAAAATTATGTTCAAAAGTATTAATGAATAGTTTTATTCATAAACAATTCTTTTTAGAAAAATATTTTTTTCTTTTCAAATTTATAAGGTAATTTAAAAAAAAAATGACCTTATTTACCATTAATCAGCAAGTTATTTTCTAAAAAATGTAAAAATTATTTTTCAAAAATTATTTTTCGCTAAACAAACGAAACCTTAATGTCCACTTTTGTTTTAGATTCTCTTTGGCCTTTTTTTCCTTTTAAAGAGTATTTGTAATATTGGAGTTTGTATGATATAATTGTTAGGTCTAAAGCAATAAACACAACAATGTAAAAGTAATATATCGCAATAAACTCACAGTAATATATAATAATCAACAATCAATAACGTAAAAAAAATAAAGCACATAAAGATTTATGTGAAAAACCCTCCAATATAAAAAAAATCACGGACTACCAAAAAAATCTTTACTATTAAATAATGAATATATAAAATTTTTCTCTAAATAAAACTAGAGTTAATCAACAATTAAAGAGACAATTAGAGAATTGTCACCAAATAGATAACTTAACAAATACACCACAAATTTATTTTTAGAAAGCTTTAAATTCGATCTTTATTGTTAAAAATGTAAAACTCTGAATCATAAACCTGTTGACAAAATTTTATCTTAATCGGACCATAGATAAACTTTCATTCAACCAACTCTCATGTCTCCCTTTTCTCTCTATTTTTTTGAATTTTTTCCCCTTTATTTTCTTGATTTGTGGCGCCATTTTGTTTTTTACCATAAAATAGCCCTTATCTTTTTTTATTAAGTAGCTAGAGCTCTATGTAAAAAGAAAGACAAAGGTCTATGACATTTGATTGGTCCAAACCTAATTACATGGAACTAGACTCCACTTTCCTAACAATCTCTCATTTAGCCTCATTAGGAGAAGATTCATCATTATAATAGTTTCATTTAGAATTTACCTTGGCTAAAGAACCCATTTCGGCTAAGTTACTATAGAGCTCAAGCTTTTTCTTGATAAGTATCTTAGTCAACATATTCGCTACATTCTAATCAGTATAGATTTTTTTCAACGGTATCTACTGTTCCTCAATCACCAAATGTAACCAATGATATCTAATGTCAATGTGCTTTATTCTAGTATGGTACATGACATTTTTACTCAAATCTAAAACACCCTGACTATCACAGAATACTACATACTCTTTTTTATTCAACCTTAATTCAAAAAGAAAATATTTCTTCCAAAGCATTTCTTTACCTACCTTAGTTGCTGCAATATACTCAGTCTCTGTAGTTAATAAAGTAATACACTTTTGTAACTTAAACTGTTAAGACATACTTTTCCTATAAAAGTGAACAAATACCTTAAAGTAGATTTCTTACCATCAAGATCAGCTGTCATGTCAGCATTAGTAAATCTATCTAGAATTAGTTGTGAAACTCTATAACTCAAGTACATTTTTGATGTGCCATTTAAATATCTAAAAATTTATTTAACTATTTTTTAGTGAATCTTTTTCGGATTAGAAAAAAATCTGCTCACTACATCAACTGCATTAGTAATGTTAGGTCGTGTATGAATTATAAGATACATTAAAGAATTGACTACAGAAGAATAAAGAATACTAGATATAGCTAGTTGTTCTTTCTTATTCATCAGACAAGATTTTTTACTCAAATGAAAATTGTTGGTAAGTAGACTGCTAACAGATTTAGTATGTTGTATGTTGAATTTACTAAACACCCGTTCAACATATTTTACTATGACAATTATAGTTTTTCAACTCTCCTATCTCAGATAATATCCATACTGAGAATTTGCTTTGCTAGACTTAAATCTTTCATGTCAAAAGACTTAGGCAATTATTTTTTCAACTTGTGAATTATATCAGCATCTTGTCTCATAATCAACATATTATCAATATATAATAAGAGAGTAATGAAGTTACAATCAGTGGAGTTTTTGTATACACACAAGGATCCGTTATTGTTCTTTTATAGATGTGGCTCACCATAAAAAAATTAAACTTTTTGTACTACTGTTGTGGAGCTTGTTTCAAGCTATACAAGCTTTTATTTAGTTTGCAAACTAAGTGCTCTTTCTTTTTCGCTTTAAAACTTTCAAGCTGATTCATATAAATGTCTTTATGTAAGTTACCATGTAAGAATGCAATCTTGATATCGAGTTGCTCAAGCTCAAAATTCAAATTATATGCTAATCTCAGTACCATTTGAATAAAATTCATCTTCATAACTAGAGAGAAAATCTTATCAAAATCGATATTTGGTTTTCTGAAAAATTCTTTCACCACCAATCGAGCTTTATACTAGCTTATCACAATTCTTTTTCAACTTGAACATCCATTTATTCTTTAATGACCTCTTTCCTTTTGAAAGTTTAATAAGATCATATATATTATTTTTTTACAATGACTTTATATCTTCTTTTATTGCTTTTCATAAGTGCTTTCTATCTGGAGTAGTCTGTACATTCTAGCTCATCCTTACTGGTAACTAAAATAAAATATAAACTTAGATACATAATAAATAGCTTGTGTTCTCTAATAAATCTTATAGGCTGAGACTCTACACCATTTGATGCTAAAAGTAGCTCTCTTGCTCAACATTCTCTAATGAAGAGGACTGTTCACCCTGTTCAATACTTTCAAGTAGAAATGATTACTCTCTCTGCTCAAAACTAATTACATTTGGCTCATTACTAACTATGGCTAGCTTATTCATATCCTCAAGTTCTATTTTTTGCTTATTTCCATCGCTTTTAGGTAAAGAGGGTTACTCCCTCTCTTAAAACTAATTATATCTGGCTCATCATTAACTATTATAGACACCTAATTTAGTCCAAACTCGGATCAATTGGGCAAATTGGCCCAATATTATTTTTTATTTTCTTGGTTTCTTTATTCTGAATTTTGTTTTAATTTTTTTATATATATATTTTTCTTTTCTTCTAGAAGATGATGAAAAATTATCGAAAATTTGAGGTGGTAGGGTTGGACTGGGATTCAAGGATTGATAATCTTGAATCCCATTCAAAAAAGGAATTGGTATGATCAGAAACTTTTTTGATCAATGCCTATAAATATAGACTTGAACAGAATAAAAGGACACACGAAATAAAAGAAAACAGAAGCAGAAAAAAGGTTCTGAAGAGTAGAAACAGTTTGAAAATTTTTAGGAATTTTTTTCAAATTTTTAAGTTTTTTTTTTCTGGAAAAATTTTGAAAAATTTTCACAATCTGATCAATTTTTTGACGACTTTTCAGGCCAACTTTGAATTTTTTCAGTAAGATTTTCTAGTTTTCAACGTCTTTTTCCATATTTTAGTAGAAATTCAACTGGATTTTAGAATTCAGTAGATAGAGGGAGAGAAAAAAAGGGAAAAGAGAGAAAGATGAAGAGAATTCTGCTGAAAAAGACTGATTTCAGCCTTTTATACCTTTGCAAAACGATGTCATTTAGAGCGTTAATAAATCTCCAGGATCTGTGCGTTTTCGTTTTTGTTTGGACCAACCCAATCTGATCGCAACCCGTGTCTGACCCGAGTGTCAGTTGTTCCCTGAAGTCAAGCCGCGCACTCCCGAGCTGTGTTTTTGAGTCGTTTTCTTTACCTCAAGCCAAGCCAATCCTAGCCACAAGCCAAGTCGTTTCCATTTTTTTGATATTTTTAATTCTAATTTTTAAAATTTTTTTTATTTATGTGTTTGTTTATTTTAGGAGTATTTTTGTATAATTTAATTTAATAAAAATAAAAAATAATAATAAATTTTGGGAATAAATATTAATTATCCAATGATGAAATTTATAGAAATTTCAAAGGTAAATTTCTATAAAATTTCTAGGTGAGAAATTTTGTTTAAATTTGTCCCAAATGGTGAAATAATTTAGATAAAATTTCAATAACAATAATTAATATTTATTTTCAAACAAAAAAAATTATAAAATAAAATATAAAAATATAAAAATCTTTGGAATTAAATACAAATTACCCAAGGATAAGATTCTTAGAAATTTCAAATGGTAAGTTCTTAAGAAATTTTTAGGTGAGAAATTTTTTCTAAATTTGACTCAAATTGTGAAATAATTTAGATGAAATTTAAATACAAGTAATTGTATTTTTTTTGAAATAAAAAATTTTGGTTGAAAATATGTGATAATTACCCATGGATGAGATTATTACGAATTTCAAATGATAAATTCTTAAGAAATCTCTAGGTGAGAAATTTTCTCTAAATTTGGCCTAAATGGTGGAATAATTTAGATGAAATTTCAATAAAAATAATTATCATATTATTTTCTTTCCAAGAAAAAAAATTAAAAAAAAATTCTAAATAGGCCCAAATGGTGAAAAAATTTAGAAATTCAAAACAAGAAAATATTTCTAATTTGGCCCAAATTGTGGAATAATTAAATATATTTTCAATGAAAAAATAAAACTAACAAAATTTTTTCGACGACGGAGCCTCTTCAAGATATCAAATGGGATTCTTGAATACTCTTAAAGTGAGGAAGTATTTTTTAAGAGTTCTACTAGATTGATAGAGAATCTTAAAAATTATTTCTAATATTTAACATAAAATTTGAAACCATTAGACTCAAGACCTTAGGATAAATTTGAAATAATATGGTACCATCCTTTGGATGGGTATGTGAGGGTGCTATAACCTTTCTCAGATGTAACTGACTCCCGAACCTATTCTTTTAGGGACCTTTAGTCAAGCGTAGGAACTCCTTAAATGAATAGATTCATTAGGTGGCTAATCACACCTAGATAAAAAAGATTGATGGCGACTCCATTAATTTGTTAAGTCTAGCTATAGATTTTCAGATCTATATGTTATGACAGTTTGGTGACTCCACCGGGGCTGCTACAGAGTCAAGCCATAATTTTTGAATTTATCCTATCATTTGATCTAATGGTTTTAATGATTTGTGTTTACTAACATTTTTTTCCTTTTTTGACTTTTATTTGATTTCTTTAGGGCATGGAACTTATATGTTCCTTCACACACACTATCACATGTATTTACATTACATGAGCTCTATACTCGAGCTTCGTCCCTCCTAGGAGGGAGTCAAGTACCTATGCTTTCATAAGATGATAACCTCCGCAATGGCTAGCAAAATACTCCCACTCAAATTGAATCCTTTCCGTTAGTAGCTTGTGATGGGTGATGATTGAACTGCCTTACTAGTCTGTAATAGACGATGATGTAAAGAACAATTTAAAAACCTTTAGTGGTCAAAATCACCTAACCCTGTATATAGTTCATCTTCAAGTGACCAGCTTTAAGATAAAGCGATTTCTACCCATCAATAGATATAACCCAAAATTAGGACACAATAAAGAACAATTTGTATATTGCTTATCTAACCCATTTGTTTGTTTGATTCTGTGCATCTGTAACATTTTATATCATTTCATTCTATTATCATTTCATTCTATTATCATTCTCATGTTCATATTTTAACATTATCATTTGCATCATTCTTATATAAGAAATATTTGTCACATATCAGTTATTGATAAATCAGATCTCACATTTACATCCATAGAAAGCCAAATGCAATTAAAGTCCACATCAATTCATTATGAGTCTGATCATTAATTGAAAATCAAGTCAGAGAAGGGTCAAAAAAAAAAAAATTATTTGTTTGAAGGGTTTATCTCGTTATTGCCCGAAAGAGTTCATTTCAAGCTACAACAAAATGATCTAGTCAATTTAAACAGTGTCTGGGGATGCATGAGTAGGATAAGGCAAGAAGCATTTGAAAGTAGATATGAAGACATAGCTTTCTTGCTTCAAATAGATGTAGATAATAATCTGATTAGTGCCATCATCCAATTTTATGATCTTTCTTATAGATGTTTTATCTACAATGAAGTAAATATGGTGCCTATAATTAAAGAGTATATGGTCTTACTTCGTTTCGACTTGCCAAACCTAGACAAGATCTACTGGTCAAATAAAGTGGGCTATCGTAAAAAGCTAGTGCAAATGCTTGGACTTAGCTTGCCTCAAGTTGATGCATGTGTCAAGATAAAAGGTGAAAGTAAGGCTATCCCAAAGAGTTTTCTACGTGATTTCATCCAGGGGCATATAGATGATGATCAAAGGTTAGTGGCTATGGCTATAGCTCTGTATGGGCTGCTGATCTTTCCAAAAGCCATCGGGTATGTCGATGTCACAGTGATAGACTTTGTTAATCAGTTAGCATACCAGGTTAATGCAGCACCAACCATTTTGGCAAAAACCATTCATTCTCTAAACTTTTGTCATAGAATGGTAAAGGTCGATTCAAGGCATGCCTATAGTTGCTGTATGTATGAATGAAGAGTCACATTGAATGCAAAAAAAGTCAATTTTGTAAACCATACCTTCATTCCAGCATCCCAATCAAGAAGTTTTGTTGCAGCACATGGCCTGAAACAAAGTCAAAAGAAGAATGGGTTTTTTACTTTCTTTGAGCCCTTGATAGTCAATGGATTGTTTGGAGAGCACCTTAGATGCATCATGATACAATGTTATACAGTTGTAGAGATCAGTCATGGGTATTCTTATTAGGCCTATGAGGTACTGTTACTTATGCCCCAACTCTGGTGAGAAGATAATCTGGATGTGAACAATTCATTCTAGAAACTTATGGACTTAACCAGTGAGAATTCTCTTTCATTAATAAAATGGGCATATGGAATGGTCGAAAGAATAAAAAAGACATGGAAGCCCATTAGGGTTAATTAAGGGAGGCTTACTTACGACATCACCTCAGAATATAATGTGTGGCATATGAGGAGGGGAAAAGACATTGTGCTTCATAGTGAATAATTAGGACATCCCCTAAAACCCATTCTTTAAGATCCTTTGCTTAAAATGGCAACAGCTAAGAGAAAACTCCAATTTGAAAAGAACGAGTTGGAATAAAAAAATAAGTGATTGAAGTTAGAAATGAAAGAGAGTTTGAAGCTTCAAAAACTGAAGATCCAGAGCCTGACAGAGCAAAAAGATTAGTGAAGAGCCTTATTTAATGATCTAGACACGAATCATTTATTAGTTAACCCAAGCTTGCTTGATTTTTAAAGGAAAATAAATTACTAAAAGCAAGTGTAGAGGAAGAACAAAAGGCCAATGCTAGGGCATATAGACATGGCCAGATGCTATAAGAGATAGTGGATCGATGCACAACATAAGTAGAAGCCTTGTCTGATGAATGTAAGAGATAAGCTCAACAGAGTGAGCTATAGAAAGATATGTGCACAGAAAAACAAAGGCATCTAAGGTATTTGTTTGATCAGATATGCATTACTGTAGATAAAGCATAAAAAATGGAAGAAAAAAATGAAAGGTTTGAAGGTTATAGTGCAACCAGTGAGAGCTTATGGGTGACAATTGCTTGATTTCTTAAATGAGGCACAAAATCATTACCAGCAAGCTAGGAAATTTATAAGGAGGCATTAGAAATAAAGGATGATGTTTAGGACTTTAGAATATTGTTTTGACTTTATTATGATGTAATTTTAAAATTTTATTAAATAAAGTTTCAAATAGAGATTTCTTTTATCAATAATGATAATGTGGTAAATATTAGTACATTTCATGCATGTATCTGCACATCTAAACATAGAACACATAATTTCTAATAATCATATAATTATGGTACTCAAGATTCAAAGATAGCTCCATCCAGTAGAAATCTCACTCATCGATATAATACAAGAGTCAGAGCTAAACAAATAAAGCAAAAAAACTCTCATCGACTTGAAAAAATAAAAAAGGCATAGAAAAAGCTTAAACATGAGTTGAGTAAGATTCTGGATGCTCTTAACAAGTTAAATAAGAGGAAAAGGGTAGAAAAGAACACAAGCCAATAGGGCCCTCCATCACAAGAAGTGACTGACCCTCTATATTCATTTGGTTTTGGTCCACCTCATGCCTAATCTACACAAGAGATTTCACCACAACAATTCACATATCCCACATATCCTGGAATGCCATCGACTTCTAATCTAAGGCATTACCATAGTTATGTGAATTCTGTTTTTATTGAAAAGATAGTAAAATCGATTCAAGTTCCTAATTTGGATGAACTAAAAGAAAAAGAGAAGGAAAAGGAGAAAGTGGAATCTCAAGAAGACTCAAAGATTAGTATGATAGAACAAAGGTTACGAGCTATAGAAAAAATTGGTTTTTATGGTTTTGTTGATGCTGCTGAGCTTTGCTTAGTCCCAAATATGGTTATTCCTTTAAAGTTTAAAGTATCGAAGTTTGAAAAATATGATGGTACAAAATGCCCAAAAACCCATATTATCATGTATTGTTGGAAGATGGCAACTTATGCTCACAATGAAAAGCTACTAATGCATGTGTTTCAAGATAGCCTTACTGGCTCTGTTGCTAGGTGGTATGTTTAGTTAGACAGAACTCGCATCTATTTTTAGAGTGATATGGCTCATAATTTTATCAGTTAATATCGACATATCATGGATTTGGCCCCTGATCATTTGTCTTTACAGAAGATGAAGAAAAAAGCAAATGAGTCCTTTAAAGAATACGCCTAGAGGTTGAGGGATGTAGCCTCTCAAGTGTAACCTTCTCTAACTGAAAAAAAAACTACAGTGTTGTTTGTCAACACTTTGAAATTTCTCTATTATGAAAAGATGATAGGAAATGTAATAAAGAATTTCATCGACATGGTGATCTTTGATAAAATTATTGAGAGTGTCATCAAGAATGGCAAGTTAAAAAGAGATGAGGCATTCACTAAAAGAGTCCCAAAGAAAAAAAAGACTGAAGCTCAAGTTGTGAGCTTTGATAGATAACAGTTTAGGGGTCATCGACCCTACACACCATAGGGTTACTCCCCAAGTTATTCCACTATGAATAATGCTTCTCCGTATCTATACCAACCAAATCCATAGCCATCCTATCCTCAGACTTACCAACCCTCTTTCAGGCCTCTAGCTACCACATACAATTCCAATGTTCAACCTCTCTCGAGACATCAAACGTATCCTACTAGCCCAATGGATGGTTCACGAGAGCAACAAACTTCTCGTGAAAAATTTATATTTGATCCAATTCTCATGACTTATACGGAGTTATACCGTGAGCTTTACAATAATCATCTAATTGCTCATAATCGAGTAGAGCCACCCAAGCCACCATACCCCAAGTGGTATGATCCCATGGCCCATTATGACTATCATTATGAGATTGCTGGCCATTCCACTGAGAACTGTACTACCTTGAAGCATAAAATGCAATGATTGATCAAGGATAAAATGATTAATTTGATACAGAAGGGGTAACTACACCAAACATTAGTGACAATCCTTTGCCAAATCATAATGTGAATGCTTTAAGTGAGGAGCGAGATCATTAACTGAAAAAAAATGTTAGAAATTAAGACCTTTATTGGTTAACTATTTGATGCTTTATGAAAAGTCGATATGATACAACCAGTCAATCCATATACTTATCATAGAGCATATGTAACAGGTGAAAGATGTAAATACCATAATAGAGCATCTGGTCACTTTATTAAAACTTGTGAGCAATTTCATCAAGAAGTACAAAAGCTCATAGATTCATACCAGATTGAATTTTATGAGGAAAGGGATAATTCAAAAAATGTTGAAGTTTCTATGACCGACTAGCCATCCAAACCATTTTCAAAACTGTTAATAATTTACTGTAAGGATAAGCCAAAGTCAATCATAGACAAGTTCACTTTTAGGCCAGTAACTTTTAAAGTCCCTACTTCATTCCCTTACAAGAGCAATAGGGTTATACCATGGAAATACGATTGTGACACAATAGTCTAAAGACAAGAAAAGAATGTCTCTAAACCTGATGCTGCCAATATAATTGGTATGGGTGGCATCACCCGAAGTGAAAGATGCTATACTCTAGAAATGCTAGAGAAGGCTAGAAAAAAAAGCCAAAGTAGGTGAAGAACGAAATAACCTAGAAGTGGTACCTAAAGAGGATTGCCTGAAGTCGATGTTGAAAAAAGAGGCTTGTGAATTCTTGAAACTGATAAAACATAGTGAATATTCAATGGTAGAACAATTAAATAAGATGTCAATACTAATCTCATTATTATCACTATTATTGAATTTAGAATCACATTGAAATACCTTGTTGAAAGTGTTGAACCAAGCATACATGGCACATAATGTGTCTATTAAGTATGTGAATCACCTTACTAGAAACCTAGTCATGCCAAATTACATATCTTTTAGTGATGATGAGATCCCTAAAAAAAAAAAGCATAAAAGGCTCTATATATCATTGTCAAGTATAAGAGCTATATTATAGCTAAGGTCCTCATCGACAGTGATTTTACTATTAACGTCATGCCTATGTCAATTTTAGAAAGGCTACCTGTTGATTACTCATAGATGAAGGATAGCCAAATGCTTGTCTAAGCATTTGATGGGACCAGGCAAGAATTTTTTAGAGACATAGAGATGCCCTTGTAAATTGGGCCATGCACTTTCAATATAAAGTTTCAAGTAATGTATATTTTCCCATCTTATAGTTGTTTGCTGGGAAGGCCATGGATTCACATGGTAGGGGCTGTTCCTTCTACCCTGCACTAAAAGATTAAGTTTAATGTGGAAGGTTAGTTGGTGGTAGTGTTTGAAAAATAAGACATGTTGGTAACTCAGCCTTCGAATGTTCCATATGTGAAAGCTGTTAAAGAAGCAATGAAATACTCTTACCATTCCTTTGAGTTAGTCAACTCTGTGGGTGAGGGACCTAAAAGCCAACAATGTTTAAAGATAGTGATGTGTCAAATCATTAACAAAGGCTGGTATCTTGAAGTAGGACTAAGTAAAAATTTACAGGGAATAAGGGAGCTTTCGACAACAATGGACAACAGGGAGAGATTGAGTCTTGGTTGTGAAACAGAAGACTGGAAAATTAAGGGAAAACAAGCCAATAAGACAACAATGATCATCCTACACTTATATGAGACCTTTAGGCTTAGAGGATTCATGTACTCAGATGCGAAAAAAGATTTAGAACAAAGCATAGAGGAAACATTTGCTGAGTTGTCCATTCATGTGATCGGAGATGAAAGTGGGTATGAAAAGGAAACATGGGTTCATCTTTGTCCACCAAATTATAAGCTGAATAATTGGAGCATTATTGAGATGCCTACTATCCTTGATATCAATTCAATGTAATTGAACATCCCAATAGCTTATGCCCAAGGCCTTGGGGTAGTTTTTCTTGTTTGGGCCATTTTTTTATTATTATTTTAATAAAATTAGGATGGATGTATTTTCATTCATTTTTTTTAGTACTTTGATTTTTTGTTTTTTCATTTTGTTCATACATTTTGCTAACATATCCCATTTCATTCAATTTCAGGTCCTTAAATGAACAGAAAAATAATCATGATAACGATTAAGGGTTAATTTTGAAAAATCAATTAACATTGATGCACTTGATAATGAAGATGATTTTGAAGAATATGTTATTCTTCCAGACCTAATGAGATTGATTGAGCAAAAAAATAAATCGATTGAGCCTCATCAGGAGACAACTAAATTAGTGAATTTGAGAGATGAGGAGAATAAGAAAGAGGTTAAAATTGACACTTCACTGTCATTTGTAGATAGGCAACGATTGGAAAATTTACTTCAAGAATTCATAGATATGTTTGCTTGATTTTATTAGGATATGTCTGGGCTTAGTACAGAAATAGTAGAGCATAAACTGCTTTTAAAGCCTGAATGTAAGTCAGTTTAGCAAAAATTAAGGTGAATGAAACCTAAAATATTACTCAAGATCAAAGAAGAGGTGAAAAAATAGTTTGATGCAGGTTTCTTACAAGTGGCCACATATCCAGAATGGGCAGCCAATATTGTACCAATTTTTAAAAAGGATGGAAATGTGCGAATGTGTGTAGATTATTATGATTTGAATAAAGCTAGCCTAAAGGATAATTTTTCTTTGCCTTATATTGACACACTGGTAGACAATACGGCTAAGCATTCAGTGTTATCCTTTATGGATGGGTTCTCAGGGTTAAATCAAATAAAGATGATCGAAGACAATAAGGAAAAGACCATTTTCATGACCATGTGAGAAACGTTTTGTTATAAAGTCATACCTTTTGGTTTAAAGAATACTGGGATAATATACCAAAGAGTTGTGGTGACGCTCTTTCATGATATGATGTACAAAGAGATTGAGGTATATGTAGATGATATGATTGCAAAATCTTAAGAAGGTAAAGATCATGTCACCAACTTTAAAAAATTATTTAAGAGGTTGAGAAAATTTCAACTCAAGCTAAACCCAGCCAAGTGCACCTTTGGAGTAAGGTTGGGGAAGTTGCTAGGCTTTGTGGTCAATGAAAGAAGAATTGAAGTCTATCTAGATAAATTACAAGTCATTCAAAATTTGTCACCTCTAAGCACACCAAAAGAAGTTCGAGGTTTTTTGGGAAGACTGACCTACATTTTTTAATTCATATCTTAGCTTACCTACAAGTGTGATCTCATATTTAAGCTTTTGTAACCCTAGAAAATAGAATGAGGAATGCCAAATGGCTTTTGAAAAAATTAAGCAATACTTGTCAAATTCTCTAATATTGGTGCCGTATGTTCCAGAGAGACTTTTAATTTTATATTTGACAGTATGCGAGAATTCAATGGGATGTGTGTTAGGGTAGCAAGATGAGTCTAGCCGAAAGGAATAAGCTATTTATTATCTGAGTAAAAAATTCACAGAATATGAATCCAAGTATTCTTTGTTAGAGAAAATATGTTGTGTATTAGCTTGGACCACCAAAAGACTCAGATAATATATGCTCTATCATACCACATGGCTTATAGCAAAATTGGATCCAATTAAATACATCTTTGAGAAACCTTTTCTATATGAAAAATTGCTAGATGAAAAGTAATGCTCTCAGAGTATGATATCATATATGTGAGCTAGAAGCAATAAAAAGGAGTGCCATAGCTGAGTTTCTCATAAATTATGCTGCTAAAGATTAAAGCTGATGAGATTAAAATTTTTTGATGAAGATTTGATGACTGTTTCTTTATTGGAAAAGGAAGGGCATGAAGAGAACCATTAGAAGATGTATTTTGATGGAGCTACTAATGCCTTAAGATATAGGATTGGGGCAATCTTGATTTTTCCAGAAGAACAATACTATCCCATAACAGTGAGCTTGAATTTTAATTGCATAAAAAACATTGTTGAATATGAGGCATGTGTCATAGGTTTGCAAGCTACTATATACAAAAAAGTTAAAGCATTAAAAGTGTTTGGAGACTCAGCTCTAGTTATATATCAGTTGAAAGGAGAATAAAAAATGAGAGATTTGAAACTCATTTTATACCGTAAGTATATCCTAGAGTTGATTAAACAGTTTGAAGATATTTAATTTGATCATTTACCTCGACAGAAGAATTTGATTGCTGATGCCTTAGCTACTTTAACAGCAATGGTTTGAATTAATGATAGCACTGACATTCAACCCATTGGGTTAGATGTTAAGGACATGTCGACTCACTGGTCTAATGTAGAAGAGGATGAGTCTTGAAGACCTTCGTATTATGATATCATGCAATACATTAAAAACTAGCAATACCCTATCCAAGCAACTGAGAATGATAAAAGGATCATCCAAAGACTAGCTATAAGTTTCTTCCTAAATAGAGATGTTCTTTTACAAATGAAGCCATGACCAAGTATTGTTGAGGTGTGTAAATAAGGCCAAAGCTAAAAATTATTGATGAGGTGCATGATAGAATATGTGGGGCACATACTAGTGGACATATGATGGTAAGACAGATAATGAGAGTATGGTACTATTGGTTGACAATGGAGAGCGACTGTATTAACTACGCTTAAAAATATCATAAATGCCAGATTTATAGTGATAAGATTTATGCTTCACCATCTGCTTTATATGTTTTGGCACCACCTTAGCCATTTTCTATGTGGGGCATGGATGTCATTGGTCCTATTACCCCAAAAGCTTATAATGGGCATAGGTTCATTTTTATGATGATAGATTATTTCACGAAATAGGTGGAAGTAACATCATTTGAAAGTGTGACATGATCTATAGTTTGCAAGTTCATAAAGAGAAAAATCATTTACAGATATAGACTTTCAGAGAGAATTATTTCAAATAATATCAAAAATCTAAATAGTAAGATGATACAAGAAATAATTGCCCAGTATAAGATCAAGCATCATAATTAGATAGCATATCGTCCGAAAAAGAATGGGGCAGTTGAGGCAGCTAATAAGAATATAAAACAAATTCTTGAAAAGATGACTGATATTTATAAGGACTGCATGAGAAGTTACCATTTGCACTGTATGCATATCGAATGTCAATGCGCACCTCTACTGAGACAACCTCATTTTTTTTTTTTGTTTATGGGATGAAAGCTGTATTGCCAGTAGAAGTAAAGATCTCATCTTTGAAGATTCTAAAAGAAGTTGAACTAAAAGAGGCTGAATAGATTCGAGAGCACTATGAATAGTTAAATCTCATTGAAAAAAAGAGATTGACAGTATTATTCCATGGTCAGCTATATTAAAAAAGAATGATGATAGCTCATGATAAAAAGGTTCGACCTCGTTATTTTTGAAAAGAAGAGTTGGTCTTGAAAAGAATTCTCCTAAGTCAGCATGATAATTGAGAAAAATGGACTCCAAATTAGGAAGGGCTATATGTCGTGAAATGAGCTTTCTCTGGTGGGGCATTGATATTAGCTAAAATGGATGAAAATGATCTATCTCATCCTATAAATTCTGATGCTGTGAAGAAATACTATGCTTGAAAAAAAAGAGAAAAATGAAAAAAAAAGAAAAAAAAAAGGAGGGCTCAAGGTGAAAACCTCAAAAGGGCGATTTGAGTCAAAAAAGGGTTTATCTAAGTTGAAATCCTGAAAAGGAAACTTAGATAAGGAAAATACAACATCAAATTTGAAAGTTCATTGACAAAAAGGCTAGCATGTTCTGAGGAGCTCTAAGTTGTTGATTGCATTGGGTGGTTGAATTTTTCGAAAAGGACTTCAAGATATGTTATCATGATTTTTAGATTGTTTATTTTTTGGGCTTTGACCCCATACCTGCTTTGTAATTCTTTCTTTTCCAACTAGCCAAGTTTGCTAATAAAAGACATTTCATTTTATTCTTTGTGTGTCTCTTTTGTTAATTTTTTTCTAGCCATTCTTATTTCTTTTTCTTTAATACCTTACAATGGGGGAAATGTGTGAATGCATTCATGCTTTTTGAGATTGAAATAATGATTGATAAATGAATAATAGCATGAAAGATTTTTACATTACATTGGAAGGTTGAGAGTGATAAAGGCAAATTTGAAATTTCAATTCCTGATAAGGATATTGAATTTAGAAAGAGATTTCTTGAAAAAGAGAAGATGAGAATTAAATGAGAAAAATGATTGAAAGTTACATTGATTTAGCCCTAGTTCTTGAAGATTGAGGGGTTTAGGGCCCTAGAAAAGAGCTTAAGAAACTTAAGTACCACAATTGAATGAGAATTAATTAACCAGCATTTACATAGCATACATTGCATTTCTAAATGTCTAGTGCATAGCATGCCTGCATTTGAAAAGGTATGGCATATAGATGTTCCAAGATTCTACGTGAAGAAGACAAATGTGAAAACTTTTTGATGAAAGAGTTTCTAATCCTCAAAAAGCTTATAAGGTAAGATTTTAATCCTTGAAAGAGGATATTTTTCAATATTAGGAATGATTTGTAAGACCTTCGGGCATAATCTTTTAAATTTTCTTCAGACACGATCTATAACTCCTTTGGACATGATTGTCAATGAGTAATTTATTTTTTCAAAGTTCTGTTGTCTTTATTTAGAGGAGTAATTTATTTTTTCAAAGTTCTGTTGTCTCTATTTAGAGGAGCAATTTATTTTTCTCAAAGTTTTGTTACCTCCATTTAAAAGAGCAATTTATTTTCCCAAAGTTCTGTTGCCTCTATTTAAAGGAGCAATTTATTTATTTTTTTAAAGTTCTATTGCCTCTATTTATAGGAGCAATTTATTTTTCCCAAAGTTCTGTCGCCTCTATTTAGAGGAGCAATTTGTTTTTCTCAAAGTCGTTAAACCTCTGTTTAGAGGAGCTTTGTTTACTTTTTCAAAAAAAAAGCATGAATTTGTTAGGATGATCACGTGCAGGGTGTCTACATCTTTAGGCAATTCTTGTTTCATAATATGTAAAGAGAGGCAACTGTAGGTATCCAATTTGGTCCAAGCCCGGATCAATTGGGCCTAGTCCAAATGGGGCAGATTGACCTAATTTTATTTTTATTTTTTATTTTCTTAGTTTATTTATTCTAAATTTTGTTTTAATTATATATATATTCTTCTAAAAGATGATGAAAAATTATCGAAAATTTAGGGTGGTAGGGTTGGATTGGGATTCAAGGATTGATAATCTTGAATCCCAGTCAAAGAAGGAATTGGCATTGATCCGAACAAAAGGACACACAAAATAAAAGAAAACAAAAGCAAAAGAAAGTTTATGGAGAGTAGAAATAGTTTGAGAATTTTTAGAAAATTTTTTTGAATTGTTGGGTTTTTTTCTAGAAAAGTTTTGAAAATTTTCCAGAATCCGATCAATTTTTTAGTGACTTTTTTGATCAACTTTGAATTTTTCGACGAGATTTTCTAATTTTTAGAGTCTTTTTCCACATTCTAGTAGAAATTCAATCGAATTCTGGAATTCAGTAGAGAGAGGGGGAGAGAAAAAAAGGGAAGAAAGAAAAGAGGGAAGAGAATTCTACTAAAAATGACTTATTTCAACCTTTTATACCTCTACAAAATGACGTCGTTTAGAGCATTAATAAATCTCCAAGATCTGTGCATTTCTGTTTGGACCAACCTGACCCGATCGCAACCCACGTCTGACCTAAGTGCCAATTGTTCCCTAGAGTTAAGCCAAGCCGAGCCGTGCACTCCCAAGCCATGTTTTTGATACATTTTCCCTGCCTCAAGCCGAGCCGATCCTAATCGCAAGCTGAGCTATTTCTATTTTTTTGGTATTTTTAATTCTAATTTTTTTTATTTATGTGTTTGTTTATTTTAGAAATATTTTTGTATGATTTAATTTAATAAAAATAAAAAATAATAATAAATTTTGGGAATAAATATTAATTATCCAATGATGAAATTTATAGAAATTTCAAATGGTAAATTTCTATAAAATTCATAGGTGAGAAATTTTCTCTAAATTTATCTTCAATGGTGGAATAATTTAGATAAAGTTTCAATAAAAATAATTAATATTTATTTTTAAACAAAAAAATTATAAAATAAAAATATAAAAATATAAAAATCTTTGGAATTAAATACAAATTACCCAAGGATGAGATTTTTAGAAATTTCAAATGGTAAGTTCCTAAGAAATCTCTAGGTAAGAAATTTTTTTTTAAATTTAGCCCAAATGATGGAATAATTTAGATGAAATTTCAATACAAGTAATTGTATTTTTTTCCAAATAAAAAATTTTGGTTAAAAATATGTGACAATTATCCAAGGATGAGATTTTTAGGAATTTCAAATGGTAAATTCCTAAGAAATCTCTAAGTGAGAAATTTTATGTAAATTTGGTCCAAATGGTGGAATAATTTAGATGAAATTTCAATAAAAATAATTGTCATATTTTTTTCTTTCTAAGAAAAAAATTAAAAAGAATTTCTAAATAGGCCCAAATGGTGAAAAAATTTAGAAATTCAAAACAAAAAAATATTTCTAATTTGGCCCAAATGGTGGAATAATTAGATATATTTTCAACAAAAAAATAAAACTAATAAAAAATTTTTCGACGATAGAGCCTCTTCAAGATATAAAATGGGATTCTTGAATACTCTTAAGGTGATAAAGTAATTTTTAAGAGTTCTACTAGATTGATAGAGAATCTTAAAAATTATTTTCAATATTTAACATAAAATTTGAAACCATTAGACTCAAGACCTTAGGATAAATTTGAAATAATATGGTACCATCATTTGGATGGGCATGTGAGGATGCTATCACCTTTCTCATGTGTAACTGACTCCCAAACCCTATTCTGGTTAGTAGACCCGAATCTATTCTTTTAGGGACCTTTAGTCAAGCTTAAAAACTCTTTAAAGGGATAGATTCATTAGGTGGCTAATCACACCTAGATAAAAATGATTGGTAGCAACTTTATTAATTTGTTAAGTCTAGCTATAGATTTTCGGATCTATATGTTATGACAACCGTGACTGGCTCATTCATATTCTTAAGTTCTATTTCTTGCTTATTTTCGCCATCTATGGCTCTTTTCTATAAAACCCCTATTAGTGTTAAAACATCACACTTAACAGTAATATATATAGTTTTCTCATTTTTTTTCAAAATCTACTATAGTTTTTTTTAATGGAAGACCATATTTCTGCTTCTGATTATCTTTTCTTTCATTGTATCTCATACTTTGTAGCTAAATTTTTTATCACCATATCTTACAAAACACATTGTGTGACTTTACTATTAAGCTTTAACCGTTGCTCTTTCAACACATGTATGAACACTTTCTACTAAAAAAATTTTAAGTGAGAGTATGAAGTATCTTTTTCTATTCATACTCTTTTTGAAATGTCAAAGCCCAAAGGAATTGATGGTGATCTGTTAAGCAAATAATAAGTTATGTTGACTGCTTCACCCTGAATGACTTTGGTAATTTTGTCATCTTTAACATACATCTAACTTTTTTCACAATGGTGTGGTTCATCCTTTTAACTATACTGTTATGTTGTAATATTTCAGGTTTTGTCATCTCGTGCCTGATTTCGTGTTTTGAACAGTACTCTTTAAAGTTTTTGGATGTGTGTTCCCTACTATTATCAGTTCGAATACACTTTAAGGACAGTCCTATCATCCTTTCCATCATGGCATGAAATTTTTAAAAATATTGCAATACCTTACTTTTTTTTTCAATATACATACCCAAGTCTTATGTGAAGCATCATTAATAAAAGTAATAAAATACTTGCTATCACTTAATAATTCAACCTCAATGGGATCACGTATGTCAAAATAAATCAATTTTATTTTGTTTGCTTTTCTTTGAGAACTTTTATGAAAAGAAACTCTACGATGCTTACCAAACAAACAATGATCACATGAATCGAGAGACATATCTTTGATCAAAAGAATGAAAGACTACATTGTCAAAACCTATAACCTTTCTCGCTTATGTGTGCTATCCTCTTGTGCCATAAGTTAGCTGAAACATCCTCCTCAACGATATTTATTTGGTTGTCATTCAACTGTATCCATGTCTTGTACATTATGCAGCATAGTTTTTCCCTTGCAACTATCATAGATCTTTTGAGAAGCTTTCATTACCCATTCTTTTATAGACTCTAATATCCTTTCTTATTAAGGGCATTAATAGCAAATAAGTTTATTCTCATATTCGAAATGTGTCTGATATCCCTTAAAGTTAACATGTAGCTTATACTAGTTTTTACAATAATATCACTAATCCTAATAATTTGTGACACACTTTTGTTTTCTATCTTAGTACAACCAAAGTCTTATATTTTATAAGTTGTAAACAACTTCCTTTTTGGAACATAATGATATGTCGCTCCTATGTCAACTATCCACTCAATGTTAGGATTACCAGCATGATTACAATTATCATATGAATAAATCAAAGTGATTGAATCACTGTCTGAATTCACTGCTATAATATTGTCATTATTTAAACTTTTACTTTTGTCATCTTTTCATTCTTGCTTCAAGATTTTATAGTATCACTTTATATGACCTGCTTTACCATAATGGAAGCATTTCACTTTATCTTTAGATTTGGATCTATGTTTAAACTTACTATGACCTTTTGAGTTTTGACCTCTGTTGGTGTTTCTACCCTTGTTCTCTATGACTAGAGCTTAATTCTCAAGGTCTAAATCTTTTCATCTTGCTTTTTTGTTAAGCATACTGTCTTTTACCATATTCGATGTCACATTATAATTAGAAGCTAAATTAATAATAGTCATAACTAGAGTATTCTAGTTGTCTAACAATAAACACAAAAGAAACAATGCCTTCATTTCATCATCCATCTTAAGTTTCATAGTAATCGTTCAATTAAATATATCTTGAAAATCATTCAAGTGCTCTATAATCGATTGTCTATCCATGTACTGTAACGTTACAAGCTTTTTAACAAGCATAACTTTATTCATACCTATTTTGCTCTCATACAATGCTATCAATTTTTTTCAAATAGTGTAGACATCTGTCTCTTATGCTATATGATGAAATATGCTGATATCAATCCATTTTTTAATTATAGCTAGCTTCTTTCTGCCTAACTTGTTTTAGCTTTTATCTTTTATATGTGCTGGTTTAATCGAATCACTCAATATCGGCTCATACAAATCTTTGCAGTATAAATAATCTTCCATCATAAGCTTCTAAATTAAATAATTTGATGCTGTCAATTTTATCATGTAACTTGTATCACCTTTCATGATCTTAAACAAAATTTACTTCTATCTTGGGTTACTTTTATATCGATGTCTCAAAATAACCTTTGCTCTGATACCACTTGTTAGGCCTGAAGTAATAAATATAATAATGCAGAAACAAATATATCGTAATAAACTCACAGTAATAGATAATAATTAACAATTAATAAAGTAGAAAAAATAAAACTCACCAAGATTTACATGAAAAACCCTTCAGTGTAAAGGAAAAAAATCATGGACCACCAGAAAAAACTCCATTATCAAATAATGAATATACAAAGTTTTTCTCTAGCTCAAAATTAGAACTAATCAACAACTAGAAAGACAATTAGAGAAATTTGACCAAATAGATGACTCAACAAATACACCTTGAATTTGTTTCTACAGAACTTCAAACCCGATCTCATCGATTAGAATGTAAAACTCTGAATCATAAACTTACTGATAAAATTTCAGTTCAATCGAACCACGAATCGACTTTCGTTCAACTAATTGTTCCTTCTCCTTTTTCTCTTTATTTTCTTAACTTTTTTTTCCCCTTTATTTTGTAGGTTTGCAACGCCACCTTGTTTTTCACCTTAAAATAGCTCATAACTCTTTTCATTAAGTAGCTAAAGCTTTATGTAAAAAGAAAGACCAAGGCCTATGGCCTTTGATTGGTCTAAACCTAATTACATAGAGCAGGACTCCACTTTCCTAACAATCATGACCAATAGAGTTTGGATCTATTTGAATATTTAGTTTTGATGAGATTGTATAGTGATGCTAGTAAAATTAATTACTATAATGATAAAATTAAAATTAATGGTGAAATATAAATATTTAGATGTAAACACAACAATAATTGTAAGATGAAATATAATGAGAAAAGAAAATAATTATTAGGATATTAAATTAAATTTTATATACAACAAAATTTATAGAATACATTTAATATTAATGAGATTAATAAATAAATAAAAATTATTAAAATTATTTATATATCAAATAATACTTTTATAAATAAGTATTTGAAAATTATTCGTATGTATATTTTGTTAAATTGTATTGAATCTAAATATTATTCTAATGTTAATTACCTTTATACAGAGTAAATACACAAATTGACTTTTGCATTAAGATCAATATGAGAATTGGAAAGGAATGATAAATTTTATATTAATAATATTAAGGATAATCGAATGTCTCATGAAAAGAAAATGAATGCACGATGAATAACATATAATATATTTAAGTTATATTTGATATATAAGATTATGAGAGGATGTGATAAAATGATATTATGAATAATAGTAGATTAAATAATATTATACTATTTTATATTTGATATGTGCATTGATTAAAATAAGATAATTTATTTATTTACTAGTTAAAGTTAATTTTATTCAAAGTTTATACAATTTAAATTATTGATATAATTTTTAAGTTTAATCTCATAGATAATAAATAATCATTTTCACTTAAAAAAAATTAAATCATTCTATACCAAGAGAATGATAATCTTCATTTTAATTCTATCTATTTCAATTAAATATAAATCAAACATAATATAAAATAATTATTATACTATCATATTCATTATCTTATACACCAAACATGATCTAAAATTTTTTAAGATAAACTATTTTAAATTTCAATGAATTATTAAACTCTTCTCCTGTCAATTAGAAAATGAAAGGTCAATGCAATTGGGAGCCCCATCTACATTGTTGGGGTACTATCCAAATGCATCCAAGAGGTACAACTTAAAATAAAAATTCTCTTAGATTTCATAATGCTAATGCGATAGAAACCAAATGATGCCTATGTTTAATGGGAAGCATAAACATTCTCACCATTTCTCCTGGTCCTAATTAGTTAATAATCAAAACATAAGAGATGTCGTAGACACCCTATCTAATTTGAGGTATTTTTCGAAGTTCATGCTTGAGTTTATTAATAAGAATTTGGGTTTTTTAATTGGATTTTGAAGAAAATTCATTTAAGTCAGGATTATTGTCAGATAGGACCCAGCTTTCTTTTTACTTTTACTTTTTTTATTTAATTATTTTTACCATTTAAAAAAAAAAGCGAAATTTTGAAAAACAAAAAACGAAAATATTCAAAATAGGAGGTGATCAGATCGGGAAATATAAAATCAAAAATAAGATTTTTGAATCTTTTGAAAATCACGTCTTTCTCAATACCGGATCAAAAAGTTTTGAATCAAAATATATGAAAAATAGATTAGAATTGACAGATTCGATGATAGTTTATCTCAACTAAGACAGCCCTATATAAACACCCTAATGAACCACAGAGAGGGGGAAGAGAGTAAAAGCATAAGCACTAAATCGATAGGATAGTAAACTTTGGCAGAAAGGGGCTGTGAAAACTTTGAGATTTTTTGGGGGAATTTTGGGATTCTAATTCTAAGGTGTATCGGATTTCCAAATTTAGAGGGAAGGGAGGTCTATAGGTAAGAAGACACAGTGGAAGACAGAAGCCTTTCAGTCGCCAGAACAAGATGGAATCAAGGTAGAAACTCTCAGTTTAGGGACGAGATCTGAAGATTTTGGTTCAGATTCTAAAAGATTTAAGATCAGAAAAAAAAAAAAAAGAGATTGTAAGGAATTTTTGGAGATTTTTTTAATCGCCAGGTGATAGCAGACATTGGCAGAGGCAGCGAGAAGATTCATTGAAATCTGGGAATATCTTCTGAAACTGGATTTGCTTGAAGTTTCCGGTTGCCATTCATAATTGGTTAGGGAGAGAGGAGATACAATTAGGGGTAGAGAGCCAAAAAAGGCCGCGAAGAAATAAAAGGAGTTTATAACAACTTGTATGACAGGAGAATAGTAGACTAATAAATGATGAATCTAATATCGTGCGGTTGGTATGCACGAGGAAGAGATAGAAAATTGATGTACATTTTTTCCTTTTATATTGGAAATTATAGCAACTTATTTGCCATTAATTTCTCTCATCAAAAAAGTTTTGCTTAAAAGTATTTGTTTCTTAATTAAGTAAAAGAGAAAGAGATAGAAATTGGTGAAATATATTAATTAAAGAGCAAGAACAAGGTAATTGTTCCGAGGAAAAGATATGCAAATAATCTCTTTATTTCTTTTCCAATAGAAGTTTAAAAAAAAAAATGAAAAATCAGTAACTCTACTTGTAATAAAAATGTTACCACGTTCTTTACGAAAAGGCCGATGCAAGTTAATACCCACAAAGCATTCACATGGTTAATTTCGATAATGCTCCAATATTGTAGTATGTTTAACATATATTGACACAACCACCAATCAAACTTGCATGTCACGAGCGTAAACTTAGTCATCGTTATTTTAATTAAAAAAAAAGTCATGATCAAATTAATTGGCATTTGCAAAAATTATTCCAGGAGTCAAAATGTCTTGTTTATGTTATTTGCCTTATATACTGCGGCTTGTGATACTTTTTCTTTCTCCTTTTTCCGATAACATTAAAAAAAGAGTTTAAACTTAAAAAATGTTGGAATACTTAAATTATAGAGTACAAATAAACTAGTGGTATATAAATTTAAAGTAATGATCATTACTTACAATTCACAAGTATATAAAGAGTAGACATTGAAGGGTAAGCATCATGGCAGTATTAAAAATTAATGATATATGAATCTTATTGCTAATGATTATCAAATAATACCTACCTTTGTAATATTAAAATGCAGGGCTCATCATTTTTTATGTCTATGTAATATTCTAGAAATGACAACAACTAGATGTGCAAGCATGTTAATTATTTCACGATTGACTAAGTACGTTTTAATTTGGAGCAATGAGCTTATCATTTAAGTATATCAGTTTGATATTACGCATGACAAAAGGAAAAGTAGAACAACTTACATTTAGCTATTTAGATGATATTTAAGCAAGTTTCCAAGCTTTTCTTTTCAGGTGCATTTAACTTATATTTTCTCTATTATAATCATACAATATTTTAATCCTAATAAAAATTATGTAAAAATTTATAATTATTTTCACTTTTTTTTAGTCACAATTTGTTGGAAATAATAACTCAAATTGCATGAAAAATTTGTTTAATATTTTTTAAAATTGATTGGATATTACTTAATATATAAAAAAATTATAAAAAATTAAAAAAAAAAAAGATTTTTGATAAACAAGTTAGTAAGTTTACAAATAGATAAAAGTTAAATATGAGATAATTGTAAAATTTTATTGGTAAACACCAATAGAACTAAAGAAAATTAAAAAAATTCTTATGAATGTGTATATTTAAATATTTGTAACAGATTAAAAAATAATGAAAGAGTTCACATAAATATGATAATTATTATGTTTGCTTAGATAAATTAAAAAAAAAAATCAAGATGGTCCTCGTTTATATAACTAGTGGAACTTTGCTTCCGTTTAAAATGCTAATTTAAATGCTCTAAGGGAATAAAATTTTGATCTAACAACTAGAATGAGACTATTTTGATGTTAGCACAATCTCGAGTATCATTCGGTTGCGCGAGAATTGGTACTTTTCAACCTAACATGCAACACGAGGCGAACAATCATACCTTAGCTACTTCAATTATGACGGTGGTCCTATTATTTTAATTCAAATTAAATGATTATTAGGTCGACTTCTTACTATTTTCACTTCCAACAACTCTAGCTTAACAACTAACAACTCTTATAATCATATTCTTTTCAATGTTGCAAGTAGCCAACTAGGTGTACCTGCTAACAATTCTTATTTTTTATATTTTTATATAGTACCAGCTGTTAAAGAAAGAAAAATAATTTAGGGTGCAGCAGCCGGTGCGATATATTAGTTGAATTCAACTAATTCGTCTTGATTAACAAAGTTGGATATATGTTATTAAGTTCCCAATGCAAGCGGATACATCACGGGAACAAATTCGTCTTTGGAAATAAACCTAACATTGTGAACAGTGACGGACAAGGGTCAATTTTATCACCTTAGATTGGGATTTTAGATTTATTACTCTATTTTCATATAATTTTATCATTCTATTAATTTTTTTGATACAATTTTAATCATTCATGGATGAAAATAAAATAATTCATCTAAATTAAAAAATATTGTACCAATTATTATAATTAGTTTTTTAATTTTTATAATATCGAAACAAAAATATTTTATTTCAAATTCTAAGTAAAGATTATAAAATAAAAATAATTAGATTCTGAAAAAATAAAAATGTCATTTATTTTTATTCAAAAAATAATCGTATTCCCCAAAAATTTTTTAAAAACAAATATTCTGACAAATAAAGAAATAATTAACAATGTCACTTATTTAATAATAAATAAGGATAATATCAATAATTAAATAAAAATAAAATAATTAAAATATCTTTTAAAAATACTAGCAATGTCACTAATTACATAAATGATATTTTAAATAAATTTTTATTAAAAATTATGGGGAGAATAAGATTATATTTTTAATGAAAATATGAATGACATTGTTAGTATTTTTATTTAAATAACTAATTTTATTTTTATTATCGTTATTTATAATTTGAAATAATGTATTTTTATTTTTCCTATAATAAAAACTAAAATATAATTAACATTTTTAATAGAATATTCTTTAATTTAAATGAAATATTTTATTGTTTTACTAGAATTGCATAAAAAATTGTAGTAAAGTAGCAAAATTGTATTAAAACAAATGAAATACTAAAAATAGTAAAGTGGTAAATAACCCAGCAGTTAACGGGAAATTCAAGTAGTAGAATAGTAAAACGATTTGAATCTATGTATGAATAAAATAAGTTACCAACCTTAACGAGCAATTGTTCATCTTGGAATTGCAGTTTAACGGGGAATTCAAAATCCTAACCCAATAACTCAGTTGTTAATTTTAAGGTAGCGTATAATTCGCAAAATTTTAATTTTTTGTAAAAAATATGATCCTTGAGAGTCACTGATATTTGAATTTTTTTTTTTCATTTTTAAAATATCCATATTCAGATTTACTCATTTGGTTAAGAAGAATCTATGCATATTTATTCTTATATAATTATCATAATCTTCTCGATATATATGATTGTAATTTTTCATTTTGTTTTATTAATAATAAAACGATCATTTAAGGTTATATGATTACAACTTTTCATTTTGTTTTATTGATAATAAAAGGATTATTTAAGATGTTTTTGTACAAAAAATGTCTTAAAGGATCTTTTTATTTTTTTATAAAATGAAATGATCTTTTTATTTTTTATATTATAAAAAAATTAAAAAATAATCATTTAATTTATTTATAAAAAATTATTTAAAATATTTCTATACAAAAAATATCTTAAATAATTTTTTTATAAATAAAATAAAATCTTTTAATTTATTTAAAAGGTTTTCATATAAAAATACCCTAAATAATCATTATTTTCTGTAATTACTTTTTTTTCATTGCCCCACAAACAGGTACCCCTAAAATCAATAAAGGATTGAAAGGCTTTATTTGTTTAGGTCAACTTAAACATTGCATTATCTCACCCCTACAAACATTGCATTATCTCATAAACAGTTTGCATTACCCAAGTCACCCAACTTAAACTACTCTTTATTTAAGGCATTTTCAAAACTCAAACGCCTTAAATAATTCATTTTATCACTTTATCTTTGAAAACAAAAAAAAAATTAAATTATCAATTAAAGCATTTCAATGAAAATAAATGTCTTAATTAAGGTCAAAGATTATTTAAAACGTTTCTTTATACTAAAAGCCTTAATTATAATATAAAAAATTAATTTTTTATATACAAAAACCTACAACCAAATTTCAATCACTTTCAGACATACTTTTCAAAAGGGTAATGACTATTTCATTATTTCTTATTTAGGTCAAATTTAGAAATAAGACAATTTTTCTTCCCAAAATATTAAAATATTACAAAGAGAACTGAGTTTCTAATTTTGATACTTTAGGCACTCTTAAAAATCTTTAATTTCCTTTCATAATCAAATTATCTTGAATCAAACATGAAAATCAAATACCCATCATCAAGATTCCAAAAAAAAATTGTAAATTTCCCTAAACCAAACACCACCAAACTATTTGATCATTTTAGCCAACCTTTTTCTCTTTTTTTTTAGGTGCAAATTTCAGCCAACTTATTAATAAAAAATTATCATGAAATACAATTTAACTGCCTCAATAACCACGAGAATTCACACCTTACGTTAACATAATGACTAATCTAAAAGGGTAATATGAATCGAAGACCCTTTTAAAAAGGATAACATAAGAAGTCGTCAGGATAACTAATGACAAGCACTAATCTAAAGGGGTAACATGAATCTAAGACCTTTTTAATATAAAAAAAAAAACAAAAAACAAAACTCCCAACCCTTTCAACCAGATCAACATAGTAAATAGATGATTTTTTTTCCTTTCAATAGGAATGAGATATTATATCAATCACTGAATTTAAAAGATATCCATGCATATGTCACAATTTTGAGCATTAGTAGATACTTGAGCGATGTTTCTTATGAAGGAAACCACAAGCTTCTAAATGCCATAGAAAAGTAAAGCTTGCTCCATAGATATGACAATTTAGCGAGGGCAGATTGTTAATGAAAATTATGATCAATAGCGATCAATAACTCTTAGAAGATTATTCTTCAAACCATGTTCCTCTGTCCTTCCTGAAAAGATTTAGAGTAACAACTAATTTACAATCTCCCATTCTAATTCCTCAGCAAAGAAAACTTCTTTGGAATTTGAAAGGTCTCTTCTATCTTTGTTCCTGATTGATTAACAAATTCACCTTTCAAATCAAAAAAGTTATCTAGATTAATTTCAACAATAAGGTTTGAATAAGCATCTATTAAGCCTTGATCAAAATCAAACTTTATGTCTTGAAAAACTTTAATATTTTATCTGGGAACTGGAATACACCCTTTCTTCATCAGATAAATCTTTTAAAAAACAAATGCATAAATCTCGTTGTTTGAGAGTTTTTATAACATTTTTTTACACTTTTTCTTTTTTTAGGATAGTTTGGTGCAATATGACATTCTTTTTCACAAATAAAACACTTGCATTTTTGTTTAGTAGAAGTTTTTCTTCTAACAACAAAATTTTTTAATAATCAACTAAAAAGGTTTTATAATTATATAAATAGAGAATTTTTTTTTTAAAAAATATAAACCTTATTCTCTTCATATTTTATTAGAAATGGAGCAACAATCTCTAGTTGTCATAGAAATGCTCTTCCATTAAACAAGTAAAAAGGAAAAAATATCATAAAAGAGGGAAAGAAAAAGAAAACTCTTTGTTTGAGAGTTGAAAGCTAGAGAAAAAGATATAGAGAGATAGAGAGAGAGTTTGGAGTGAGAGAGGCTCTAGAAGACTTTGCCTATACAAATGAGAGAGTATCTATTTATAAAAATTTAAACTAACTCGAGTTGAGTTAACTATAATTACAAATAGTTAAAGTAGTTATTAAAGTGACTGCTACAGTGATTGCTTTTTGATAGCTATTTGTTACAGTGATTACTATAGTTACTACTATCTAATAGCTATTTTTATCTTTTTAGCTTGAACAGCTGGCTTATTCTTATCTTATCGGATGCTAGATATCTTTATCATTCTTCAATGTTATATGATAGCTGATTCTTATCTTTATCATTATTATAGTGACTGCTACAGTGATTGCTACAGTGATTACTGTTTGATAATTGTTTGTTACAATTATGACTATAGTTACTGCTATCTGATAACTATCTTTATTTTTTTAACTTGAACAACTGGCTTATTCTTATCTTTTCAGATGCTAGATATCTTTATCATTCTTCGATGTTATCCAGGTTAACAATTCTTCATCTTTTAGATTGAAGAATTGAGGGAAATTTATTTTAGATTTATTCCAAATCTCTTATCTTTCTTGAAATTAATATAAGAGGCGTTGTGGATAATCCAAATCTTTCATTTGTGCTAGTTTGTTTAACAATTCTAATGCTTTTAGATCATATGAAGGTAGATTTATTCCTAGGTTAAGAGAACTTCCCATGATAATTATCCTCCTACCATCTATCTGAATGGTAATTCTTGGATAATTAGGATGGGTAGTTTCATGTACCAAGGATTTGGCATATTGCATCATTGTGATTCCTACTTGGAATTGATAATGATGAGATTTTGAAAATTTTTTGATGATATTATCTAGTTGTTTTGGATTTTCAATGGAGTCCAATTGTTGTTCAATGAGAGGAACAAAAATTAATTTTCTCATTTCCCAAATCTGATAAGGTATTATAAATCTTTCTCATTTAAAAATTCCTAAAAGACTAGTGAATTTGAAATGAATATAGAAAAAAATATTGATAATTTTTTACAAATTCTGCAAGTTATCCTTTAATAAAAGCTAGAAAGTATTGAAGATGATGAAAAGAAAAATTTTGAACAACTATTTGTTCTACAATTCCTAGCTCGATACTTGTTATATCGAAATGGTCATGATCAATTTTGAATTTAATTTTTAAGAAAGTTTATCCTATTTCTAGTGTTTTTAGATAAGAAGAAAGATAGTATTTTTGGAATTTTTCTTTCAATAGCTTTTCTATTTTAAGAGAGATCAAATGATTGATTCATAGAAATATTTCTTTTGGTAAAAATATTGCTACTTTTTTAAATAATAAAACTCTTTTTAGTTTTATTAGTTTGGAAGAAGTTTTGTATGAGAAACATTCACAGAGTTTAAGAAAATTGTTTATTTCCTTTAACTGTATTATTTTCTTCAATTATAAAAAAATTAATATCTTGTTGTTTAGCAAGTTTAACGAGCAAAGATTTTTGAAAACCAATTTGTCAAGATAAGACTGATTTTTGGTTTGGTTAACCAAAAATTCAGTCAATTTGGTTATCCATTTTCTAAATTGAGATTTATTTTGATTGAGATGGGATTTTCTAATATTACTAAGAAGATTGTAGGTCTCTGGGTTAAAACCAGGGTTGTAGAAATTTTTTATTTCTACACCAGGCATTTTTAGGGGTGTTAACAGGTTTTCTGTTTGTTTGATAATTTGAGAGAATGAAACAGGAGTCCATTGGTTAGGGTCCTAAGCAAATTGGGAAAAGTTTTGTTGCTGTAGTACTGGTTGTAATGTAAGTTGAGGGAATTGAAAGTATAGTCTTTAAGGAATATTTTAGATTAAATATCTTTTAGGGGGATAAACAAATGGTGTAAATCCTTAGTTAGGATTTTGAATTGATGTTGAAGACTATGTAACCTTTTTGGTTTGTTTTCTCTGAATGGTTTTCCATTCTCCTTTGTGCTTAAGAGGCTTTTTGCCTCTATCCATAAGGTTTACTGAGATAATCTGCAAGAATATTTTTGTTACCATTAATAAACTTAATATTAAAATTGTATTGAGATAAACAATTATACCATTTAATCCTTCTTGGATTCAAGTTTATTTTCTTATTTTTAAGAAAATCTTTTATAGCCTGATTATTAGTTCTTATAATAAAATTCTCAGGGGCAAAATAAATACGAAAAAGAGTTATTACATGTTTTATAGCAAGTAATTCTTTTTAAAAAATAATATATTTGGCAAAATAAATATGAAAACCAGTTATTACATATTTTATAGCAAGTAATTCTTTTTCAAAAATAATATATTTTATTTTTTTCTTTAAACTTTCTTGAATTGTAACCACAAATAAGTTCATTGTTTTGAACTTTAGCTTTCAAAACACATTTTTAGTTTTCTTCTGAGGCATCTGTTTCTAAGATTAGTAAATCTCCTCATTTAGGAAGATAAACTTTAGGAATATAAACAATATTTGATTTTATCTATTTGATAATATCAATTTCTTGTTTAGATCAAGAAAAAAAGAATATCTTACTTAAATTTTTCTTGTAAAATTTTCTCTTTTTTAGAGAGATTTTCAATAAATTGTCTTCCATAGTTAAGAAGACCTAAAAATTGTTGTAAATATTTTTTATTTTCTAGTATCTCTGGAAAACCTTTAATTTTTGAAATAATATGGTCTTGAAGAGTTAAACCATAAGAGGTTTAATCCTAAAAACTCTATTTTAGTTTTTTCTAACTAAATCTTTTTTGGATTGAGAATAACTCCATATTTGATAAATTCTTAAGCAACTAAATTAAAATGTTTTATGTGTAATACTAGTGTTTTTGAAAATACCTGGATATCATCAATATAGACACAACAATATTTTTTATGTTTTACAAAAATTATGTCCATCCATCATTGAAAAATTTGAGATGCGTTATAAAGACCAAATGGCTTTACTATCCATTGATATTGTCCTTGAGGAGCACTAAAACCAGTAAAGGGTTTTGACTTTTTTGAAAGCATGATTTACCAAAAACCTAATCTACAATCAAATTTACTAAAGTATTTAGTACTTTTTTTTTGCTAAATTTATTAAAACATCTTTTCATGGAATAAAATATCCATCGAAAACAAGATTTTGGTTAAGCCTTTTATAGTTGATTATCATTTTGGCTTTACCACATTTTTGTTCAGCATCATTTCTTATCATGAAAGCTGGACTAGAATAAAGGCTATTTGTTGGTTCAATTAACCCTTTGTGTAAAAGATCAAAAATTTAAATTTCAAATTCGTCTATATCTTGTTTGGTATAGATAATAAGTTTGACCCGAATAATCCTGTTTGGATTTATAATTTCAAGATGTTAGCCTTGAATTGATAAAAGTTTTGAATTGACAAAACAAAAATTTGTTTAACTTGAATCAAATTCTCTTAATCTCAAATTGAACATTTTTTCAACCTTTTATCTTGCCAAAATTCATTTAGGAACTAAAACAAAATAAATTTTGGAAACAAAATGGGTTCTTAGCATGATTTCAATAGAAGGGATCGATCCTCTAAGGGGAGGGATCGATCCCTTCCCTTACCCGATCGATCCTCTAGCTAAAGGGATCAATCAAATTTTTTTCTAGTAGCCAAAATTTTGCAAATTTATTAAGAACCAATCGATCATTTCCCTGTAAAGATCGATTAGTTGAGGTTTTGAGCATACCCAATTGATCCCCTATTAATGGGATTGATTTATTTTTTATATAGAAAGCAAAGTTAGGTAAAAAATCAACAAAAGGGATTGATCCTCCCATATAGGGGATCGATCACCTAAACATAGGATCGATCAGGTAGTTGTTTTCATGCACATAGGTGGGCTTTCCTATCACTGACCCAATTGATCCCCTATATGAGGGGATTAATCACCTGATGCCTAGAAAGCCTTAACAACTATTTTTTTGTCTAAAATTTTGCAGGTTTGAAGTATTAAATGCAAAGTAATGGCTATCTCCTCTTTTCTACATATAAATGAAGGCTTTCACTGCAAATCAAAAGTATGAAAAGCTAAGAGAACTTATTACCTCCACCAACCATCTTCCACAAGCATTTAAATCAATTCAAAGAGAGAAAAATGCAAAAAATCCCTTATTGTATCAATTTTTTCTCTTAATCCTCTTGTCGATATTGCTTTGTACATTAAGTTAGTAAACACTTAACCTTAGAAAGGTTTTTAAGTTTGCAAAACACTTTAAAAACTTTGTACTATGAGATTGTGAGCTTAAAGAGGAGGATAACCTTTAAGAGTTTGTGGTGTTGATTGTGTAAAGTTTTGAGAAGCTAAATTGTAACTTTCAACTCATAGTAGATTGAACTCTTTGGTAAGTGAGGCTAAAAGAGAGGACGTAGTGCCTAAAAAAAGGAACGAACCTTTATAAATCTTGATGTCTAATTCTTTATCTCTATATCTTATTTTTAAAATTGTTAGTTTACTTTTATTTATTATGTTCGTTTGCTTAGAAAAATTATTTTGTAAATTTTGTGCTTATTGGGTATTAATTTTTAAAAATTTTATTATTAACCAATTCATCCCCCTCTTAGTTTATTTCAAGTTTTTAAGCTAACAATTGGTATAAGAGCTAGTATTATTTTTTGTAGGTCTAACAACCCAAGAGTGATCCTGAAAATGGTTCAAAAAAATATGGTGATCAATGTAAAGCAACCATCCTCAAGCTGCAACAAATACTATAAGTAACAATAAGTGTCTCATGGCAAATAAAATAATTGCTACATCTTTTGAAAGTGAAGGCCATTTAATTGTAAGATCTCATTTTTTTGTTGGTGACAACTACTTCTATTAGAAGACTAGGATAAGATTGTTTATTCAAACCAATTATTATGAAGTTTGAAGAGTCATTGTAAATGGCCTTTAAATTCCAATGAAGGTGGTAGATGGTGGAGAGGTGATCAAGCAAGAGAGTGAAAGGGATGTCAATAATATGAAAATGGCTCAACTCAATGCCAGAGCAAGGGATACACTTTTTTGTGCATGGGGGCCTAATGAGTATAATAGAGTTTTTTTGTATGAAAATGCAAAGAAAATTTGAGACAAGTTCGCTATCACTCATAAAGGTACCAATTAAGTGAAAGAAAAAAAATTGACATGTTCATTCATGATTATGAATTATTCAAGATGAAATTAGATGAAACCATTGGTGAAATATCAAACTGCTTCATTGACATCATTAATGGTTTAAAGGCTCTTGGAAAGACTTACGTAAATGTGAAGATGGTGAAGAAAATTCTTAGTAGTCTACTAAAGAGTTGAAAAGCTAAAGTGATAGCCATTGAAGAGTCTAAAGATGTTCACACATTTTTTTGGATAAATTAATGGGTTGTTTCTTTGCTTATAAGATGAATCTCAAAATGAGACAAGAACCAATCAAGAAAGGTGGCATTGCTCTCACATCAACCTTTCAAAAAGATGAATGAAATCTTGGATAAGAAGAGGATGACAAAGATAAAAAAATCACCATGTTTACAAAAAAGATTCAAAAAGTTCATGAGGATGAATAAGTTCTTAAGTAGAAGAAGACCACAAAGGGAAATGATTAAAAAAGAATCAAGTAGAAGAGAAAAAGATCAGATTATTTACTATAAATGCAACAAACCGAGTCATATTAATTTGATTATCCTTTGTGGAAGAAGCAAAACATGACAAAGCCAAAGAAAAAAGCAATGGTTGCAACATGGAGCGATAGTGACTTCTCCGATGATTAATCAAATGAGGAGGAAATAACCAATCTATATCTTATGTCTCTTTATGAGCCCAAGGTAACTTCTAATCCATATGATTTAAATCCGTATACATTCAATGAATTGCAAGATGCTTATGATGAATTAGTTATAAAATTTAAAAACATGAATATGAAATACAAGAAAATGATCTCTAAGTTAAAGCCAGAAAATGAATTCTTAACTAAAGTAAAGGATGACTTAGAAAAGGAAATTGAGTTCTTAAAGTTGAATGGTAATGATTTGACTAATAAGAATGAAAATTGGTTTAACTCATTTTCTAGATTTTATATGGGACATCAAAAACTCAATGACATGCTTGAAACACAAAGAGCATTCTTTGATAAAAATGGTTAAGGTTATAATGATGGCAACAAAGAGACTCATTTAAAAATTTTTTTTATTAAGCCAAATGATTCATCTAGCATATGTACATATTGTCATAAATTGGATCATTTTATATAATATTGTTCCTTGAAGAAAGTCACTTGTAAAGGTAAACTTATTAAGAAAGTATGGATTCCAAAAAGAGTTAGCATATTTCAAGATGAGATTACTAAAATGAAGTGGATTTCAAAAGGCACAAGAATTGTTAATACTAACACTCAAGGACTCAAGAAAGTTTAGGTACCTAAAACAAAAATTTAATTGTGCTTTTGCAGGTGGATGAGCATTGCTACAAAGCAAATTCAAGCAAGAACAATCCATGGTATCTTAATAGTGGATGCTTAAAACACATGATTAGAGACAAGACTCTTTTTAAAGACTTAAAAGCTAAAAGTGGAGGAGATGTTCCATTTGGTGACAACACTAAAGGCCAAATTAAAGGGATTGGCTCAATTGGTAACAATTCTTCTACTATTATTAAAAATATTTTACTTGTAAAAGGACTCAAGCACAACTTACTTAGTATTAGTCAATTATGTGACAAAGGACTTAGAGTTGTGTTTGAATCCATGTGCTGTTAAGTAATTGATATCAAAACTAACAAACTTATTTTTGTTGGACATCATCAAGGAAATATTTACGTAGTGCATCTAGATGATCTTTCCTCTAAAAATGTTTGTTCTATGGCTTAAAAAGAAAATGAAAGTTGGATTTAACATAGAAGACTTGGACATGCAAGCATATATGTAATTTCAAAACTTTCTCAAAATGATTTGGTTGTTGGTTTATCAAAATTGAAAATGAAAATGACAAGGTTTATGATGCATGTGCTTAAATAAAACATGGAAATATTTTTTTTAAACCTAAGAATTGTATTTCAACTATTAGACCTCTTCAACTACTTCATATTGATCTTTTTGGTCTTACTAGGACAATGAGTCTTGGTGGAAAATAATATGGGTTTGTTATTATTGATGATTTTACTAAACACACATGACTTCTCTTTTTGCATTCAAAGAATGAAGCTTTGAAAAAATTTATCACTTTTAGCAAGTAAATACAAAATGAGAAAGGCTGTTCAATTTTTAGTATTAGAAATGATCATGGAAAAGAGTTTGAAAACCTTGGCTTTAATGTGTTTTGTAGTGAAAATGGTATTAGCCATAATTTTTTTGCTCTTAGAACTCCTCAACAAAATATAGTAGAAAGGAGAAATAGGACTTTATAAGAAATGGGTAGAACTATGCTTTGTGAAAATAATTTACGTAGATATTTTTAGGTGGGAGCCATAAATACCTCTTGTTATATTATAAATAGAGCTATGATTAGGCCAATTTTGAAGAAAACTCCCTATGAGAGTTTTAAAGGAAAAAGGCCTAACATAAGTTATTTTCATCTTTTTGGTTGCAAATGTTTTGTTTTGAATGAAGAAAAAGATGATCTTGAAAATTTTGATGCAAAAAGTGAAAGCATTTTCTGAGGATATTCTTTGAATTCAAAAGCCTATAGAGTCTTTAATAAAAGAACATTAGTTGTCGAAGAGTCTATATATGTTATTTTTGATTAATCTAATTCATCTCCAAGAAAAAAGTGCCTTTTAAAGATGATGATGTAAGTATTCTTCAAGAATATATCAATGATGCATCACATGACATTGAGAAGAACATTCAAAAAGAAGATGATGAGTTTCTAGAGGAGCCACAACATATAAAGAAATAACCAAATCACCATAAAGAAAAGAGATACGTCAAACATAATGAGATTATTAGTGATCCAACATAAAAGGTAAGAATTAGATCTTCTTACAATGTATGTAATTATGTTACTTTTTTTATCTCATATTGAACCTAAGAACATAGATGAGTCCTTAAGAGATAATCATTAGATGTTGGCTATGCAAGAGAAATTGAACCAATTTGAAAGAAACCAAGTGTGCAATCTTGTACCTAGGCCTAGTGATCATTTTACTATAGGCACCAAATGGGTTTTCAGGAATAAAATGGATGAATATGGCAATATTGATAGAAACAAAGCTAGGTTGGTAGCACAAGGGTATAGTCAAGAAAGAATTGATTATGATGAAATCTATGCCCTGGTTGCATGGTTAGAAGCCATTAGAATATTGCTTGCATTTGCATGTTTCAAAATTTTCAAGCTTTTTCAAATGGATGTTAAGAGTGCATTTCTAAATGGTTTTATAAATGAAGAGATGTATGTTGAACAACCTCCTAGTTTTGAAAATCTTAAATTTCCAAATCATGTTTATAAATTGACAAAAACTTTATATAGTTTAAAGCAAGCTCCTAAAGCATGGTATAAAGATTGTCAAAATTTTTAATTGAAAATGATTTTAATGGAGGGAAGGTTGATACTACACTTTTTATTGAAACAAAAGGAAAGGATATTCTCATAGTGCAAGTTTATGTTGATGATATCATATTTAATGCTACTAATGAAATTCTTTGTCAAGAATTTGCTAAGATTATGCAAAGTGAATTTGAAATGAACATGATGGGGGAGCTTACATTCTTTTTGGGATTACAAGTAAAGTAAACAAAAGATGGTACCTTCATCAATCAAGTCAAATACATCAAGGATTTGTTCATAAGGTTTGGATTGAAAGAATCAAAACCTTGCTCAACACCTATGAGTACTTCAACAAAACTTGACAAGAATGAATGCGGTAAATGTATTGATTCTAAATTATATAGGTCTGTGATTGTTATATCTTACTGTAACTAGATCGGATATAATATTTAGTGTTTGTTTGTGTGCTAGATTTCAATTATTACCTAGAGAATCACATTTATCTGCTGTAAAAAAAATGTTTAAATACCTTAAAGACATTCATAATCTAAGATTATGGTATCTAAAAAGTTCATCTTTTGCTTTGCAAGCTTATTCTAATGCGGATTTTGGTGGTTGCAAAATTAATAGAAAGAGCACTTTCAGTACTTGTCAATTATTTGGGAATATGCTCATATCATGGTTCTGTAAGAAATAAAATAATGTTGCTCAATCCAAAACCAAAGCCAAATATGTAGTGGTCGGTAGTTATTGTTTTCAAGTTTTGTGGATTAAGCAACAATTGAAGGATTTTAGAATTACCATGAATCACATTCTCATTAAATATGATAATACTCGTGCTATTAATCTAAAAAAAATCCAATTCAACATTCTAGAACCAAGCATATTGAAATTAGGCATCACTTTATTAGAGATCATGTTAAAAAATGTGATATTATGCTTGAATATGTTGATACCTTGTATCAATTAGCTGCTATTTTCACAAAGCCTTTTGATATGGATAGATTTTATATAATTAAAGGGAAGCTTGGTATGATGAATGCTCATTGAAATGAATTTATTGATGGTATGATGAATGTTGCTACCTTGTTTGATCAAATGTGTGTTTATCTTGACTTTTTTTTTTTATATATATCTTGTGTATAATTATATTTGTAATTATATACTGCATATGTGACTGCTCATGTTGCATGATTTTTAAATTAAAATTAAAAAAAAAATTGCTATAAACGAACCGATCGATCCTTCTCTTGCACCAAATCGATCAATTTTCCATCAAGTAGCCAAATTAAATGCAAAAAGTTAAGGAATCGATCGATCTATGGTAAACCTTTACTTGATTGATCCCTCTTGACACCCAATTGATCGAGTCATGCAAAAATTGCCTTATGCGCACCATTTTGTCCTTTAAAAATTTGGTCTTTTCTTTTTTCTTGGTTGACCATTCTAGCTTCTTCATTTTTTTTCCTTCCCCAAATACCTTCTCCTCAAACCCTAAGAATTTTTGCTTTTTTTCTCTCAAAATCGATCTTTTTCAACCAAAATCTTTAGTAAATTGCTTCATTTCTAATTGCTCTCTTGCAAAAATCATCCTTAAAAATCTTCAAATCACACAAAAATCTCCAATCATTCTTTTCACTCTAGAAAATTAATTCCCTTTTTAAAACTACTACAGTCACTCATTTTTTTGCCTCTCTCAAACATATTCTATTACTTATCACCTACAATCACTAATTTTTTTATCAATTCACATAAGCCTACCTATTTTCAATTATCCCATTATTTCTATGGCACCAAAAACTAAAAGAAATGTTAGAACAACGAGAAATCCTCTAATAAAGGTCTTTAGTTCATCAATTAGGCATTCATTCAATCAAAATTTTGCAAATCCTAATGCTAAAGAGAGATATGAAGCACATTTTACTTATAGGAAAGTCAAGTATGAAAGGGTAATCTTTCTTGAATTTTTACAATCTATTGAGTTCCTTTATTTGCATGCATTTGAGAATTTTGATTGGATGAACTATTTGTGTATGGATGGAATTGTGTATGAGAATCTAATCAAAGTGTTTTATAGTAATGCTAAATGTATTAAAATTGAAGGGTCTACAAACAGATATCATCTTGATTGATTCAAAACCTATGTGATGGGCAAAGGGATTGTAATTTGTGAGCAATTATTAGATGAAATAATTATGCTAGATGATGAAAGGGATACTAACACTAGGTGTGGAGTACTGGATTTAGCACAAGATATCTTTAAAGTAAGAATTTAAAAGTTACTCCTACCCAGGCCACTATATTTTTAATGCATGATAGATTATTACACCTTATAGTTACTCATATATTGGTACTTTTTGGCACCCAATATTCGACCATTAGAAAACAAAATTATTGGTGGATGTACAAAATCAAACATAAGGAAAAACCCAATCTGGTGTATTTTATTTTCAATGATATGATGAGAGTAGTATAAAATAAAGACTACACCTTAGTTTATGGGTTTGTAATTAGTAATCTTTTTTAAGAAATTAGGGATTAATATTAGAGGTGATAAAAAGATTGTGTTCAATGATCCATTTAGCATTTTTAATGCCTCTACTTTGCATAGTATAGGCTATGCACAAAATACAGTTGATTTGTGGGTTAGAAAAATTGAAATTGGGGCTGTACAAGAAGAGGAAAAAGAGCATGATATCCTAAATATTCTTGATGCACCTCAAGAAAAACCTTCTACCCCACCATTTGATACTCAAAAAGCTTTAAAAATGCTTATGCTTCAAATTAACAGTTTCCACTCAGTGGTTAGGAATATGAATTCTAGATTGGAAAACATAAAAATGACCTAAAATGAGCTAGTTTCATAAGTTTGCCAAGTTAGGGTTAATTGAACACATCTAAAATGCACAACAGTAAATGAGTTAACACTTTCCTCATTTTCATCATCTTATTCATTCTCCTCAATGATCCATCCGATGCCATTGATGTTTTTCGGCATATTTAGTTTTTTCATGCTATAATTTTTTCCTTAAAAACACTTTGCATTATGTTTTCTTATCAAACTTTGGTATTTGCTGTTTATAGTAATGAAATATACATTTCATCTTCATCATGACATTTGCTATATTACTTTGAAATTTGGCTTTTGAAATTGGTATATTGCTTGATGATTATATGACATTGAGATTGGTATGACTTTGAGTTATGAAATTAAGTTGGTGTAGCCTTGAATTGATTGCCATCTTACTTTGACTAACTTCATCCTTTTTGCTATGACAAAAAGGGGGGAGACATGGTATGAAAAATTTTTATTTGATTGATGATCTTGATATTGATGGTATGAAAAATTCTTATTTGATGATATTGACATTGATGGTTATATCCTTGTTTTTAGTTGTTTAAAATCTCTTAAAATTTCTTTATGCTTAAATTTAGGGGGAGCTTATTTTTCAAATGAAAAAATATTTTTAAGCAAAATTTTCACTTGGTTTTGTCATATCAAAAATGGAGAGATTATTAGCCTTGAATTGATAAAAGATTTGAATTGACAAAACAAAATTTTGCCTAACTTGAATCAAATCTCTTAGTCTCAAATTGAATATTTTTTCAGCCTTTTATCTTGCCAAAATTCATTTAGAAACTAAAACAAAACAAATTCTAAAAACAAAATGGGTTCTTGGCATGATTTGGATAGAAGGGATCGATCCTTTAAGGGGAGGGATTGATCTTTTCTTTTACCTGATCGATCCCCTAGTTAAAGGGATCGATTGATTTTTCTTCCAATAGCTAAACTTCTGCAAATTTATTAAGAACCAATAGATCTCCTCCCTATAAAGATCGATTAGTTGGGGTTTTAAACGTACCTTATCAATCCCCCTTTAAAGAGATCAATCTATTTTTTGTAGAAAAAGCAAAGTTGGGTAAAAAATCAACAAAAAAGATCAATCTCCCCACATAAAGAATCGATCACCTAAGCGTATGATCAATCAAGTATGCTACCTGATCGATCGGGTAGCTATTTTCACATACATAGATAGGTTTTGCTATCATTGACATAATCGCTCCCTTACATGAGGGGATCAATCCCTTGATGCTCAGAAAGCCCTAACGAATATTTTCGTGTTTGAAATTTTACAGGTTTAAAGCATTAAATGCAAAACAATAGCTATCTCCTCTTTTCTACATAAAAATGAAGGCTTTCACTACAAATCAAGAGTATGTAAAGCTAAGAGAACTTATTGCCTCCACCAACCATCTTCTTCAAGCATTCAAACTAGTTCAAAGAGAGAAAAGTGTAGAAAATCTCTTATTGTATCAGCTTTTTCTTTTAATCCTCTTGTCAATATTACTTTGTATTTCAAATTAGCAAACACCTAACCTTAAAAAGGTTCTTTAAGTTTGCAAAACACTTGAGAAACTTTGTATTGTGAGATTATGAACTTAAGGGGGAGGATAACCCTTAAGAGTTTGTGGTGTTGATTGTGTAAAGCTTTGAGAAGCTAAGTTGTAACTTCCAACGCATAGTAAATTGAACTCCTTGACAAGTTAGGTTGAAGGAGAGGACGTAGGTGCCTAAAGAAAGGATCGAACCTCTATAAATCTTTGTGTCTAATTCTTTATCTCTTATTTATAAGATTGTTAGTTTACTTTCATTTATTGTGTTCATTTGCTTAGAAAATTTGTTTTGAAAATTTGTGTTTATTGGGTGTTGATTTTTGAAAATTTTATTATCAACCAATTGACTGTTTTCTTGGTTTATTTTAAGTCTTTGAGCTAACACAAGAGTACAATACCTAGGATTTCTAGACTATAATTTTAGTGGTTCTTCACTAAAATTTTTAGAAAGAATATTGAATAACTAATGTTTTTCATTGATTGTTTTAATCTCAGCTTTGTTAGCTTTTGGTTGAAAATCTTTTTCGCAAATATGCTTATAATTTTTTATTTAAGGAATTTCTATAGATTGTTTATCTATAGTCAATGTGGCAGTTTCTGTAGTAAGAGTAAAAGGAAAGTAGTTATAAAGAAAATTATTTTCTAAAATCATTATGCATATGTGGAAAACATATAATTTTTGGTATTATAAACTTTTTGTTATTAAAATATACTGTGATATTTTTTGCTTTAAAACTGATGATGGTTTCTTTACCATCTATCCCTATTATTACTATAGGATGTTTCATGAGTTCCCATTTGTTTAATGGAAGAGCATTACTACAACAACGAGAGATTGTTGCTCTAGTGTCTAATAGAATATGAAAAGAATAAGGTTTATATTTTTTAAAATGAAATTCTCCATTTATATAATTATAAAACCTTTTTCGGTTGATTATTAAAAAAGGTAATAACTTTATCTTCACCAATTTTATATTGTGAGATTATAGCAAGACTTCTATTTTCTTTTCTCTTAGTGTTTCTAGAGGAAGATATTAAGTTGATATAGAACTATTGTATTATAAACTAAGGGTTGTGATTGATTATCACTTGGAAAAATAAGAATAGTAGTACTATTTTTATTAATAGAGCTTTGAAATCTAGAGAATAAATGTCTATATGGTGTAGCAAAGGATTGATTGATAGATAGCTTTCAATATCATTTTCTTGATTAGAAAATGAAGGGATTGAAGAGGGTAGTACGAAATCAGGATTTGATGTAGAACTACTTGTTTCAAGATTTTTAAAATATAATTTTTTTCCTAAAGCAAAGAATTCTAAAGAGTTAACTCTGTTTCTTTACAAATTTTTCTTTAGAAATATCTTCTAATAGCCATTTTGTTGGGATAGATAAATCTCTTATATTCATCAATGTTGGTTTGATTTCTAAATCAAAAGATTGAGGTTCAAATATTTCAATAATTTTGGGATCTATCTGTTTAATAGATGTAAAGGTAACATTTGTTAACTCATAAATAAAGATTCAGTTTATAGACAAATCATGAACTATTTCTCTTAAATCATAATTTTTTATTTTGATTATTAATCTAAGACAATCCTGTATTAAAGGATCATTTATAAAAACATAATAATTTGGTCTTATTTTAAACCAAACAACTTCTGTGACTAAATTGGATTGGATTCCTTCAATTATAAACTAACAGGGTTTGAAAATTGTTTATCCATTAAAACGGCTAAAATAGAAATATCTTTTCTTGAAATAAAAAAGGGGTTTTATGGTGATCATAATAACTCCTATACAAATATATTTAACTTTTGGATATTTAATAAAAAAATTGTTTATTTTTTCTTTTGTAAAAAATGTTATTTCTATCGATCCTTGTTTAGAATCGTTAGCAATTGTATCACCACTAACCTTTTCAATATGGTGTTTAATCCATGGTTGAAAAGTTTTGAAAAAACTAGTTTGATAAATATCATCTTTTTTAATAATTTGTAATTTTTTTAGTTTTTTATCAAAAAAAGAATGGGTTTTTCCTATATAATTTCTTAATGAAACCATTTGTTCTTCAGTTGGATTAATTAAACTTGAAATTGAAGAAGTTTCTGAATTTTCCTCTTGATTAGAAAAAGTATTCATCATAAAAATAAAATTTGTTTCACTATTAGAAGTATCTAAATCAAATTCAAAAAATAATTCATAAAAGATTTCTTCATTCGATAAATCTTCTACAAAACAAATGTATAAATCTCATTGTTCGAGAGTTTTTATAACCTTTTTTACACTCTTTTCTTTTTTAGGATAGTTTGGTGCAGTATGACCCTTTTCTGCACAAAGAAAACATTTGCATTTTTGTTTGGTAGAAGTTTTTCTTCTAACAACAAATTTTGTCTTTGGTAACCTTGTTTTTAGGTTTCCATTTTTTCATAAAATATTTTCTTTTTCTATTTCTTTTGTAAAAGTGATTTGATTGTTTTTTACAATCAAATTCAAATTCATTTTCTAAAATCTTAGTGCATCGTTTATCACTAAGTTTGCTTTTGACTTGTTTTACTGTTATTTGTTTAAGACAGTATTCAATTACCTATTTTTAAATATAATTAACTCTATTTCCAAGAGTATCATATAAAGCAATATTATTAGAAGTACTAGAATTAATGAATTTTTTTATCCGTAATTCTAAATAAGTTAAGTAATTTTGTAAACATAATTCATCCTATGGTGAGGAAAGTTTATAAAAATATTGTTCTTTCTAAAAATTTGAATGTTCTTCATCCATTCTTTGGTATTCACTCATATATTTTTTAGAGTAATCATCAAGGTTTCTAATGTTACATAATTTTAGTTTTGAAAGAATGTATTGGGCTTCACTATTTGGATCAACTTCATCCATCCTACCACAAAGCTCATTTTTTAAGATCTGGGTTAGACCTTTGAGTAAATCTGGAATTGTAGAATTTTGATTGAGGAGATTTCTTTTTTGGATTTTTCCTAATTCAAAATTTTTTCATTTTCGAAGAAATTGTAAAACATCTCCTTGTCAAGTTCCACAAAAATAATTTAGCAATTTTTCTTTATTCCAAGTATCTTTCTAGTGGGTTACTACAATAGACATAGATTGTGCCCACCCATATATGGTTTTTTCATATTCTGATATTGGTGATTTTGATAAATCTAGATATGTTCCACCTTAACATTTCTCTTGTTTAGAGATTCAATGTCGGTATTATCAAAACTTTGGGTTGTTTGCCTTGGTTTTGTTTGTTTTATCTCATCTTTTGTTAAGTGAGGTAAATATTATTCCATAATGTCTAGATTAGACATATAAGGAAATCTTAATAGATCATTAGTTTCTTGATTAGAAACTTCACTTGTTTTTCTTTTACCACAATCTACTATTTGTGTATCTAGTTTTTCTTCTTTTGTTTCTTTAGAATTTTCAAATTTTGTTTCTTCTTCTTTTACCACTGGCTTAGTGGCTAAGATATTAGCAAAATTATCATTAGTGCTTTCTTTATTACTTCTTTATTCTGTAGTATCATAATTAAGCATATAATGATAATTAAAATATTTGAAGATTTCTTTATGTTGTTCATAAAGTTCAATTTTTTGCAAATATTCAACCTTGGGATGTTTTTGATCATTCCATTTTTTATTTAACATGTTCAGTCAGACTTTTGTATGATTGAAAATCCATAATCTCTTGTTTAGAGAATTTTGAATATTTTAAAGAGGATGGTTTATAATCTTTAAGAGTCATAATAATATTTCCATAATATAAAGGTGCAAAATCACTTGTTTGTGATTTTTGTCCTAATTTATCACTAATATTATCAATTTTTTCTTCAATTTTATCAATTTTTACAAAAATTTTTTGAAAAAAGAAGCAAATAAATCAACAAAACCATTTACAAATCTACTAATTGCTTGAGGTTGAAATTCTAAAAAAGGTTCTATATATAAACTATGATTATAAGTTTTTTCTGGATAAATACAATTATCTTCTTTTGATTGTTCCATGTTATAGGAGATTAAAACCGTTTGTTTTTCATAAAGGTTTCACAAAAGCCAATTAAAAAAGCTATCATAGCAACAATACCAGCCACAAGACCAAATTGAGTTACCCAATGCTTCTCAGATTTGTTTTGATGAGGGATTTGATGTATTGGACTTGAAATCACATGCTTTATGAGATCAACGACCTGAGGGTCTAAAGAGCTATCATTGTCTTCTATTTCCTCCTCCTTGAAGGTAACACTGCTAGAATCTTTGCCCTCTGGCCTATGAGCGACAGGATGATTCTCCCCAAGAACTTCAAAATCATAAGAGTTCCCAAGGAAGAAATACATGAATTACAGGATACTCTAGAATAATTGTATCAGCTATTGTTGCCGTATTGCGGCCATTATGTCCAACTCCTGAAAAGGTGATTTGGACCCTTGCAATAACATGAGAAAACCATCTATAGGCAGGACAGAAGATTTTCAGTAGACAATAATGTGAAAAGGTAAGCATCATTACATATAATCCATGCTCCAAGGCAAAATATAGACCAGTTAATTGTTGAGTAAAAATCCCAGAGTCCAAATGACTTCAATCCAGAATGAGTGCATTACATATAATCCACATAATATGACTTCAAGAATCTAAGGAGGTAGAAACTTCATTAAATTGCACATACCGATTGGATCCTGAACTTAACTCCAATCTTAACATGGAAATGCACCAAAGATTCAACCATGGAAATATAGCAAAATCTCAACACGAACCAACTAGTGTAATGGATTTCTCAATATCCAAAATAAAATATTCATCAGCCACACGCTCAGCATGTGTGTGCAGGTTGGTGAGCATATAACTTCAAATATTGGAGAGAAGAAAAAGAATGAAACCCAGAGGCCTAAACCACTTTAGGGTATTTTCGGATAAAAAACTTGAGGCAGTGAAGCTGCTCCAGGCAGAATTGCCTTAGAGGATGATTCCATGGGCTAGGTTTGAGATGGTTCTGAATTAAGGAGAAGAGGCTTGTATCTTAATGTACTCTGCAACAACATTGTATCAGTTTTCCAAGGATCTGGTAAGAGACCATACAGAGAACATTGGTCAATAGAAAGATGAGGAGAAGCAGGATTGTTTGACATAATAGTTTTGACAAGACAATCAGGTGTTAGGGCAGCTCACCCATGGAAACAACATCTGTTGAGTAAAACCGCCATTAAATTGTGCATGAAATGTACTTCTTCTTGAAATGAAAATGTACAAGGAATACTTAGCTTGTGAGAAAGCAGTAACAAAGCATCAGTTTTCCAGTCTGAACTCTGAAACGAAAAGACTGAGCAAACTTGAAAGCAGAGATTAGTGGCGGATCTTGGTAAATCTGTTGGAATCAAATTTGATAGTATTAGCAATGATTATTGGTTGAATGATTGTTTAGTTACATGTATTGATAAGGATGTATTTGATAGTATAAGCAATGATGCAGTTATGTCTTTTTGCAAAATATGAGAACTCATAGTAAATGATAGTAATAAATATAACAATATATTATTTTAATTTTTTGTTTTTAATTTTATATATATTATAAGTGGACATTAAAGAAAAAAAATGGGATGAGACTCATTTGGAAATAAATTTTAACAATGTTAACATCAGCAAGGCCCAAAAGCATAGTTGCAGAAAAATGGCAAAAACAGTGTAGAAAACTCAGATGTAATGTGTAGGTAGACCACTTCACAATAATCAGCTGATTTAAAATCATCATTATTTGGTTTCAACTAAGGCAAACCGCAGAAATTGAAAATCTAGCATCATTTTAGAAGAGAAAAGAAACATCCAATTAAATGAAGGAAGCCATTGAACAACATATATAATAGTAGCATGTTTTCAAAAATCAGCAGAAACGAAAAAAAAAAAAAAAGAGAAGAACCTCTGATGAAGTTGAGTTTGATTAGTTTCGAAGCAACAAGAGCTTGGTTCTGCGAGAGGCAGCGGCAGTGCGGAGGGATAGTAGGACAAATTGAAGCTTAAAATGAGGAGGATAGCTATTACATAATTTGGATCTTATTCTTCGAGCAGATTCAGCAAACCTCGTTGTTTCCTCCAGCAAGTTATACTCTACAAGCAGTATTATATACTTTCGTATAGAGTTAGTAAGACGAATAGATTGGGCCAAGACAATTCTATTTGCATCAATAAACAAAGAAAAAAGAAAGAAGCTGCAACCGGAGAGGAGGAGATTATCTTTGAAGTGAGAACGAGGAACGAAGCAAGTGATGTTCCTCCTGCCGTTGCAGCCAGTGCGGTGCTTGTGAGCGCCGACATAGGGAGGCTGCAGGTGCGGAGGCGGCAACATGGGCACTTGTTCTTTGACGAATTGACGCCTTCTTTGTGCACTCTTCACAAACCCATTCTTTGATTCCTTTTTTTTTTTTTTTTAAACGCCGGAGAAAAGGGATTTACGCCTGCAAAGTGCAGACTGCAGGTAGCATGCTAGGGTTTTATTTTATGAAATACTACCATTACTTAATAAATTGTCGTCATCTTCTGCCTCTACATTTTTCTCATGTTTTGTCTACCCTGAGACGCTGCGTTTGCCTCCCACAAATTTATTAATTGACGTCCCTAATTTTATAAAACTATAGTAATTGGTTATATTAATTACATTGACCCTTTTTTCTTTTGGCAAATACACAAATACTTATGTATATGGTTTTTTAAGATTAATCATTGAACTACTAAAATTTTAAAATGATCGTCTTTTAGCATTTTTCTCTAACGATTTATTGATGTATCAATGCCACCTCAATCGATTGTGTATAAAAGTAATTTTTTTTTTCTTTCATACAATTCTCTGTGCCTTCTTTTTAATTTTTCTCTCTAAAACCTAACAACAGTCATTGAAAAACGCAAAGAAACACAATTTTCAACTAACATTCACCATGCCAGCCATAGTCATTAACTTTTAGCTGTCGCTCACCGATGCTGAAAAATAATTAAAAAAAAACTTTTTTTCATCTCATAATCACTTCTATCCAATTAATTTTTGCTAAATAAGCCTACAAAAACCTAGATTTCAAATTGAAACCCAAGGCCTAAAACTTGAAAAATCAATTTTTGCCACTCCAAAGGCCACCACTGTTCCATATGTCCATTCCCTCATTTTAGCCAGTCAATTTTTTCAAGTTGGTAGATGTGAGCTTTGGAGTGGTGGGCGATTGTCTCCTGTCAATTATCCACTGAAAATGTTATTGTTTCTGTTGATTAATTGGTTATTTCTCTCAATGCTAGTGTGTTTGAGTCCGTTGACACCATATTTATATACTTAGAAAGCAATCAATCAGTTGGTAATGATGTAAACAAAAACTTCTGGGTTAGATACAGAATAGCTGTGATGAATAAAAGAATCTAACCAAGACATTTGAAGGGAATCTTTTATTTGTACAAAGACACGAAATAATTATGTTTTGCAATTAATGAAAGTATAAGATAAGTTAGAAGTAGATGTAGGATTTCTTGTATGTGACAGTGTTATTTTTGTTTGTAAAATACTAGATTGTTGCCTTTGGTTTAAGTTTCCAGACCTTGAGGTTAGTCTTTTTTTAATCTCTTCCATTTATTTGTCATTCTCTATTCATGATAGACAAGTTTTGTTTATTTTAAGTTTTCAAATTTAGAGTTTAGTTTTTTTAGGCCTTTCGGTTATATGTAATTTGATGTTTATTCACTATAAAAGAATAGATCTTTAGTGGCCTTTTTTTTTTCTATTTTTAGCAACGTTTATAAATGCTATTAAACAATTCATGATGTTTGCCAAAAATACTGTTTAAAGTATTGGCTATACTTACGTAAAAGAAAATAACAACGTTTTTTTCAAAAATGCCTCTAACTTAGTGGTGATTGTGTCCAAAAATACTACTAAATTTAATGGCGTTTATGCAAATGAATGTTGTTAAATTATAAAAATTAGCGACATTTATATAAAAAAATATTGCTAAATTTAGCGATATTTTTAGATATAAACATCACTAAATACACAAATTAGCGACATTTTTGGATATAAATACCGTTAATTATTGTAATTTAGCAGTGTTTGTGTTTAAAAAATGCCACTAAATCACCACTAAATTGAAAATTTTACTTTTTTATATTTCTTTCAATATTTACTACTATAATTAAATTAAAAAATTGAAAGAAATAAAAATAAATTTTATAAATTGAATATTATAAATATTTATATATCTAAATACATAATTTGTTCCAATATACAATGTCATTTACATAAGTTTTCTAAAAACATAAAAGTAGATAGGAAAAATGTAAGCAAAAGAATACATCAAACTCTGGATCACATAATATTGAACAATTTTAAAATAAAACTTTATCTTGATATCTCTCTTATTTTTGCCCATAAGCTCTAAAATCACACATTGTCTTTACAGCTATCTTGAGCTCTAACCTTTATGAAGACAAATGAATTATAATAAGTGCTGATGAATACAAACCAAGTAACAGAAGAGCACCCAAGAGTTAATGAGAGCATCATCATTTTTGTAGGGTGTTTTCTGCATTATGCTAGCATTTGGAGGATTAAACCCAAAAGCTATCATATTAGGACCATTAATAACCAAATTCACCTATAAAAGTTGCACAAGTATGATACATTCTAGTAACCCCAGAGTAGCAATCAAGAATATAGATATTACTTATCCAACATTTGATGATATTGTGTATCTATGAATTTAGGAAATGAATAAATAACATTTATCTTAATTGCTCAGAGTAAAGTATAAGAGCAAATTAACATACTTTATGAAAAGCTTTCAAGTTATTATAAATTGAGCGACCCTCAGCAATAGCTGAAATAATGGTGCTAAAGTTGTCATATACCAAAATCATATTCAAAGCTTCTTTTGGTACCTGAAAAATTGAACAATAAGAATGTTGATTCTAAAAAGTTTTAAGCAGGATTGACATCCTTTTCTTTCTCATTTTCTTTCTGAAATAGCAAGGACTTATTTGATGGACATTTGTAGGGAAGAACATAAAAATATTAATTACAAAAAATGGTATAGATTTATGTCAAGTGATAGGAAATGCCTAAACAATCATATAGTTTGCTCTAGGAAAAGTCACATGCAAGCCACAAGAAGCAAGATTCCATTTTCAAGAAAAAGAATCAAGGTGATAAATTTACCTTAGTTCCAGTTGTGCCCATAGCAATTATAATATATTTATTATAATATATTTTTAACTTTAGCTCCTTGAACCTCTTTCATTTTTTTTACCAAAATCTCACTATACACACCAATGACAGTGGTAGTTAGGATTCTCCATGGACTAGAGAAGAATAAAGTTTCTAGTTTAAAATCCACATAAAACATAGAACAACAACAAAAACTTTACTACTTGGTTATCTTTCATGTGGTGTAGAAATGGACCTCCATAAATCTTGAAATCCAAAGACCAATCTAATGTGTGGAGAACTGCATCAGGCTTATGCTTGTTCTCATCAATTTCCCACACCTAATTGAATAACAATATCAATAAATATTATCTCTAACATTCAGCATATATTAGCATTGAATTTTATCTCAAAAGGGAAACATGTAAAATACCTACAACATCCAAAACATTGGCAATATGATAATTACCTCTTCCAAAACATTGTCAATATCACTTTTGGTACTTTTTCTCAGTGAATGAAACTTCTCATGAGCTTGTAAAATTATTCTACCTATTATAATATAACTTTGAATTTGATTTTAGACCAACTTAAGAATTATAACATCACATTCAAGCAACATTAATTACATAAAGCCAACAAACTGCACTAGAAAAATAAATTTAGCTCCTGAAGCACCTAATCATAAATTAAACTAGCCTTGCAAAGTGTTTATATGCATCTAAATTAAGATAAGATCTTTTAAAACCAAAAGTTAAACAAATAAATAGATGATTTAGAATAATGCATAGATTATTAAACCTTGGATGAACCTATATCAAAGCAAAAGTAAACAACTCATGTTAAGAGCAAAACTTAAAAGGGTTGTCCAGCTTTAGTTAATTCCATATGCTCCTAACTTTATAGGGCTGCTTAAATCTCATATGCAAGAAGAACTGATGGTTACCTTGGCCTCAAGCAAATCAATATTGACAAACTGTAGTAATCTATCATTTAGCTCGGTTTCAACTTGAAAAAGAAAAAAAAGAATTTCATAATTTGCAATATTATTTAAGTCAATATGATTGGACAATAAACTATATACAGTGTTAAAGTTCAATATAGTTGTAATATTTGCATTCTTACAATGTTCAAATGAAAGATCTAAAAATGACAAAAGGTCAGTTTTCAAAATTTTGGTGCATTGCAACTTTAGATAGCTATTAAGAAAATAACCAACAAAAAACTTCTTTATGACTAAAAGCTCTAAAAGATTTTCAATTAATATTCTAGCAGTGGCAATTGGAGGTGTGAAAGAACTGAATTTATCCAAAATTAGTTAGCTCAAGTCTTAACTTTTAGTAACAAATTTAACATTCATGCTTAAAAAATACTTCAAAAATTTACCTAAGTTTGAATAACTTCCTTGCATGTCCCAATTTCTCTAAATGCTTACAACTATGGTGCTAGAAAAATCCTCTAATCATGCCAAAATATAAACTAAATATAACAATAATAAACAAAGCCTAAATAGAACAATAACCATCTAAATATAACAATAATAAACAAAGCCTAAATAAAGCCTAAATAAAGTGATTAAAAGTGAAAGAACCTTTGCTTACCTATTAAAATTGTAACAGAGTTCCTAATTGTTGTAAAAAATAGAATCTCCTCTGTACCTTCAATTTTCAATACCAAATCTTTAACATTTCAGGCTTCCTATTTCCTTTAACTTTTCTCTCCATCCTATATCCACCCATTTAAGGTCTACATAAGAATTTATTTACAAGACCATTTCTTCAAGTTGCAAGTAATTTATATACTTCTATACTTCCTTGGTGTTATCGGACTGTAACTGTAACTTATACCTTTCATTTGCAACAAACCTAAGACATTAAATAGTCACAAAATTTATTTAAACAATAACAAAAGAAAGAAAACCTATCAACCCCTTTGTTATAACATTTAGATTTGTAGATCTGTCTCTAGACATTGGCTTGAAGAATCACCACCAATATTTTTTGTTTATGTGCGATTGATCATATGATTGAATCTGTCCCTTTTTAAAGAAAAATCCTAAGTTTGATGTAGGTATCTTTGAAAGGTTGATTCGATATTGCGAAATCAAAACTAAGTTTGAGAGTACAGTTACGTGTGAGGAAGGTTATAGCACCCCTACAATGCCCATCGAAATATAGTACCAACTCAATTTTGTGTTATCCATTAAGCTTTAAAAATTTTATCAAGTAGTTAATTATTGAAAATTATTCTTTAATTGACTTCAATACTTTTGATAAAAAATTAAAAAAATTCTCTCACCTCAAGAGCATATAAGAAAACTACTGTTTCTCTTACAGAGGCTCCGTCATCAGATTATTTAGCGTTAAAAAATTTACAAAAAAAGAAAAGAAAAAAGGAATCATGCTTCAACCTCTTATATGGATCTCTTTTATTACTTTGTTTATCCTATTTTAAAAATTCGTGCTTTTATACAAGGAAAATTAATACCTTTAACTTTTCCTTAAAGCATTTTAAAATTTTTATTTTCAAAGAAAATTGATACTTTCAACTTTTCCTTAAAAATATCTTTTTAAAATATTTATTTTCAAGAAAAATTGATACTTTTAACTTTTCCTTAGAAATACCTTTTTTGAAATTTTTATTTTCAAGAAAAATTAATACTTTCAACTTTTCTTCAAAAATCTTTTTTGAAATTTTTATTTTTAAGAAAAATTAATACTTTCAATTTTTTCTTAAAAATACCTTTTTTTGAAATATTTTTGTATTTATTTATTCTTTTTTATTGATTCAAAAAAATAATTGATAAATAATGAGCAAATTAACAAAAATGGAAAAAGAATACCCCAAAGTAATTCACGGCTTGGCTCTTAAAACTCATCATGGCTCAGGTTGTAGCTCAAATGGCACAGAGTTGGACTAGGACAGGGATCAAGTTGAGCGATCGGGCAAAGTCACCCAGTGTTTGACGTGCGGATCATTGAAACAGGTCAAAGGGAACGCATTTTCTTTAGCTAAAATGGCATTGTTTTATCAAAGCTATAAAAGCCTTCTTTTAAGCTTTTCTTTTCATTTTACAAGTCTTTTTTCTCTCTCTACGATTTTTGCTCTACCTCTCTCTCTAAGAAAAGTTGGATGTTGGTTAAGAACTCCATAAGATTTCGACGAAATGCCACAATCACTATCATCCTCGATCGTCGTTGACCACTCACCGATGAACGTCCGATCATCGGTTTGCTCTAAAACTTATCGTGAAACTCTTTTCAGTCTCCTTGTCTCGGATCTTTGTACAAATTTTTTTAGAAAACCTACTTGTTTCATATGAATCTACCCAAGAAGGTGGTGGATCTGAACTCAGTTTCTTTGTTGCGCTAGTCATCGCCACCCTAAAGATATATTCTTTCTCTTATTTTTAGCTCTTTTCTCACCCGATTTGGAGACCAAAAACTTTCTGGATAAAATGCAAATGAAACCCCATAAATTTGCTTCTTTGTTTTTGAGCTTACTTTATTATTTTCTTTGTTTTATTAGTATTTTTTATCAGGGATGAATGACCTTTTGGAGAAAGATTAGCAATGAAGCTCAGTTTCTTTTGGGTTTTTAGGTTATGAGGTTGTTTCTGTTAGGCTAGTGAATTCCTTGATTTATTGGTTGAAATTGAATTTAGGACTATGGTTGGGTGTGCTGTACATTATCTGAGTTCTATTATGACAGATTTGCATGTAACGAAGTGATTTTGCTCAGCTTTTGATTTTGTGTTCCCTTGAGTTTTTTGCATTTTTGATGTGTGTTCCAAATTCTTGCTGGGTATTTGGTGGATTATCAGTTCTGGTGGAGCCTAGTTGAATGGGTGGTGGCCTTAGATCGATCAATGGTGATGGTGTCACATGAAAAGTGGTTTTCAATTTGGTAATGGTGTTAACTTTTGGGTGTTTGCTAGTGATCTCAGGTGGAGGTTTTGTTGCTGGATGAAAATTGCATGTCCAAAACTTGTATCTGGGGCTTAAATTAGACTAATTTTAGGTTTTATTTGGGACTTGGTTTTAGGGTCAATATTATAGGTGTTGGTGGTGATGGCTGATAACTATGGACGTTGGCAAGGATGAATTGATGAAAACAATGATCAAGAATCATGGTAACTTGATCACTTGTTCGATCTTTTTATGTAATTGCTCTCTTGGCTAATCAACCTTATAAAATTTTTCCTCTAGAATGGAAAGACCGGTTTTATAGCACTTTGCCAGGAAACAGAGCAAAAGAAACTCCGGATGTAAAATAGTCAAATGTTCAGTAAAAGACTGAAGCTTTCGAATCGCGGTCAGCAATGGAGCTACCTTATGCAAGGGCTTCTCAAACAACAACACTTAGTCCTTAAACCTCTTACAAATAGATGTAAACTTATCAGGTGCCAATCGAATTTGCTTAGCTACACATAAACTAATAAATCTCGAAATGATTAACACAAATGAACTAGCTTGCTTGTTTGTAATTGGGCCAATAGTGCATGCCTCATTTTTGGTGGTTTGCCAATGGATTAAATAATGGTGATGAGGATAGGATCTCAATTTAAAACTGAGCATCCTATCTCATTCAATCTGGATTTTAATTTCAAAAAGAAATTGAATTTTAAACCAAATCATTTGTTTTATCTTTTCTATTTTTTAAAATTATTTTATCCTTTTATTTACATTGAGAGTAGGGTGTCTACAGTTGCCCCTCTTTGTATATTTTTTATGAAACAAAGATTCTGTAAAGATGTTGACACCTATCATGGCCTTACTCAAGAAAGAAAACACTTTGGTGTAGATTAAATTGAGTTTAAAAATGGGATGACCTGAAGATGGACTGGCATAGGCCGAAATCCAAACAATGATCTAGATGGAACCAAAATCTAAGATAAAAAATTTGGACTGAACCAAAGAAAAATCTGGCATAGGTCTAAATTCAAAACAAAATGACCTGAACTGAACCAAAGTTTGAAATAATTAACTTGGATTGAACCGAAGAAGGATCTGACATAAGCCAAAATTTAAAAGAAAATGACCTAGGTGGAATCGAAGTATGACTTTACAGCAATTATGAAATTTCAAAACTTCAAAGGTTCACGATTTGAAGCATTCAAAAATTTCATAATCGTAATTTCATAATGCAAGTTGAAACTTAAAGATTCATAATTGAATTAAAAAATCAAAAATTTGGAATTCAAAGGTTTGTAATTCAAAGATTCACAGGATTCAAAAATTCGTAAGAATTTCATATTCATAAAAATTTTAGATTCACAAGAATTGGAGATTCGTAAGATTTTCAGAGTCACAAGAATTAGAGATTCGAAAAACTTTCAGATTCATAAGAATTAAAGATTCACAAAGTTTTCATATTCGCAAGAATTAGAGATTTGTAAGACTTTCAAATTGGAGATTCACAAAATTTTTTGATTTGCATTTGAACAAACTTCTAGAGATTCATAACTAGAATTTTAAAGGTTCTCATTTAAAAAATTTTAAAATTTCATCCAAAATTTTTAGGATTCTGATTCAAAAACTCTAGGTATTCACATCAAAAAATTTTTAAAATTCAAAGATTCTCATTTGAATTATTAAAGATTATTCTTGGAGGCTTTACAAATCATCCTCATCAGTGAAAATGTTTCTTCAAAAGGTTTCACAACTTTAACATTTGGAATGCTTTCCTCGTAAAAAATCTCATCATTAATTTTTTTTTGTTTTAAGTTTCAAAGTTCAAAATTCCCCTACCAAAGTCAAAATTTTGTATGATAATGATGTGAATGCTTTCTTAATGATGCAAATGCAACAACCCAGATTCTACAACAATGCAGATGCCATACTCTAAACCATGATTCACATGTTCACTACATGAAGCAAATGCATGATTAAACCATGATGCAAATGCAATGTAATGCAAATGTCACTAAAATTAACACCCTGACATTCTAATTGATTATGGTAATAAGGTTCTCAAGACTCCACCATCTGACATTTCCTTTTTAACTTTTCAGTAGTAACATTTTCAGAGTCAATTCACCAATTTCATTAACTAATCCATGTTATTTCCAGCCTTTGGTCACAACTCACATATTATATTGGTTGATCCATCACCATATTCACCACTTGGGTATCACATTTGCCTTCTTAAATCAACTTCTCAACCTTTTTTCGTCTGTTTCATTTTTTGCCCCTACCATCTTGGATTTTTTCAAAGGAATAAATGAATTTTTTATGAACATTATCATTTCAATTCATGGCAAATACAATGTAATCATATATTTTTTCGATTTATTTTGGGAAAGCCAAAATGAGTGGGGTAAAATGAATTGAGAAAAAAGGGAATCAATATAAGAACAAGTCTGGTACAAAAATAAATAGATCAAGGAATAAATTCAAAGCATGTCACTAGGGTAAGTATTTGAATGGTATAACAATATCCAAATAATGGACATTCAGACAATTTTTAACATTAATAAGTATTTGAATGGTATAACAATATCCAAATAATGAATATTTAGACAATTTTTAACATTAATCTAGAATCTTTTCAAAAACTCATTCTATTGACTTTCGAAATCAATTTTGAGTCTTGAACTTTGCCCCAGCTTTAAGGGATCTTCAGACGTCTTTGATCTTTCAACTATTTGAACTATCTATTTAACTTTCAACACCAAGTTTTTTCTACTCAAATCACCCTTTTTGGGTTTTCAATTTGAGTTTTCCTTTTTTTCTCTTTCATTTTCTTATTTTCTTTTTTTTTTCTACTATTCTTTCATTTTTCATTTTTTTTATCTTTCTTTCTTTTTTCATTATTGATATCTCCTACACATCAATCTCTAAAACACATTCTATTGCCCCATCATAAGCATGCCTTAGCCTAATATATGATCATTAAATTCAAGCATTCACATTTGATCCAAATAAACTTTTAATAGTTGTAATGTAGGCCATGGTGAGGGGTCATGAAAGAAATGGATAAAATAGGCCCAAAATATGTGTTTAAAGGGTTCAAAACCAAAAGATCATTTCTTATCATTCGATGGATTTTGGCATTTTGTCACATTCCACATTATTTCACTACTTTTTCTTTTTTCATTCATTTTTTCCTCACAAAAGGATTCTCATTACTTTGCCCAAATCATGTGTGGCATTCATTTTTTTTCTTTTTTTTTTCTATCTTTGATAATTTTTATGCTCTTTTACTTTTTTATAAGTAGGTTTTTTTCAAAATTTGCCCCTTAGTGTGGAGGGTGATCCTTGATTGGAGTTTTAAAAAAAAAATTATAATAGGCTCAAAAGGGTAAGCAATGAATGATTTGATTTTTATGAATAGTAAAAGAAAAACAATCATTTTTCATCTCAAATGTGAATGCTTTCTTTGAAGACCATATTTTGAACAAAGATAAACTGATTAGATGCCTCTAAAACATGTCTATTTTTATGAATGATATCTGCTCACAGATTTCTTTTTTGTTTAAATAATCTTCACAGATTTATATGAATGAGTTTTCAAAATTAAATCCCAAAATTATTGTTTATAATTGTCCAAACATTCACCATTTGGAATTTGAGAATGGGAACAAAATGTGTATGAAAAGTAACAAAAAAATAATGATTTGGATGAAAGAGAAAATGTAATGAAATGCATCAACTTACCTTTTATTAAAATAGTAAAGAATGAAATCTTATTACATCAAAGAAATCTTGGCATTGCTTTAAAAGAAATCCAAGCAACTTTCAACCAGTATCAACATCCTTGTCTTTTCTCAAGATTATGCCCATGTGTGATCAAGTGAAGGGTTTTTATTGCCATTTGATTTTTTTGATTCATTGAAGCTCACCAAGCCTTTTAGGATCAAACTTTGCACTTTGTGCTTAAAAGTAGGGCAAGTTTATATAGAATGACTCACATTGCCATTATGGTAATCACATATGGCATTAGCATCATACCATTAGGGATAGGGTGGCTTTAATAGTTCTAGAATAACAGGAGATACTAAGTTATTTTTAACCAGTTCAGGGAATAACTCAGCATAAGTCATAGGGATAAGGTCAATGTGTGCCCTTTCTTGGTTATTTCAAGATCTTTTCAAATCACCCGCTTGGTTATTAAGCATTGAAGTTGGGGTAGCAATAGAATTGGGCCTATATGTGGGTGCTTGAAAAGTTGGTTGGTAAGCTGATTGTGAAACATGATGGTAAAAAATTGGTGTGACATGATTAATGGCTAGATAATAGGTAGGATATATTAGTTGTGGGTAGGGGCATAACTTCTGAACTACTGTTCTTCCAAACTCACAGCTTGAGCTTCATTTTTTTTTTCTTTTGGACATCCCACCTTTCTTTATATTTGAAGTCTTTTTTTCTTTAAGCTTGCCACTCTTAATGGCATTCTCTATCATTTCTCCTAAGATCACCATATTGACAAAATTCTTGGTGGCATTTCTAATCATTTTTCCATAATATAGAGGCTTTAAAGTACTCATAAATAAAATAATCATTTTTTTCAGTAAGAGATGGTTGAACTTGAGTAGCTATATCTCTCCACCTTTGTGCATACTTTTTGAAGCTTTCAGAAGATTTTTTTTTTATTTTGTAGAGATAGATGATCTGGAGCTAAGTCTATAATGTGTCAGTATTGGGTGATGAATGCCTTTGCCAAATCATTCCAAGAATAGATACAGATTCAGTTTAATTGGACATACCACCTTATGACTAAGCCAGTGAGACTTTTTTGAAACATATGCATTAGTAGTTTTTCATCATAAGCATGGGCAGTCATTTTACGGTAATACATGATAACATGAGTTATTGGACATTTTATCCCATCGTATTTTTTAAATTTGGGAGTTTTAAATTTTGGTGGGATGACCACATCTGGAATTAAGCATAGTTCAATTGCATCTACAGAGCCAAAATAATCCATTCCTTCGATAACTCATATTCTCTCTTTTAAAAGGTTCATTTGTTGCATGCTTAGGTCTTTCATCACCTTAGAAGTTTTCATCTTCAATCTTTCTTTCTCTTTAAGATTATCAAAATCAGGGACCTCAATTGGATCATACATTTTTGCCCCAAGGGTAGGGTTAGTGTAACTATAAAATGGTACTTTAGGATATACCCCAAAAAATGGCATCCATAAGGCTTGTGTATTTAGAGGAGATTGGCCTTGATTTGGGCTAAACCCCAAAGGGTGTAGAAGATCCACAATATCTCATTTTTTATTTGAATTTGAGGTATCTTTTACTGTTTTACCTTTATCTAATTTCTCTAGCATCTCCATCATCTTTGCTAACTCCTTTTTTATCTCCTCTTGAGCTTTCTCAATCTTGTCCATATGGGTACTTTGTTCTTATTCCATTTGCCTTGCTCACGATCAAGTATTATACGAGTGATGTGCAGGTTGGCTTTAATTTGCTGATGATTGAGCTATCTTTGAACCTTTGATTACCACAAAATAATATGCTTACATTACTACATGCTCATGTCATGAAAGCAGGACTATAAAAATAATCTTAACATGATTTCAAGTTAACACATGCCAAATGAATGCCAAAAATATATACAGCCTTATGTTATCTTGTTTTAATTGAAAGAAAAATAAATGAAAAAAAATTTGAACTAACATGCATCTTATCATGACAATTCATGCAACATGACATATACAACAGTTAATTTCCACTTAAGAAAAATCAGTCTTTGTAAAAATGTAACTTACCTGTTAGATTTTTCTACAAAAAGGGAAGGTAAGGCTTTAATTACAAGTTAGGTTCCTTATGCTCACTATATGTGGTTTAAGGTTGATAGTCTAAAGGTTCTCAAATTGCTCCTTATATCATTGTCTATCATAGACTAGTAAGGCACCCAAATCCTTACCCATTACAGGCTACAAGTAGAAAATGTTCAATTTGAGTGGGAGTATTTTGTGAGCCACTGTGGAGGTATTAGAACCTCATTAAATTATAGGTACTTTACTCTGTCCTAGAGGGATAGAGCTCGGGTATAAAGCTCATGTTATGCACATGCATATGAATGACATAGTTAGCAACATAAATAAATAAAATAAATGAAAAAAATCCTTACAAAGAATTCAATTTTATTAGGCCTTTTGGATAACATGAATTTATTTGCTGGCCTGACTCTTAGTTTGATCCCTAGTGGAGTCACCAAATTGTCATAACATTTAGATCCATGGACTTATCGTTAGACATTGACTTGAAGAGTTGCCACCAATCTTTTTTGTTTAGGTGCGATTGGCCACTTAACTAAATCTATTCCTTTTCAAAAAAAAATTAAGTTTGACTTAGGTATCTTTGAAAGGTTGATTTGATGTCATGAAATCAGAATTAGGTTCAGGAGTATGGTTCCATGTAAGAAATGTTATAGCACCCCCACAACGCCCATCGAAAGATTATACTAACTCAATTTCGTGTTATCCATTAAGCCTTAAAAATTTTATCAAGTAGTTAATTATTGAAAATTATTCTTAATTGACTCCAATACTTTTCGTAAAAAATTAAAAAAAATTTCTCACTTTAAAAGTATACAAGAAAATTATTGTTTATCTTGCAGAGGCTCTGTCATCGAATTAATTAACATTAAAAAATTTTCAAGAAAAGAAAAGAAAAAAGGAATAATGCTTCAATCTCTTATAGGGATCTCTTTTATTACCTTGTTTATCTTATTTTAAAAATTCATGCTTTTATATAAAAAAAATTGATTCCTTCAATTTTTTCTTAAAGCATTTTAAAAATTTTATTTTAAAAAAAAATTGACACTTTCAACTTTTCTTTAAAAATACTTTTTTTAAAAAAATATTTTATTTATTTATTTATTTATTTTTATTCATTCAAAAAAATAATTGATAAATAATGAGCAAATTAACAAAAATAAAAAAAAATACCACCAAACAATTCATAGCTTGGCTTTTAAAACTCACCATGGCTCGACTTGTAGCTTAAATGACATAAAGCTGGACTGGGACAGCGATCGGGCAAAGTCACCTAGTGTTTGACACATGGATCCTTGAAACAAGTCAAAGGGAATCCATTTTCTTTAGCTAAAATGGCATCGTTTTATCAAAGCTATAAAAGCCTTCTTTAAGTTTTCCTCTTCATTTTACAAGTCCTTCTTTTCTTTTTACAATTTTTACTCTACCTCTCTCTCTAAGAAAGGATGGATATTGGTTAGAAACTCCACAAGATTTCGGTAAAATGCCATAATCACCATCATCCTCGATCATCGTCAACCATTCACCGGTGAATGTCCAATCACTGATTGCTCTAAAACGTATCGTGAGACTCCTCTTAGTTTCGTTTTCTCAAATTTTGGTACAATTTTTTTCAAAAAACTTGCTTGCTTTGCATGAATTTGCCCAAAAAGGTGGCGGATCTGAACTTAGTTTCCTTGTTGCCCCGGTCACCACCACCTCTAAACTATATTCTTTCCCTTGTTTTTGGCTCTTTCCTCACCCGATTTGAAAACCAAAAATTGTCTGGATAAAACGTAAACGAAACCCCAAAAATTTGGTTCTTTGTCTCTGACCTTGCTTTGTTGTTTTCTTTGTCTTGTTAGTATTCCTTGTCGGCGGTGAATGACCTTTTGGCGAAAGATAAGTGATGAAGCTCGATTTCTTTTGGGTTTCTAGGTTATGGGGTTGTTACTATTATGCTAGTGAATTTTTTGATTTATTGGTTGAAATTGAATTTAGGACCATGGTTGGGTGTGTCGTGCGCTATCTGGGTTCTATTATGGCGGATTTACAAGTAGCAGAGTGATTTTGCCCAGCTTTTGATTTTGTGTTCCCTTGAGTTTTCTACATTCTTAATGTGTGTTTTGAATTCTTGTTAGGTATTTCATGGATTATTAGTTTTGGTGGAGCCCAGCCGAATGGGTGGTGGCCTTAGACTGATCAATGGTGATGGTGTCACATGAAAAGTGGTTTTCAATTTGGCAATGGTGTTAACTTTTAGGTGTTTGCTAGTGATTCAGGTGGAGGTTTTTATTGCTGGACGAAAATTAGGTGTCTAAAACTTGTATTTGGGGCTGAAATTAGACTGATTTTAGGTTCTATTTGAGACTTGGTTTTAGGGTCAGTATTGTGGGCGTTGGTGGTGATGGCTGATAACTATGGGTGTTGGCAGGGGTGAATTGATGAAGATAGTGACCAAGAATTATGGTGACTTGATCACTTGCTCGATCTTTCTGTGTAATTGCTCTCTCAGTTGATAGCCTCAAAAATATTTTCCTCCAAAACAGAAAGACCAGTTTTATAGCACTTTGCCAACAAATAGAGCAAAAAAAACTCCGGATGTAAAGTAGTCAAATGTTTAGTAGATGATTGAAGCTTCCGAATAGCGGTCAGCAATGGAGCTACCCCACACAAGGGTTCTTTAAGCAACAACACTTGGTCTATGAACCTCTTACAAATAGATGTAAACTTATCAAGCACCAATCGAATTTGCTCAACAACAAATGAACTGATAAATCTCGAAATGATGAACACAAATGAACTAGCTTGCTCTTTTGTAATTGGGCCAGCAGTGCATGCCTCCTTTTTGGTGGTCTGCTAATAGATTAACTAATGGTGATGAGGATACGATCTTAGTTTAAAACTAAGCATCCTATCCCATTCAATCTGGATTTTAATTTTAAAAAGCAATTGAATTTTAAACCAAATCTTATCACTTGTTTTATCTTTTCTATTTTTTAAAATTATTTTATCCTTTTATTTACTTTCAGGTGTCTACACCCTTTAGATAAATGCAATGAAAAAGTAAAATTTTCATCTTTCAGCGTTAAATATAATAATTTCAAAAAATAAAAAGAAAAAAAATTGAATGCATATAAATACACTCATTTATCCATAGCTCTATTATTGTTGCCACCTACGATGCCATTTGCACAACTCTCTATCTCCCTCTTTCGCTAAGCATTAGAAACTCAAGTTGATATACATAGAAAGAAAGAGAGAATGTTCTTTTTCCATATCAAAATTCGGCAAGTTGGCATATAATGAGGAAATTGATTAAAAAAAAGTGAAATTTAAATTTAAATATAAAAAAAATTCTACCTTCATGTAACCATTCCATTCTTCATCTAATGGATAATCATATGTAAAATCCTTAATTACTGGTGTTCTGTAACAAAAATCGAAAATAATTCATCAATTTTAGGGGAGAGTGAGCTTAAGATATAGCCTAGGTTTGCAGAGAAGAAAAAAGTCTAGGAAATGATTGGAAATCCGACTAGAAAATTTAAAGGGAAAGAGGGTTGGTTTCAATTTTGGGGGAAAATTAATAGCGTTTATTTAAAAAATGCCACTAATTTTCTCTTTTTAGTAGCATTTATTTATAAAATGCCACTATTTTTTTCTAATAGCAGCGTTTCTTATAAAAACACCATTAAAAATTTAAATTTAAATTTAATTTATTTTTGTATTTTATTTTGTTACGTTTTAGTGGTTAAATGCCGTTAATTTCTATCTTTAATGGTATTTGTCACTACAAACGTCGCTATTCAAATATTTAGTAGTATTTTAATAAAAAAAATGTTACGATCCTTATAAAAACATGAAAGTTAGTGGCGTTTTACTTAAAATGCCACTAAAAAATTGTCACTTATTTTACATTTTCTTATAGTGATTACAAATTATTTATAGTACATGAGAAAAGATTTTTTCTGTTGCATGTTATATGATAGTGTTATGTCCTGTGATATTGAAAGGATGAAAATCGTATTCATAGTTTTCGAGTAGAGGAAAAAATGATTAAAGAGATAGAGAAAATCAAGAAAAGAGAAGGAAAATAAAAATTTTAATGTGTTTGTATTGCTAGAAGAGGAAAAGAAAGAGATGAAAAAATATTTTAATTTTATTTTATTTTTTTATTTTTAATGTCATGTCATCTTTAGCCACATGGCATTTTGAAGACATGAACATGTCATGTGGTCATTATATATGGCATGTTCAATTAGCACTCTATTAGAAATTAATGATTGAATGATAAAAAAAAAATATATTTATTCAAATTTTAATGACTAAATTAAAATTTTTTATAGTTTAGTGATCATTTTAATTTTTTATTTAGCATCTCTAACCAAATTATTAAGGTAATAATTGTATGTAATGCATTATGGTACGCATAGAAGTGTCAAATAGGTTGTGTCAGGTTGGTACAATCCGTTTAAATATTAGTGTATATGTTAATAGGTCGTGTTGGCACAACATTATTTTTTAATGTGCCATGTTGGTACGACCCATGAATGTTAAGGATATGGCTCAGTCCAACATATGGCTTATAATCTTTATGGGTCATGTCGTGCCAGGTAAAGCACTTTTTTCATGCCAAATAGGTCAAACATAGCTCATTAATGCATTTTCAAATTTTAATTATTTTTTAAAAAAATTTCATATATTATTATTAAAAATAATAGGTAGGAGATAAATAAATATAGAATAAAATAAAAAAGACACAATTTACATGATTCGATAAAATGTCTACATCCATAAAGATGGATAATACGATTCACTAAATAAAAATTTTGACATTATAATCCTTATATTTAAAAAGACACACATATCTCCACATCATTTATCCAATACCTTGTAATACACAGATAACTAACGTTTATTGACAAGTCCATATATCATAAGTAAATTCCAGAAGAATTTTTTGATAAACTAGATATTAAATTTTCTTTATAAGAAAAAATTTTTAAAAAACATATGATCTAATAGTATTTTTTGACACTATTTTATAATTGGATAGTATATTGAAAACATCCTATTTTGTTTGAGAACATTTTTTCAAAATTAGGCTTTAACCATTATTGAGAGATTTTTGAGATTTAATTTCAGAATCAACTGGCATTAAAAATGATGTGGAGAGATTGTTGGGATTTAATTCCATAATCAATTCACATTAAATTGATGAGGAGAGATTTTGGGATTTGATTTCAGAATCAATTCTCATTAAAAAAAAAATCAAATAAAATCATAGATTTAAAAGGAATTGATTGAACATGAAGTCCTATATAAATCTGTGATCAAAGCAAATGGGGATAGAGAAAAAAAAAAGATTATGCAAAAACTCTTGAGAGAAAAGAGAAAAATTTGTTTGGCAACCAAGAGGTTTTAGGTTCTAGGTTTGATTTGTTTAGATTTTCTAGAGTTGGGATTTGGTGTTTTTAAGTTTGAATTTTTGTAGGGTTTTGCATTCTAGGGATTTTTGGGTTTAACTTTCTAGACAATTTATTAGGTTTCTGAAAATTCTCTATCAACTTTTGGGATTTATTCATCAATTTTTGAAATTAGTTAGAGAGAATACAGTAGAATAACCATTTTTAGAACTCAAACACTTCTAAAGAAAAGCTTGAAATTTGAGGCATCTAAATCTATGTGTTTTACCATGCATAACCTGATCTGACCGTAGGTATTCTCTTTTCTTTTTTCACTCTATTTTATGTTTTAATTATATTTGCCTATTTTGTTTATTTTTATTTACTTTTATTATTTCTTATTTTAAATTAAAAAATACATTACTTATTATTATGATTTTTTTGTACTTATTTATGAAATAAATAAAAAAAAACCTTTTTCAAATAAGTTTAAAAGAATAAATAAAAAAAATTTTCAAATGAAAATCCTTACAAAATAAATTCATGAATTCTACCAAACTATTGGAGAATTTTCATGGATTTAACTTTTAGAATGGAATCCACCAAACTATTGAGAAATCCCATAAATCAATTTTTTAAAAAAAATAAAAATAAAAAATAATTTTTATCCTCTAAACTATTCGATGATTGCTTCATAAATTAAGTTTTACCAAACTATTGGGAGACTTAATGAAATTGTTAAAAATTTTAATAAATCTTTTGGTAATAAAATCTCACCAAACTATTAGGAGATTTGCTTCGAAGTAAGTCCTACCAAACTATTATGAGACTTTTCTTTTTTTTTGTATAAAATATTATAATAAATCCGATGATAGAACCTCTTTAGAGTAGGAAACTAGTCTCCATGAATACTCATAAGGTGAGAAAATTATCTTAAATTGCTACCAAACTATTAGGACAATTTTAAAACTAATTTTTAATATTAAATAATTTGGTAAATTATAAACAAGACCAAGGCTTGGATAATCTGAAATCAAACTGGTACCATCCTGTTGATGGACACTGTGGGGGTGCTATAACATTTCCTGCATATAACCGTACCCTTGAACCTAAAATCTAGTTCTACATATCAGAATCTATATCAGGTGACCAATCACACCTAAACAAAAAAGATTGCTACGTCTACGGATCTATACATTTAGATAGTTTGACGACTCCACTAGGTATACTGAGAGTCAAGCTAGTAAATGATTTCTTATTATCCAAGCCTTGCCTAATAAATTTGGATTTTTTTCTCTTTTTCCTATTGATTTTTTATTATTTTATTGCTTATATTTGTTAGTTATTCATTTATTTATTGTATATATTTATCATTCATTTGCATATACATAACGTAAAGCTCTTTACCCAAGCTCAACCTTTAGGAGGGAGTGAAGTACCAATGCTCTGCATATAGTTAATTTTAAGAGCCTAACCACAAATAGAGCCATGCTTTTCCACCCTTTATAGTTTATCCAAATCTAGGGTCTTGTTGTTATTTTACTTGCTTTATAGTGTTTATTCTTTTTTTTAGGTGACTAACAGATTTTCTTATCTTCTTTTTTTTTTTTCATGTACATATTCATAAATATACATACAAATTGCATATTATGCTTACTAACCTTTTTTTTTATGTATGCATGCATTCATACATCATTGCATTCATTCTCATGCATAATTTGATAGATCTATAAACATCACTCTAAATTTACACCATAATTGTGGGAAATCAAGGTTCAAGGATAGCTTAACACTAGAAATACACTCGGGCTAAAGCCAAAAAATAGAGCAAGATGTTGACTAGCTTGAAAGAATAGAAAAAACTTAAGAGATACTTAAAGAAAAATTGAGCAGAATCCTGGAAGCTCTGGGAAAGGAAAATAGAGGAAAGACAACAAAAGAAGACATTTCACATAAAGATAATGAGCCACTGTATCTTTCAGGTTTCACACCACGTCAGACTTAAGCCATCCAAGCTTTCATCAATAACAGACCACGTTTTCAAATTTCAATCAAGGGAATGTTGAAAGCTATACTAATCCTATCTTCACTAAAAAGGCAGATGAGCCAATCCAAATTCTTAAAGTGGATGAGACTAAAGAGAAAGTGAAGCTGCATATGGTTATGTCCCTAGAAGACTCTAAGACCAATCAAGCTATGAGCATGATTGAGAAAAGATTATGGGCTATAGAAGGTATTGATTTCTATGGATCCATGGATGCTGCCAACCTTTGTCTAGTTTCAAATATTGTGATTCTTCTAAAATTCAAGGTACTAGAATTTGAAAAGTATGATGGTACCAAATGCCCCATGACTTATATCATAATGTACTATCATAAAATGGTAGCATATGTTAGTAATGAAAAACTACTAATGCATGTGTTCTAGGACATCTTAACCGGGTTTGCTGCAATACGATATATTCAGTTGCACAAAACCCATATTAAGTCATGGAAAGATTTGACTTAGTCTTTCATCAACCAATATTGCCACATCATTAATATGGCTCTTGATCACCTTTCATTGCAAGGAATGGAGAAAAAAGCATCTGAGTCTTTTAAGAAATATGTCAAAAAGGTGGCGGGATGTTAATACTCAAGTGCAACCACCCTTAACTGAAAAAAAATAATGATTTTGTTTGTAAGTACTTTGAAGTTGCCTTATTATGAAAAAATGATAGGCAATGCAACAAAAAACTTTATTGATATAGTGATCTCATGAGAGATTATTAAAAGTACCATCAAGAGTGGTAAGCTTAAAGAAATAAAAACCAACAGTACCAAAAAAGGTAAGATGCCTAAAAGAAAAGAGAATGAAGCCCAAACAGTGAGTTTTGAAGGATAACAATCCAAAAGTTATGCACCATATCCACCATATGTTTATCTTGCTTACTATCCAATAGCCAATAATGTTGCACAAGTTCCTTACCAGCCTTATCTCTTAACCATGAACAATATTGCTCCAAGTTCTGCTCAATCAGCTTTTCAAGCACTTGCATATAGGCCTAATCCTATTACTACACCATTTTCAAGGCTTAACAATCAAGCGGGTGGTTTGGAAAGATCCATGGGCAATCAAGAGAAGGCTCGCTTTGATCCTATTATCATAACTTATACTGAGCTATTTCCAAAGTTGGTCAAGAATGACCTAGTATCTTCAGTCTTTTTGAAACTAATGAAGCCACTTCATCCTAAATGGTATAATCTTAATGCCACATGTGACTATTATAATGGGAATATGGGTCACTTCATAGAAACTTACCCTACTTTCAAGCATAAGATGCAAAGTTTGATTTGAGCAAGCTTGATAAGCTTTAATGAATCGAGAAAGTTGAATATCCATAAAAACTCTTTGTCCAATCATCCAGGGGCATGACCTTGGGAAGGTTTATTGAAACTGATTATCATCTTAGGATTTCTTAAGAATATGGATCTCTTTTATGAGCTTGGATTTCAATTTATTTTTCATCATTTTAATAAAAGTGACAGATATAATGCATTTTCATGACATTCTTTTTTTGTATGAATCACTATTATTTACTTTTACCTTCTCATACCTTTTTAAATATCAATTCTTTAATTTCAAATAATAAATATTCAAACAATCAGGATAATAATTCGAGATTCAATTTTGAAAACATCATTCATGATGATTTGATTGATAGATAAAGATTGTTGATTCATTGGGACTACTAAATAAAAAGAAAATAAATCTGGTGAAGAATTTTGGAAGTGATGTAACACATGATCTTTGTGATTATTCACTCACAAGCTTGCTCTTAGTTAATGAATGTTCTTCATTAAGAGTATTCATGTTTAAAATAAGAAGTGGCAATTTTTTTTTTATCATTCAAAAAATAAAATATCCTTTGCTATCCCATTTGAGCTTATTAAAATTTTTTCTTGAGGAACCATAACCAAGGATCAACCCACATTGAGGGGCAAAGTTTGAGAGATTTGTTCATTTTTAGGGGCAAAGCCCTTTTGTGCTTAAGTTGTTTTGGACAGATGAAAAAAAATGAAGAAGAAATTAATGGTGGCAAAATGCCACACAAGAAAAAACAAAAAAAAAAAATTTTTTTTGATGAGGCAAAATGTCAATATGCTCCACTAAAAAAAAAGGGGCAAAAGAAGAAAAAAAAATTGATAGGGCAAAATGTCAAAGAGTTCTACATGAAAAAATGATATTTAGTTTGATTATCCTTTAAATACAATTTGCGCCTATTTTATCCCTTTTCTTTGGCACCATTTTACCCTAGCCTACATTACGTCTCTCAGAAGTCCATTTTGATCAAATATAAATACTTGATTTGGAGAATCATAAATTGAATTAGGGTAGATTTGCTACTGGATTATGTGAAGCTTTGATCCAAGTGTCAACATAAAAATATGAGAAAAAAATAAGAAAAAAGTGTAAAAAAAAAAAAGATAAGAAGGAAAAGCAAAAAAAAAAAATTAAAAGCAAAAAAATTAAAAAAATTAAAAAAAAAGACAAAAGAGGAAAAAGGATGACTTAAACTAAAAACCCAAAAGGACGGCTTAAATGAAGATGAAAACTTAAAAAAAATAATTTAATGTAAAGGTCATTGGAAAAATTATGATGATTAGCTTAAAAATTAAAGATATTAATAAAAGATTTTTTTTAAGATGATCTTGAGTTGGAGTTTAATATTGTTTGGGCAATCATTATTTTAGATGTTTCTCGACATTTTACCTTTGTTCACACTTGAGTCATTTTTGACCTTTCAACAATAAAAACTCATTCTTCTTATCCTTCACTAAATGAATATTCCTTGAATAAATCAAAGAAATGCATCATGTTTGTCATTGATTTGAATGATGGCAAGTAAATGAATGACATTTTTCATAAAGAGTTTTTCATTTTTGAAAGAAACACAAGATGAGATAAATGAAATGAGCATGAGAAAATGATTTACATTAGGATAAGCAAGGTGATCCTATGATGAACCTAGTGATAGATTGATTAACATGACCTGTGAATTATGACTAGATGAATGACATGAATTAGTTGACAAAATTTACTCTGAATACCAAAAAGCTAAGAAAGACTGAAAGAGATGAGAATCTTGTCACCACAATTGAAATCTCATGACATCTACACTACATACATTGTGTTTACATTTGCATCTCAGATAGGGCATGCACTTGCATTACTCTATTATCACTCACTTAATTTTGGCTTAGTCTTGATCATCTTTCATAACTCTTGGTTTCATCCTAGTTATCTAATCTTGACTCAAGTTAGATCATTTTTTACTCGTGACATCATCTTAACAATTTATCTTAGACCTTAACTCGATCTTAGTCACTTTATATTTTTTACTCTTTCAATTTTGTTATGACATCTTTGCGAATATAGAACCCTTGCGAAACTTGGAGTCTTGAAAATCTTTTTTTCTTGTGAACTTGAAAATCTTTGCAAAGCTTACATCTTTGTGAATCTAGAACCTTTACGAAGCTTGGAGTCTTGCGAATCTTTCTTTCTTAGAAACCTAAAAATCATTGTGAAGCTTTTATCTTTGCCAATCTAAAACCTTTGCAAAACTTAGAGTCTTGTGAATTTTTCTTTCTTGTGAACCTAAAAATTTTTGTGAATCTTGCATCTTTGTGAATCTACAACCTTTGCGAAACTTGGAGTCTTACGAATCTTTCTTTCTTATGAACCTAAAAATTCTTGCGAATCTTACATCTTTGTGAATCTAGAACCTTTGTGAAACTCAGAGTCTTACAAATTTGAAAATCCTTGCAAATCTTGCATCTTATGAATCTTTTTTTCTTGTGAACATGAAAATTCTTGTAAATTTTGCATCTTGCAAATATTCCATTCTTGAGAATCTAAAAGCTTTTACGAATCTTGAATTTTTATTATTTTGTTAAACTAAGAATATTAGGATCTTTCAACTTCTGTTATGGAACCTTATAAATTTTTAAATGTCCAAATTGTGAATCTTTGGATTTAAAATTGAAATTGTGAATTTTATTTTTCTGATTTATGGTTCAATCTTGGTCACCTGTTTTGATCTCAGTTTAGTCCAAGTCATTTTATTTCTTATTTTGAAGTTCAATCTTGATCATTATGGCATACTTTGATCACTTTTCAAATCTTGACTTTCAAAACCAAACAAAATGGATGTCTTTTGTTTCTATGCAATTCCTATTTTACAAAAAATGCATAAAAAGGGGCAACGGTAGACACTCTATTTTGTCCAAAACTATTTTTTCAAAATTAGGCTTTAACCATTATTGAAAGATTTTTGGGATTTAATTCCAGAATCAATTAGCATTAAAAATGATATGGAGAAATTGTCGAGATTTAAATCCATAATCAATTCACATTAAATTGATAGGAGAGATTTTAGGATTTGATTTTAGAATCAATTCTCATTAAAATGAAAATAAAATAAAAGCATAGATTTAAGGGGAATTGATTGAACATGAATTCCTATATAAATCTATGATCAAAGTAAATGGGGATAGAGAAAAAAAAGATTATGCAGAAACTCTTGAGAGAAAAGAGAAAAATTTGTTTAGCAACCAATAGGTTTTAGGTTCTGGGTTTGATTTGTTTAGATTTTCTAGAGTTGGGATTTGGTGTTTTTGAGTTTGAATTTTTGTAGGATTCTGCATTCAAAGGATTCTTAGGTTTAGCTTTCTAGACAATTTGCTAGGTTTCTTGAAATTCTCTATCAATTTTTTAGATTTATTCATCAATTTCTGGAAATTAGTTAAAGAAAAGAGAGAAAAATAACCATTTTAGAAAGAGAAACATATTTAAACACTTTTAAAGAAAAGATTGAAATTTGAGGCATCTAAATATGTGCGTTTTACCATGCATAACTTGATTTGATCGTAGGTATTCTCTTTCTTTTTTCCACTTCATTTTCTGTTTTGATTCTATTTACTTATTTTGTTTATTTTTATTTACTTTTATTATTTCCTATTTTAAATTAAAAAAATACATTACTTATTATTATGATTTTTTGTACTTATTTATGAAATAAATAAACAACCTTTTTCAAATAAGTTTAAAAGAATAAAGAAAATTTTTTTTCAAATAAAAATCCTTACAAAATAATTCATGAATTCTACCAAACTATTAGAGAATTTTCATGGATTTAATTTTTAGAATGGAATCCACCAAACTATTGAGAAATTCCATAAATCAATTTTCAAAAAAAATAAAAAATAAAAAACAATTTTTATCCTTTAAACTATTGGAGGATTGCTTCATAAATTAAGTCCTACCAAACTATTGGGAGACTTAATGAAATTGTTAAAAAATTTTATAAATCTTTTGGTATTAAAATCTTACCAAACTATTAAGAGATCTGCTTCAAAGTAAGTCCTACCAAACTATTGAGAGACTTTATTGATTTTTTTTTAATAAAATATTATAACAAATTCGATGACGGAACCTCTTTAAAGTGGGACACTAGTCTCTATGAATACTCTTAAGGTGAGAGAATTATCTTAAATTGCTACCAAACTATTGGGATAATTTTAAGACTAATTTTCAATATTAAATATTTGGTAAATTATAAATATGACCAAGGCTTGGATAATCTGAAATCAAACTGGTACCATCCTTTGGATGGGCGCTATAGGGGTGCTATAACCTTCCTTATGCGTAACCGTACTCCCGAACCTAAAATTTGGTTCTATAGATCAGAATCTATATCAGGTGACCAATCACACCTAAATAAAAAAGATTGGTGGTGACTTCTCTAATCCATGTCTAGCGATAGTTCCATGAATTTATACGTTCAAACAGTTTAGCTATATATACCCATTTGTGTCTAGGGGTCAACCAAAGTTTGCTCTATTATTTTGTCATATGCTATATAATTATATTATTACCAGTGTATTATTATAGTATATTGCCATATTATATTATGCTATATTATATTATATTATATTATATTATATTATATTATTACTATTTATTTCATTTGTATTTCTTTCCTTTTTTTCAATCTGTAATTGTGATTTGGGAAACAAAAATCCAAATTCAATCTCATAGTCAAATGTTTTTAATGCTGACTTAAGTCCAAATAACTGAAAATTCAACCAAATCAGAATCCTAAGATTATGCTCAAACAGAACCTAATCCCAAGATTCAAACCTGGGATTGATTCTATTCGTTTTCCTAAAATCCATCCAAATAAGGCTTATAAATTGAACACATAATAGATTTTGGGAGGACGGTGGATTTTTTTTGGGGGGGGAAATGGTTGATTTTGGGAAAATCGGTTTTCTGAAAAGTTTTTGACATAATAAAATTTTCTGGGATTTTGATGTTTGATTTTGGGTTCATTTGAAAAATTTTGGAGCTTGGGTAAGGATTCTGGAAAGTTTTTGAAGGAATTAGGCAATCTAGAAAAATTTTGGAATTTCTAAAAAATTTTTGGGTTTTCTAGGTTTATTGGAATAAACGCAATGAACATATGAATTTTTCAATGGTTATTTTGGTGACTGGTTGAATTTTTCAGTTAGTTTTTTACCATATTTTTAGAAACCAATGGATTTTCCAATTTTCAGTTGAATTTTCCATTGACCTTCCTAAAAATAGATGGAATTTTCAATTTTCGATTGAATCTCCGACAGTGTTCTTGGGGATTTTCTAAAGAGAAGTAAGAGCTTCTTTGTCTAGAGAGAGAGAGAACGTGCTAGCTTTCTAAGGAGAAAGGCTGAGAACTACCTTTTATACGAGGCCAAAATGGTAGCATTTTAGCAACCTAGGATCCACACGCTGACCCGTTGACTCGCGTGTTAACCCGTGCTCTAACTTAACTTGATCGCAAGTTTGATTTTTCTATTTTTATTTTATTTTATTTTATTTTTTATTTTCTTAAGTTTTTATTTCATTTTAATCTTTTTTTGTTTTGCTAGTTTAAAAAAAAAACTTTTTTGAAAAACAGAAGAAGCAAAGAATAAAAAAGAAGGGAAAGAAACAAAAAACCTATAAAAAATCTTTTCAAATAAGTTTTTTTAAATAATAAAATATATATTTTTAAGTTTTCAAAAAATATTTATAAAAAATATCCTTTACAAAAATCTTTTTAAAAAAAAATAAATTCATGAATTCTACCAAACCATTAGAGAATTTTCATAGATTTAATTGGAATTCAACAAACTATTGGAAAATTTCACATATCAATTTTCAAAAATAATAATAAAAAAAATAAAAGATAATTTTATCCTCCAAACTATTAGAGGATTGTTTCAAAGTAAGTCCTACCAAATTATTGAGAGATTTACTAATTTTTCTTAAATAACACCCATTAACAAATCCGACGATGAAGCCTCTTTAGAGTAGGACACTAGTCTCCCTAAAAACTCTTTAGATGAGATAATTATTCTAGATAGCTACCAAACTATTGGGACAATTTTTATGGTTAATTTTCAATATTAAAAATTTGGTAAATTATAAAAATGATTAAGGCTTGGATAATTTGAAATCAAATCGGTACCATCCCTTGGATGGGCATTGTGGGGGTGCTACAACCTTTCTTATATGTAACTAACTCTCGCACCTAACATCTGTTTTCACAAATCAGGATATGTTCAGGTGGCCAATCACACATTAACAAAAAAGATTGGTGGTGACTCCCTTTCATCCATGTCTAGCTGTAGGTCTACGGATCTATACGTTATGACAGTTTGGTGACTTCACTAGGAACATCGAGAGTTAGGCCAGTAAATGATTTCTTATTATCCAAGCCTTGCTTAATAAACTTGAAATTTATTTTCTTCCTTATTTTATTTCTTTTCATTGCTTATATTTGTTTCAGTTATTTATTTATTTACTATATATATCTACCATTCATTTGCATGTGCATATCATAAGCCCTCCACCCAGGCTCTACCATTAGGAAGGAGTGAAGTACTTATACCCTTGTAAGATTTCATGTTTTCGCATGGGCCTGTGAAACACTTTTATTCAGATTAAACCATTTTTGTTTGTAGCTTATGATGGATAAAGATTGGAGTGCCTTACTAGTTTGTGATGGACAATGATGTAAGGAACAATTTGAAAACCTTTCAGAAGTAATCCAAACCATAAATAGAGCCATGTCCTTTCACCCTTTATATTTAACCCAAAATTTAGGGTCATGTTGTTATTTTATTTGCTTTATAGTGTTTATTCTTTTTTTTTTGAGGTGACTAATCGATTTTCTTTTTTTTTTATTTCTTTTTTTCTTATGCATATTTATAAACATATATACATATTGCATATTATGCTTACTAACCCTTTTTTATGTATGCATCATTACATTCATTCTCATGTATAATTTGATAGATCTATAAACATCATTCTAAATTTGTATCATACTTGTGGAAAATCAAGGTTCAAAGATAGCTTAACACCAATATTACACTCGGGCTAGAACTAGAAAAATGGTGTAAGACAATGTAGACCAGCTTGAAAGAATAGAAAAGGCTCAGGAAACACTTGAAGGGAAATTGAGCAAAATCCTGGAAGCTTTGGAAAAGAGAAATAAAGGAAAGGCAACAGAAGAAAACATCTCACTTAAAGATACTAAGCCACTATATCCTCTAAGTTTCGACCCACATCAGACTCAGACCACTCTAAGCTTTCATCAATAATAGACCACATTCCCAAATTTTAATCAAGGAAATGTGCAGAGTTATACCAATCATGTCTTTACTAAAAAGGCAGATGAGCTAATCCAAATTCCCAAAATGAACCAGACTAAAGAGAAAGAAAAGTTGTAGATGGTTGTACCTTTAAAAGACTCTAAAATTGATCAAGCTATAAACATGATTGAGGAAAGATTGTGAGCTATAAAGAGCATTAATTTTTATGGATCCATGGACGTTGCCAACCTTTCTCTACTTCCAGATGTTATGATTCCTCCAAATTTTAAGGTACTAGAATTTAAGAAGTATAATGGTACCAAGAGCCCCATTACATACATCATAATGTATTGTTGTAAGATGACAGCTCACATTAGTAATAAAAAGCTACTCATGCGTGTGTTTCAAGACAACTTGACCAACTTTACTGCAAAATGGTATATCCAACTAGATAGGACTAGCATTAAGTTGTGAAAGGATTTAACTCGATTTTTCATTAGCCAATATTGTCACATTATAGATATGGCTCCTAATCGCCTTTCATTATAAGGTATAGAGAAAAAAAACATCTAAGTCTTTCAAGGAATATACCCAAAGATGGTAAGATATAGCTGCTCAAGTCTAACCTCCTTAACTGAAAAAGAAATGATGATTTTATTTGTAAGTACTTTGAAGTCATCTTATTATGAACAGATGATAGGGAATGCAATAAAAAACTTTATTGATACGATGATCTCATGAGAGATTATTAAAAATGCCATCAAGAATGGCAAGCTTAAGGAGGGAAAGACCGACAGTGCCAAATAAGGAGGAATGCCTAAAAGAAAAGAGGATAAAGCCCAAATGGTAAGTTCTAAGAGACAACAATCCAAACGTTATGTTCATAATCCACCATATGTTCATCCTACTTACTATCCAGCAGCCAATATGTTGCACAAGTTCCTTATCAACCTTATCTCCTAACCATAAACAATATTGCTCTAAGTTCTCCTCACTCAGCTTTTCAAGTACCTGCATATGGGCCTTATCCTATTATAACACTAGTTTCAAGGCCTAACAATCAAGTGAGTGGATCTAGTGGCAATCAAGAGAGGGCTTGCATCGATCCTATTCCCATAACCTATACTAAACTATTTCCAAAATTGGTCAAGAATGACTTAGTATCCCTAATTGTTTTGGAGCTATTGAAGCCACTTTATCCTAAATGGTACAATGTTAATGCTACATACGACTACCATAATGGGAATATGGGTCACTCCACAGAAACATGCCCTGCTTTCAAGCATAAGGTGTAAAGTTCGATTCGAACAAGCTTGATAAACTTCAGTGAATCAAGAAAGTTAGATATCCATAAAGATTTTTCATCCAATTATCCTGGGACATGACTTTGAGAAGGTTGATTGAAATTGATTATCATCTTATGATATCTTTTATGTGCTTGGATATTAGTTTATTTTTCATCATTTTAATAAAAGTGACAAATATGATGCATTTTCATAACATTCCTCTTTTGTGTGAATCACCATTATTTACTTTTATCTTCTCATACCTTTTCCCATATCCATTCTTTAATTTCAAATAATGAATGTTCAGATAATCAGGATGATAATTCAGGATTCAATTTTAAAAATATCATTCATGATGATTTGATTAATAGATGAAGATTGTTGATTCATTGGGACTATTAAATAAAAAGAAGATAAATTTGGTGAAGAATTTTAAAAGTGATGGGACCCATGATCTTTATGATTGTTCACTCACGAGCTTGCTCCTAGTAGATGAATGTTATTCATTAAGAGTATTTATGTTCAAAATGAGAAATGGCCATTTTTCTTTTATCTTTCAAAAAATAAAATTATCTCTTACTACCCCATTTGAGCTTGTTGAAAATTTTTTTTGAGGAACCCTAACTAAGGATCACCCCACAAATTAGGGGGACAAAGTTTGAAAGATTTGTTCATTCTTAGGGGCAAAGCTCTTTTATGCTCAAGTTGTTTTTATAGATGAAAAAAAAATGAAGGAAAAATTAAAGGGGGAAAAATGCCAATGCAAGAAAAAAAAAAGAGAAAATGATGGGACAAAATACCAATGTGCTCCACCAAAAAAATAAAAAAAAAAGTAAAAGAAAAAGAAAAATTTGATGGGATAAAATGTCAAACTGTTTTACATGAAGAAATGATCCTTAGTTTGATTACCCTTCAAATACAATATGGGCCTATTTTATCCCTTTTCTTTGGCATCTCTTTACCTTAGGCTACATTACATCCCTTAAAAGCTCATTTTGATCAAATATGAATACTTTATTTGAAGAATCATAAATTGAATTGGGGTAGGTTTACCATTGGATTGTGTGAAACTTTGATCAAAATGTTGAAAAAACAGAAAGAGAAAAAGAAATAAGAAAAAGGTGTACAAAAAAAAGAAAAGAAAAAAAAAGCAAAAAAAAAAGAAAAAAAAACATAAAAAGAAAAAAAAACAAAGAAAATGAGACAAAAAAGGAAAAAGGAATACTTAAACTGAAATTTTGAAAAGGCTATTTAAGTAAAGATGAAAACTTGAAAAAATAATTTAATGTAAAGGTCCTTGGAAAGAGGATGATGATTAGCTTAAAAATTGAAGATATTAATGGAAGATGTTTTGAAGGATAATCTTGAGTTGGAGTTCAAAATTGTCTAGGCAATCATTAATTGGATGTTTTTCGGCATTTTACCTTTATTCACCCTTGAGTCATTCTTGACTTTTCAAAAATAAAAACTCATTCTTCTTATCCTTCACTAAATGAACATTCCTCGAATGAATCAAAGAAATGCACCATGTCTGTCACTAATTTGAATAATGGCAAGTAAATAAATGACATATTTCATAAAGAGTTTTATATTTTTGAAAGAAACACAAGATGAGATAAATGAAATGAGCATGAGAAAATGATTTACATTGGGGCAAGCAAAGTGATCCTATGATGAACCCAATGATAGATTGATTGACACGACCTATGAATTATGACTAGATGAATGACATGAATTAGTTGACAAAATTTTTCTAAATACCAAGAAGCTAAGAAAGACATATGGAGTTGAGAATCTTGTCACCATAATTGAAATCTCATGACATCTGCACTACATACATTGTGTTTACATCAGCATCTCAGATAGGGCATGCACTTGCATTACTCTATTATCATTCACTTGATCTTAGCTCAATCTAAATCATCTTTCATGACTCTTAGTTTCATCCTAGTCATTTGTTCTCAACTCAGGTTAGATCATTTTTGACCCATAGCATTGTCCTGACCATTCATTTTCGACCTTGACTCGATCTTGGTCACTTTATCTTTTTGACTCTTTCAATTTTGTTATGACATCTTTACGACTCTAGAATTTTTACGAAACTTAGAGTCTTACGAATCTTTCTTTCATACAAACCTAAAAATCCTTGTGAAGCTTGTATCTTTACAAATCTAAAACCTTTGTTAAACTTAGAGTCATGTGAATCTTTTTTTTTTTTACGAACTTGAAAATCCTTGCGAATCTAGAACCTTTGCAAAACTTGGAGTCTTGCAAATCTTTTTTTCTTGCAAACCTGAAAATCCTTGTAAATTTTGCATCTTTGTGAATCTAGAACCTTTGTGAAACTTAAAATCATGTAAATATTTCTTTCTTGTGAACTTGAAAATCCTTATGAATCTTACATCTTATGAATCTTTCTTTCTTGTGAACCTAAAAATCCTTGCAAATTTTACATCTTGTGAATATTCCATTCCTATGAATTTGAAAACTTTTGCAAATTTTGAATCCTTGCGATTTTGGGATCTTTTCCACTTCTATCCAAATTGCAAATCTTTGGATTTATGGTGAAATTGCAAACTTCATTTTGACTTATGGTTTCGTCTCGGTCACTCGATCTTGGCTTAGTCCATATCATTTCTTATGACTTGTGGTTTCATCCCAATCATTTATTTTTGACATCAACTCGATCTTGGTGAATTTATTTTAATTCATGGTTTCATCTTATTCACCCGAGCCTCAGTCCAGATCTTTCATATGACCAGTGATTTCATCTCGGTCATTTACCTTCAACTTCGACTCAGTCATGGTTGCTTTATCTTTTAGACTTTTGATTTTATCGCAGTCATCCAATCTTGGCTCAGTCTAGATCATTTTTAATGACTTATGGTTTTATCCTGATTATTTACCATCGATCTCGACTTGGTCCTAGTCACTTTATCTTTTAGACTCATGGTTTTACCTTGGTCATCCGATCTTGGCTTAGTCCAGATCATCTTTCATGACTCATGATTTTCGTCATGTTCATTTGTCATCAACCTCGACTCAATCCCAATCACCTCCTAACCTGTGATTTCATTTCGGTCATTTATCTTCGACCTAGACTCAATTTTGGTTGTTTTATCTTCTAAACTCATGGTTTTCTCCTGATCATCCGATCTTGGCTCAGTTCAGATCATCATTCATGATTGTGGTTTCGTCTTGATCATTTACCTTTGACCTCGACTCGATCTTGGTCATTTTATCTTTTAAACTCGTGGTTTTACCCCAGTTATCCGATCCTGGCTCAGTCTATATCATCTTTCATGACTCGTGATTTTATCCCAATCATTCATCTTCGACTTCTACTCAATCCTGATCACCTTCTGACTTGTGATTTCATTCCAATCATTTATTTTCAACCTTGACTTGGTCATGGTTACTTTATCTCTAGACTCATGGTTCAGTCTTGGTCAGCCTTACTCACTGATTTGACTCTTGGGTTGGAACAGAATTGGTGTCTAAGTCTTTACACCATCCCTATTCGATAAGAACGTGCAAAAAGGGACAGCTATAAACACCCATTTGTGTCCGGGGGTCAACCAAAGTCTATTTTATTGTTTTGCCATATATTGTATTATTATACTATTACTAGTGTATTATTATAGTATATTAGTATATCACATTACCATTATTATCATGCCATATTATATTATATTATTTATTTCATTTGTATTTCTTTCTTTTTTTCAATCTGCGATCATGATTTGGGAAACGAAAATTTGAATTCAATATTATAGTCAAATATTTTTAATGCTGAATTAAGTCCAAATAACTGAAAATTCAACCAAATTAGAATCCTAAGATTACGCTCGAACAGAACCCAATCCCAAGATTCAAGCCTTTGATTGATTCAAATTGAATACAAAATAGATTTTAGGAGGACGATGGATTTTTAGGAAAATTGGTGTTCTGAAAAGTTTCGAGCAAAATGGAATTTTTTGGGATTTTGATATTTGATTTTGGGTTCGTTTGAAAAATTTTGGAGCTTAGGTAAGGATTCTGGAAAATTTTTGAAAAAATTAGGAAATCTGGAAAAATTTTGGAATTTCTGAAAAATTTCTAGATTTTTTATGTTTTTTGGATGAATATGATGAACATATGAATTTTTTTATATTTTTTCGATGATTGGTTGACTTTTTCAGTCAATTTTCGATAAGATTTTCAAAAACCAGTGAGTTTTTCAATTTTTGACTGAATTTTTTGGTGTTTTTCCTAGATATCAGTAGAATTTTTAGTTTTTGGTTGAATCTCCAATGATGTTCTTTGGGATGTCCTAGAGAGAAATCAGAGCTTCTCTATATAAAGAGAGAGAGGGCTAGCTTTTTTAGGAGAAAATTTGGGAACTACCTTTTATATGGGGCCAAAATGGCTACGTTTTAGCAACCTAGGATTCATGCGTTGACCCATTGACTCGCGCATTAACCTGCGCTCTGACCCAACCTGATCATAGGTTTCATTTTTCCATTTTTATTTTATTTTTTTATTTGATTTTTTATTTTCTTAAGTTTTTATTTCATTTTCATTTTTTTTATTTTGCTAGTTTTCAAAAAAAAATCTTTGTTGGAAAACAGAATAAGTAAAGAATAAAAAAAAGGGAAAGAAAAAAAAACCATAAAAAAATCTATTAAAATAAGTTTTTTTTTAATAATAAAAAATATATTTTTAAGTTTTCAAAACATATTTATAAAAAAATCCTTTCAAAAAAAAATATTTTTCAAATAAAATAAATTCATGAATTCTACCAAACTATTGGAGAATTTTCATAGATTTAATTGGAATCCACCAAACTATTGAAAAATTCCACAGATCAATTTGTTTAAAAAATAATAATGAAAAATAAAAGATAATTTTATCCTCTAAACTATTGGAGGATTGTTTTAAAGTAAGTCTTATCAAACTATTGGGATACTTATTAATTTTTCTTGAATAACACCCATTAACAAATTTGACGATGGAGCCTCTTCAGAGTTGGATACTAGTCCCTATAAATACTCTTGAGGTGAGAGAATTATCTAAGATTGCTACCAAACTATTGGGATAATTTTTAAGGTTAATTTCCAATATTAAAAATTTGGTAAATTATAAAAATGATCAAGGCTTGGATAATTTAAAATCAAACTGATATTATCTCTTGGATGGGCATTGTGGGAATGCTACAACCTTCTCCATGCGTAACCAACTCTCGAATCTAACATCTATTTTCGTAGATCAAGATATATTCAGGTGGCTAATCATACCTTAACAAAAAAGATTGGTGGCGACTCCCTTTTATCCATGTCTAGTGGTAGGTCCATGTATCTATACCTTATGACAGTATCGAACTTCCTAATAGTTTGGTGGATTCCACAAATCTATTTTGTAAGGATTTTGTTTGAAAAAATATTTTTTTGCCGTTTTTATATTTTTATATTTTTATTTTTATTGCAAGGATTTTATAAATATCTTTCAAAATTTTTATTTGAAAATATTTTTTTATTTATTTTTATTTGCAAAGATTGTTTTTATTGAATAATTTTTCTTTCTTTTTTTACTTTCAAAAATGTTGGAAACAACATTTTAAAAAAATAAAACTAGAGAAAAATACAAATAAAATGAAAAAGAAAAAACCTACGATAGAGCTGGGTTGGAGCCAAGTCGGCATACAGGTTATCGGGTTAACGCATGGATTCTGGACTATCCAAAATGATGTCATTTCAGGCTACTATATAAGCCACCTACCGTGTTTCAATCCTTAAAAACCTCTTGCCTCTTCTCTCTCTAAACCAAAAAACCTCTCTTTTCTCTCTAAAAAACATATCCGGAGATTTAAATGGAATCTAAAAACTTTGTCGAATTTTGAAAATCTTGTCGGAATCTTATCAGATTCTAGAAATTTTGTCAAAATTTGGAGACCTTAAGCGGATTCTAGGAAACTTGTCGGAATAGCATTAAAAACTTCAAACTTCACTGAAAAAATCATCGAAAATTTCAAACTTTCATCGAAAAATTCATCCCAAACCTTTTTTAAAAAAACTCATATTTCTTCAAATCTTTTTTTATTTCTCTCAAATTTTGTCCCGATTACTCCCAAAATTGTCTTGAACCCTAATTCTAACCCAGAAACCTAAAATCAAACCCACAATTTCAAATTGAACCCAAAATCCCAGAATCAAACTCTAAAACCCCTTTTGCCCAAAATTTTTTAGACTTTTTCCTCTAATAATTTTTCTATGTGTTCTTTCCTCTATAGAATTAGTCTAATTTATAGGCAATCTTAGGATCGATTTTAGGAAATTGATAGAATCAATCCCAAGCTTGAATCCTGATTTGCATTCTGTCCAGCATGATTTTTTATCCAAAATTTTAGCAATTGTATCAACATTTTGACTAAGGGATTTTGATTTTGATTTCATCTTTTTTTTTTGTACATGTAAGGAGTCAAACAAAAAAAGAAAGAAGAAAAGAAAAGGAATAAGAAAAATAAAAAAACAAAAATAATAATAATATAATAATATAATATAATACAATAATAATAATAATGGCATTAATACTACTATATCATGATGTATACAAAAATACCAAAGAAAAAAAAAGGAAAATAAATAATAATAATAATAATAATAATAATATAATAATATAGTAATAATAATAATAGTGACATTAATAATGGTACCATATAATATATACTATAATAATAAAAATATAAAGGGAATCAATCCGATTAGGCTTGAACACAAATGAGTGTCTACAGCTGTCGCTCTTTGCATATCTTTATTAGATAAGAATGTTGCAAAGACCTAGATACCTATTTCGTTTGAGTCAAATCAAAAATGATCCATGGACTAAGTCAAGATCAGGTGACTAGAATAAAACCATAGGTCAAAATGAAACAACCAGGACCAAATCGAGGTCGAAAATGATCAGGATAAAACCATGAATCATATGAACTGATCTAGATTGAGCCAAGATCAAGTAACTGGGATGAAACCAAAGTCAAAATAAAGTGACCAGGACCAAGTCAAGGTCAAAAATGACCAGGAGAAGCCACAAATCATATAAAATGATATAGACTAAGCCAATATCAAGTGACTAGGATAAAATTACGAGTCAAAATAAAACGATCAAGACCAAGTCAAAATAAAAAATGACTAGGATGAAATCACGAATCATATGAAATGATTTGGACTGAACCAAGATCAAGTGATCGGGATGAAACACGAGTTAAAAAAAAGCGACCAGGATTAAGTCAAGGTAAAAAATGACTGGGACAACCACGAATCATATGAAATGATCTGGATTGAGCTAAGATAAAGTGATCGAGACGAAATCATGAATCATATGAAATGATTTGGACTGAACCAAGATCAAGCAACTGGAATGAAATCGTGAGTTAAAAATAAAGCGACTAGGCCCAATCAAGGTAAAAAATGATCAAGATGAAACTACGAATCATATGAAATGATCTGGACTGAGCTAAAATCAAGTGACTGGGATGAAATCATAAGTCCAAATAAAGCGACCAAGATCAAGTCAAGGTAAAAAATGATCGAGACGAGACCATAAATCATATGAAATGATCTGAATTGAGTCAAGATTAAATGAATAATGTAAGTGCATGCCTTATCTAGGATGCAAATGAAACATTAATTATGGCACTAAGGCTTCTGCATTCTCATTTCTGCACATCTTTGGTAAAGAAACCATCTTTCATTAGCCTAAATATTTATCTTTATCCCCAATAAGGCTATGAAAGCTATTTTATTTTGCTCTTATTTTGGAGAAGTTCATTTTCGGTCCTTGTCTCTTTTAATCCTTTAAAGTAACACACACTTCTTATGATTTTGTCAATTATTAATCATTATCCCAATTTCAATGTGTGGGATGCAAGTTATGCACTTCTTCAATTCATTACAAGGTATAAAGAGAAATGACAAATATATATTGGCAATGTATAGAACTAAGAGAGAACAGTAAGATGGCTTTTATTTATTTAGATAAATAATAAATTACAAATGATGGTATAGAGATAAAAAAAATGTACAAGAATGGTTATTTGGGGTAGCAATGCCCTTAAGACAAATGATTAGATAACCATGATAACAAATTTTAGATCTCCTATAAAACCTTAATCAAAATATGATGCCCCGATACCTCAAAGCTCTTTGAAATTTACTGTCCTTGATATGCTTTCCAAGTGATGTTGTGTTCTATTTACCCAAGTTTGCTTTCATTCAATTCATGCTACCATTCAAGGTTTTCAACTCGAACCTTTTTATTTAGATCCAAGCCACCCTTTTAGGTTTTCAACTTGAACCCTTTAATTTTTTTTTTGTTGGGTTCAAGCTGCCCTTTTGGATTTTCAACTTGAACTCTCTTTTTTTAAAAATAAAAATCAAGCAAAGTACTTCTTCACTACATTACAATTAACAAGACTAGGAAGTTCATCTCTATCCATTTCTGACAAGATTAAGGCTTCTCTTGAAAAAGCTCTTTTTACCATATATGGTCCTTCTCAATTTAAAATCTATTTTCCTCTATCATCATGTTAACTTGAAAAATTCTTTTCAATACCAGCTCTCCTTCCTAGAATTGACAAGGTTTGACCTTCTTATCATGAGCTCTCATTATTCTCTTTTGGTATAACTAGCCATGACAGAGTGCCACTAATCTTTTTTTTCAATGAAGTTTAATTATTCATAGCGCTTTTAGACCCATTTAGCTTTTTCTAATCCCATTTCCCTTAGAACTCTTAGGGATAAGATCTCTACTTTTATTGGCAATACAATTTCCATCACATAAACCAAGGAAAAAAGAGTTACCCCAATAGAAGTGTGCACAAAAGTTCAATACACATGTAGGGCAAATTGTAATTTTTCATGCCAATCCTTGTATGTTTCAGTCATCTTCTCCAAAATCCTTTTGATGTTTTTGTTTATAGCTTTCACTGCCTCATTCATTTTTGGGTGATATGGAGTTAAATTGTGGTATTTAATCTTAAACTGAACACATACTTCTTGTATTATCTTACTATTTAAATTTTTTACATTATCTGAGATTATTCTTTTTGAGAGCCCATATTTATAGATTATTTTGCTCTTAATGGATTTACAGACCACTAATCTAGTCACAGTTATGAAAAAGACAGCTTCAACATATTTAGTGAAGTAATCAATTATCACAAAAATGAATTTATTCCCATTTGATGCCTTTGAGGTAATGGGCTAATGACATCCATTCTCTAAATAAAAAATGACTAAGGTGGTGCAATGACATGTAAAGCACTGGGTGGAGCATGAATCTTGTCAACATAAATTTAGCACTTGTGGTATTTTTTAGCATAACCAATGCAATCTTTTTCCATTGTCAACTAGCAATATTCGGCTCGCATTAGCCTATCTTGCCATCATATGTCCACTTATATGTGCTCCACATATGCCATTATAAACTTCCTTAATAATTTTTTTGGCTTTAAAGGCACATACACAATGTAATAATACTTGATCTTTGCCTTTTTTGTACAAAATTTTCCTATTTAAAAAGAATCCCATAGCTAATCTTCGTAAGACTCACTTATCACTTTCTATTGCTCGATCTAGGTACTTTCGATTCTTTAGATATCGCATGATATTAAGATACTAGGGGTAGCCATCCTCATCCTCTTTCAAGTTGGCATAATGTACTAACATGTCTTTGATATCTAGTTTGATAGGTTGAATTTCAGCAATATCATCAATTTGTACCATTACAACCAAGATAGCCAAGGCATTTACAATCTGATTTTCTTCACAATGTAAGTGTTCAAACTGAATTACCTTTAATTATTTGCATAGCTTTGAAATGTATTTGTGATAAAGGATGAGTTTTTAATCATTTGTTTCCCATTCACCTTTTAATTGATAAATGACTAGAGCTAAATCCCCGAACACCTATAATACTTCAATTTTTCTATCCAAAGCAACATGTAGCCCCATAACACAAGCCTCATACTCAGCTATATTATTAGTGCAATTGAAAATCAATCTTGCTGTAACAGGATGGTAGTGCTCTATTAGAGATATTAAAATTGTTCCAATCCCATACCTCATGGCATTAACGGCCCCATTGAAGTACATTCCCATGTCTTTTCCTTGCCATTATTTTCTTCTATCCTTGAGATGACCATTAATTCTTCATTTGAAAAATTCAGCTTTATAGGTTTATAATCATTAACAGTTCTATCCACTAAAAATTCAGTAATGATATTTTCTTTAATCACTTTTTAACTCATAGATACTATATCATATTCTGAAAGCATCACTTGTTATATTGTAATTCTTCTTGATAGTGATGGCTTCTCAAAGATGTATTTGATGGGATATAATTTACCTATGAGCCAACTTGTATGATAGAGCATGTATTACTTAAGTCTTTTAGTGGTCCAAGCCAAAACATAACATATTTTCTCCAGTGATGAATACTTGGACTCATACTTTTTGAATTTCTTGCTTAAGTAATAAATAGCTCTCTCTTTTTTACCATATTCATCTTATTAGCCCAGCATACATTCCAATGATCCCTCATGTACCACTATGTATAAAATCAATGGTTTTCACGAAACAGGAAGCGCTAATATTAGAGGGTTTGATAGGTACTGTTTAATCTTATTAAAAGTTTTTTGACATTGTTTATTCCACTACCCAGGATTATTCTTTCGAAGGAGTTTAAAAATGGAATCACATTTAAGAGTGAGTTAAGAAATAAATTTAGAAATAAAGTTCAATCTACCTAAAAAGCCTCAAACCTCCTTTTATGTGCTTGGGGGGATAAATTTTGAATGGCCCGAATTTTGTTTAGGTCGACTTCTATTCCTCTTTCACTAACTATAAATCCCAACAGCTTTTTTGACCTAGATCCAAATATACATGTAGTCAAATTTAGTTTGAGCTAAAACTTTCTCAACCTCTCAAATAATTTTCTAAGATTGACTACATGATTCTCTCTTTTTCGGTATTTAATGATCTTGTCATCCATATATACTTCAATCTCCTTATGCATCATGTCATGGAAAAAGGTCACCATAGCTCTTTGATAAATGGCTCCAGCATTATTCAGCCCAACAGGCATGATCTTGTAGCAAAATGTTCCCCATAATGTAATAAATGTGATATTTTTCATAGTATTTTGGGCCATCTTTATCTGAATATACTCAAAAAATCCATCCATAAAAGAGAACATTGAATGTCAAGCTGTATTGTCCACCAGTGTATCTATATGAGGTAGAGAAAAATTATTCTTTAAACTAGCTCTATTCAAATCTTGATAATCTACTCACATTTGTACCTTTTCATCTTTCTTAGGGACAAGTACTATATTAGCTACCTATTCAGGATATTTAGCCACTTGTAGAAAGCCAGCATCAAATTACTTTTTTACTTCCTTTTTTATTTTCAATAGCATCTGCGATTTCATTTTTCTCAACTTTTACTGCATCGATTTGTATTTTGTTTTAATGGTAACTTATGCTCTACTATTTCAGTGCTAAGCTTAGGCATATCTTGATAAAATTAGACAAACATATCCATAAACTTTTGGAGCAAATCCTCTAACCGTTATCGATCAACGGCTAAGAGTGAAGTACTAATCTTAACTTCTTTCTTGTTTTCAGCATCACCCAAATTAATCAATTCAAAGACTTCTTGATGAGCCTTAATAATCTTATTTTCCTACTTAATTAGCCTTATTAAATTTGGAGACAAAGTGTATTCTCCAAAGTCTTCTTCGAAATCGAGTTCATTGGTATTAATTAAATTTTCAAAGTAAAACCCTAGATCATTGTCATGGTTACCTTCACATTCATTTAGAGACCTGAAAGTTAATGGAATAAGAAATGTTGGCAAGAAACTTTGATAGGATAATGAATGGAATGGAAAAAATGAACAAAATGCATGCCCTTATTTTATTGATAATAATGAAAAATAAAAAGCCCAAACATAAGAGTTCATCCTAATACTTTTGGGTATAAGCAATTAAGAGATGTGATTACATTGAAGAAAAATTAGAAATAATAGGCATTTAGATGACCCTCCAATTCTATAATTCATATCCAGGGGGCAGGGTAAACCAAAACTTTCTTATTTTAACTTTCATTATCCACCATATAAATGGAAAACTTGGCAAAAGCTTTTTCCCATTTTGGTTCTTTTTTTTTTTTTTAACTCTTAGGTACATGTACCTTCTAAAAATGAAAGTTTCACTTAAATAAGGAAAGATCATCAGTCCATTCTTTACCCTTCTGCTATTGTTTTGCATTTCTTCGATTTTGTAACCTAATCATGATCTATCACTACAATCTTCAATCTTATGAAGTTTTCTTATATCTTAAAAACTTTTGCCCAAACTAAACCCAATACTCTAACCCTTGTTAATCATCTTATTGATGACAATCTGACTAAATTTAAGTCATTCACCTTTTGTATTAACAGGTTCAAAAGATCTGTAAGAACATTCTAATGATTCTTCTGCTACTTTCATATATGAGGCATTTATGGGTTGGGTCACCAATAGATTTTTTTCTTCAATCACAATCACTAATTATCCTTTTACATTGAATTTGATCTTTGGATATAATGAAAAAGGAATGGCACCTACCTTATGAATCCACGGCCTTTTCAATAAGTAACTATATGATGGGGATATATCCATAATCTAAAATTTTATGTTAAATACACATGACCTAATTTGTAAAGGCAATTTAACATCCCTCAAGACTTCTTACTTAGTTTCATCAAATGCTCAGAACACCATCTGATTGTCTTAGATATGGGACATATCAAAAGGCAGCTTAGCCAAAGTGGACATAGGTATAACATTAATAGCTGACTGGTTATCAACAAAGACCTTAGGTACTATGTGTCATCTACATTTAACAATGATGTGCAATGCCTTGGTACTTATTCTACCCTCAAGTGAAATTTCATCATCGCTAAAAGAGATGTGATGTGGCACCATTAGATTTCTTACCAAGTGATTCACATACTCCACGAATATATTATGGGCCACAAAAGCTTGATTCAATACCTTTAACAAGGCATTATGATGTGGTTCAAAGTTTAAAAAAAATGTTAATAGAAAAATCTTTGCTAGCATCTTATTTAGTTACTCCACCATAGAATATTTGTTATGCTTGACTAGTTTCAAAAACTCACAAGTCTCTTTTTCAAGCATAGACTTCGAGGCATCTTTTTTTGAAATCTCTAATTCAATCTGCTTCTCTTTTTTATTTTACAAAGTTACCGAAGTATAACATCTTTCACTTCTAGTCATGTTTCCTACACTTGTTATATTGGTAGTTTTAGCTTTCCACATATCCTTTTGCTACCTTTAAGTCATTATTTCACACTCATATTTCCAAGGCATCACTTTTTCATCTTTGTAGAGAAATAGGCATAGGACTATAAAAGCTACTGGTTTGGGAACAAACTTATTCCCAACTAATTGTGGCTTTTTCTTACAACGTATAGTGATAGATTTTGGTACCCACCTATCCATCATAGCCACTCTAATGTCTTCTAAGGCCTTTGATTCTTCATATAACTTTATTTGGTAAGAGTCCATCAGCTCTTGAACTTTACTATGAAATTGCTTGCAGACACCAATTGAGTGTCTTAGGGCCCCACTGTGATATTTACATCTTTGACTTGGGATGCCTCTTTTCATGTAAGTGCATGAAGCTACTGGTTGTATCATTTCATCTTTATATAAGGCTTCATTCAGCTAGTTAAATGGTATCTTAAGCTTTTTTATTTATTTTCACATGTTTTTTACCCACATTCAAAGCATTGACTGTATGACTAGACAGAGGATTTTCACTGACATTAGGCCTTGAACTTTCATTGGTATCAAAGCTTATCAATCCTTCCTTGATTAGACTTTACACCTTATGCTTGAAAGGTACATAATTTTTAGTAGAATGTCTCACTACCCAAAATGATAGTCATAGTGAGCATTGGAATCACACCATTTAGGGTAAAAAAGTTCAAGTTGTTTAGTAAGGACATGAGCAATTAAGTAGTTCTTATAAAGTTCTTGGTATAGCTCGATATAACTTATAAGGATGGGGTCGAATGTAGGTCTTTCCCTAATTTATGATTCTTGAGCATTACTTATTGCATCAATTGGATGAGCTGGTGATCATGGTGAAGATGGAAAAAAAGGTCGTGCAGTTGGTTGATAGGTAGAGGTATGACTCACTATGTGATGGTATGTGGGATAAGTCAATCGAAAGTAGCTTCTAAATTGTGACCCTTCAATATTCCCAACTTGAACCTCACTTTTTTTCTTCTTATTTACTCTCTTAGAAGGCTTTCCTCCTTCAAGCTTTCATTTTTAATGGTATTTTTTATAATCTCTCCTGAAATCACTATATCAGCAAAGTTCTTAATCATATTTCCTATCATTCTTTCATAGTATAGTGACTTTAAGGTGCTCACAAACAGCATTGTAGTTTTTTTTTTCTTCAAGAAAGGTTGCACTTGAACAATTACATTCCACCACTTCTAGACATATTGCTTGAAGGATTTAGATGCTTTTTTTTCATTCTCTACAAAGAAAGGTGATCGGAGGGCATGTCGATAATGACGGTACTGATTGATGAAAGATTGGGTGTCAGATCTTTTCATGTCTTTATATAAGTTCCATCTAACTGGATATACCATCTTGTTGTAGATCTAGTTAAACTGTCTTGAAAGACATGTATGAGTAGCTTCTCATTACTGGTATGTGCCATCATCTTACAATAATACATTATGATATGCATGATAAGGCACTTAATGCCATCATATTTTTTAAATTTTGGCACTTTGAATTTGGGTGACACCATCACATCGGGTACCAGACAAAGCCCTACTGCATCTTTGGATCAGTAAAAATCAATTCTTTCTGCGGGCCTTAATCTTTCTTCAAGCTGATTTATTGCTTGATCAGTTTTAAAACTTTTTAAGGGCACAACTATCTATAGTTTCTCTTTCTCTTTTGCTTCATCTATAGTAGATAATTGAATAAGTTCAGCTATCTTTTCAACATAAATAAGATTGTCATAACTTTGGATGTTCTTATGATCGGGTCTATAAGTCATCCTCAGATAATTGTACTTTAGAAAAACTACTTGTTAAGGTTAGAATATCAAGGCAGTTTGATTCTGTTGTGGATCAAAACCTAAAGATATGTTGATTTAGTAGCTTCTAGTGAGGCATCCCCCTATATTTTTTTCTTCTGTTTGCCTTTATCAAGGCTTTTAGAATCTTACTTAACTTTTCTTTCAATGCCTCTTGAGTTTTTTCTATCCTTTCAAGATAACTTGCATTGTCTTGCTCTATTTTCTTGGCTTTAGCCAGAGTATTGTATAAATGTGTAGCTATTCTTACACCTTAATACCACAATTAAAGATTCAATGATGATGTTATGATAATGAATGCATAAATGAATGTGATGCAAATGCATGAAAATGAAAGGAAAATAAAATATTTGCCCCTTAAAAATTCAACAAAAGTGGTCTTTCATTGATTCCATAAGAGTCTATTTTACATCAAACCTAATATTGTCCCTCTATAACGTGTACAAAAAAAGAAATAAGAAAAAAATGTACAAAAAAAGAGAAAAAGCAAAAAACAAAAAAAAAAGAAGTAAAAAGCAAAAAGTAACAAAAAATTAAAAAAAGACAAAAGAGGAAAAAAGAAAACTTAAATTGAAAACCTAAAAGGGTGATTTAAGTGAAGATGAAAACTTAAAAAAAAAATAATTTCATGTGAAGGTTCCTGAAAAAAAGATGGTGATTAGCTTAAAAATTGAAGATATTAATGGAAAATATTTTTGAAAGATGATCTTAAGTTGGAGCTCAAAATTGTCTAAGCAATCATTATTTATATGTTTCTTTGCATTTTACCTTTGTTCACCATTAAGTCGTTCTTGACCTTTCAATAATAAAAACTCATTCTTCTTATTTTTCACTAAATGAACATTTTTTGAATGAATCAAAGAAATGCATCATGTTTGTCACTGATTTGAATGATGGCAAGCAAATAAATGGCATTTTTCATAAAGAGTTTTCCATTTTTTAAAGAAACACAATATGAGATAAATGAAAAGAACATAAGAAAATGATTTACATTAGGCAAGCAAGGTGATCTTGTGATGAACCCAATGATAGATTGATTGACACGGCCTGTGAATTGTGACTAGATGAATGACATGAATCAGTTTAACAAAATTTGCTCTGAATACCAAAAAGCTAAGAAGGACTGTGGAGTTGAGAATCTTGTCACCACAATTGAAATCTCACGACATCTGCACTATATACATTGTGTTTACATTTGCATCTCAGATAAGACGTGCACTTGCATTACTCTATTATCACTCAATTGATCTTGGCTCAGTCTAGATCATCTTTCATGATTTTTAGTTTCGTCCCAATCATCCGATCTTGATTCAGATCAGATCATTTTTTACCCATGGTATCGTCCTAACCATTCATCTTCGATCTTAACTTGATCTTGGTAACTTTATCTTTTTTACTTTTTCAATTTTGTTATGACATCTTTGTGAATCTAGAACCTTTACGAAACTTGGAGTCCTACAAATTTTTCTTTTTTGATAACTTGAAAATCCTTGCTAAGCTTGCATCTTTGAGAATCTAGAATGTTTGCAAAACTTGGAGTCTTACGAATTTTTATTTCATACGAACCTAAAAATTTTTACAAATCTTGCATCTTTTCGAATCTAGAACCTTTGCGACACTTAGAGTCTTGCGAATCTGAAAATCCTTGCGAATCTTACATCTTGCAAATATTTTTTTCTTACAAAACTAAAAGTCCTTACAAATTTTGCATCTTGTGAATCTTTCATTCTTGTGAATCTGAAAACCTTTACGAATCTTAAATCTTTGCGATTTTGTTAAACATGAATATTGGGATCTTTCAACTTCTGTTACGGAACCTCATAAATTTTTTAATGTTCAAATTGTGAATCTTTGGATTTAAAGTTGAAATTGTGAACTTTATTTTTCTGACTTGTGATTCAATCCCGATCACCTATTTTAATATTGATTTAGTCCATGTCATTTTATTTCTTGTTTCGAAGTTCAATATTGATCATTATAGCATACTTTGATCACTTTTCAAATCTCGACTTTCAAACCCGAACAAAATGGATGTCTTTTGTTTTTGTGCAATTCTTGTTCTACAGAAAATGCACAAAGAGAGGTAATTGTAAACACTCTATTTTATCCAAAAATATTTTTTTGGAATTAGGCTTTAACCGTTATTAAGAGTTTTTTAGGATTTAATTCAAGAATTAATTGGCATTAAAAATGATGTTAAGAGATTGTCGGGATTTAACTCTATAATCAATTTACATTAAATTGATAGAGAGAGATTTTGGGATTTGATTTCAGAATCAATTCTCATTAAAATAGAAATCAAATAAAATCATAGATTTAAGGGGAATTGATTAAGCATGCATTCCTATATAAATCTATGATCAAAGCAAATGGGGATAGAAAAAAAAAAGATTATGTAGAAACTCTTGAAAGAAAAGAAAAAGATTTGTTTAGCAACCAATAGGTTTTAGGTTCTGGGTTTGATTTGTTTAGATTTTATAGAGTTGGGATTTGTGGGTTCTCCATTCTAGGGATTCCTAGGTTTAGCTTTCTAGACAATTTGTTAGGTTTCTGAAAATTCTCTGTTAGCTTTTGAGATTTATTCGTCAATTTTTGAAAATTAATTATAGAGAAGACAGAAGAATAACCATTTTAGAAAGAGAAACATACTCAAACACTTCTGAAAAAAACCTAAAATTTGAGGTATCTAAATCTGTGTGTTTTACCATGCATAACCTGATCCAACTGCAACTATTCTTTTTCTTTTTTCCATTCCATTTTCTGTTTTGATTCTACTTGCTTATTTTGTTTATTTTTATTTACTTTTATTATTTCTTATTTTAAACTAAAAAAAATACATTACTTATTATTATGATTTTTTGTACTTATATATGAAATAAATAAATAAAAACCTTTTTCAAATAAGTTTAAAAGAATAAATAAAAAAAATCTTCAAATAAAAATCCTTACAAAATAAATTCATGAATTCTACCAAACTATTAGAGAATTTTCATAGATTTAATTTCTAGAATGGAATCCACCAAACTATTGAAAAATTTCATAAATCAATTTTCAAAAAAAATAATAATAAATAATTTTTATCCTCTAAATTATTAGAAGATTGCTTTATAAATTATGTCCTACCAAACTATTGAGAGACTTAATGAAATTCTTAAAAAATTTTATAAATCTTTTGATAATAAAATCTCACCAAACTATTGAAAGATCTACTTCAAAGTAAGTTCTACCAAACTATTAAGAGATTTTACTGATTTTTTTGAATAAAATATTATAATAAATCTGATGATGATGCCTCTTTAGAGTGAGACACTAGTATCCATGAATACTCATGAGGTGAGAGAATTATCTTAAATTGCTACCAAACTATTGGGATAATTTTAAGACTAATTTTTAATATTAAATAATTTAGTAAATTATAAATATGACCAAGGCTTAGATAATCTGAAATCAAACTGGTACCATCCTTTTGATGGGCGTTCTTGGGGTGCCATAACCTTTCCTATGCGTAATCGTACTTCCGAACCTAAAATCTAGTTCTACAGATCAGAATCTATATCAGGTGACCAATCATACGTAAACAAAAAAGATTTGTGATGACTCCTCTAATTTATGTCTAGTGGTAGGTCCACGGATCCATACATTCTAACAATACCATTATTAATTAAACCATTAAACCATTTATCATTTGTAAAAACAAATAGTTATTCAAATTACACTATATGTAAAAATGAAATGTCCTAAAGAATAGACTTGTTCATGGGACTGATTATCCATTCAAATCTGAAAGTTTGCCCAATTTTTGAGAGGGTTTAGACAAAAAATTAAAATTCATTAAATGAGCTTGGATACAATTTTTAGGTCTGTTTAAATTTTAAGCCAGACCTTGAAATAAAATTTTAAAACCTGAATTTACATATATAAAACTTTTTATTGTTATATATATGTAAATTATATATAAATTAATTCACATATATATAAAAATTAAAAATAAAAATTATATAGATTTTATTTAACTTAATTTTTACTTTTATATAATTTATAATCCCATTAAACTTAATTTAATAATTTTTTAATTGTTTATTATATAAATTTAAGTTTAATGGGTGGCTTAGGATTTATTCTTTTAATTTGTGCTTGGCTTGAAAAACTTTTGAGACTCAAAATTTCGGGCTAGACTAAGCCTAGACAAGCATATAAGTTATTAATACTAAATATAAGCCCGGTCTGAACTGGTCGAACCTAATCCATAAACACCTCTCCTAAAAACCAATTAGGATGTTGAATAAGTGCAATTTGTGTGAAATCATTAAAAATGGCATATGCAACCTTGTGTTTTTTCTTATGCCTTTTTAGATGATAAGTCCCTCTTTTTGTTTTATGACTAAAATCTTATATATATATATATGTTATAAGTTCAAAAATTTTAATCAAATAACTTTAAAAAGAACGTTAATTTATTTTTTACACAAAAATTTAAATAAATAAAAATAATCCATACATCCAATGGTTCACAAACTAATTAGATATAATTTATCTATCAATAATTTAAATATTTAATAAGTAAATTTATTTAATATAATTTTATGTTATAAATTATAAAAAAATAAATATAATTTTATTAGAATATAAAAATAACATAAATACACTTAAAAGCCAAAAAGTCATTTATAACAATTATGAACTAACATAACATGATACATTTAGGCTTATGTATCGCGTCCTACTGACCTACATCCCATGTGCTAGTGTCACGGGTCGAGACTCAAGCTCCGAACCTGCGCGGCTCCGAGACCCGGGCATTCACCCTTCCGGCGTCCCAGATCAGCCTTTCGCCACGGTTCACACCCTTGTGAGGTATTGTCCGCTCTGGCCCCCTGGCCTCACGGTTTTGTCCTACAAAAGGCGCCTCACAAGGCGGAGATGGTGTGAACCTTTTTATACCCCAGGGACCTTCCTATTATGTTCGATGTGGGATTCAGGACTCCCCCTTAGGTCCGTGACACTAGCACTAACCCTTAATAAGCTATAATGTGCCAACCTATGGGCTTAAAACCTTCTAACCTAGCATGGTGCACGTGTCACGGGTCGAGACTTAAGCTTCGAACCCGCGCGGCTCCAAGACTCGGGCATTCACCCTTTCGACATCCCAGATCAGCCTTCCTGCCACGGTTCACACCTTTGTGAGGTATTGTCCGCTCTGACCCCCTATGGCCTCACGGTTTTGTCTTAAAAAAGGTGCCTCACAAGGTGGAGATGGTGTGATCCCTTTTATACCCCAGTGAATTATGTTCGATGTGAGATTCAGGACTCCCCTTTAGGTTCGTGACATTCTCCTGCACCCAACCTCGTGACGCCTTCGTCATGGAGGCTGACCACCATGCCTACCTCCCTCGAGGTGCTTGGCATGGATCGAACGGTATAAGGCTGGCTCTGATATCACTTCTTCGACCTCTTGGCCGCCTTGTGTAGACAAACTCTGGCCAAGTCAATTTGCTCCTGCCATGCCTTGACAAACTTGTATGCTGCTGGATTCGGCCCTGTATAACCTGCAGTAATCGAACCAGGTGTTAGTGGTTGTTGCCCTGTCACAACCTCAAATGGGCTCTGGTTCGTTGCCTCTCTCCTTTGCAAGTTGTAGGAAAATTGCACAATATCTAGCAGCTTTGGCCAGTCCCTTTGTGTGGCACTCACATAGTGCTTGAGGTAGACCTCCAATAGTCCATTCACTCGTTCTGTCTGCCAATCGGTCTGCGGATGCATGCAGGTGAAAAAATTCAAGTCTAACCCCAACAGCTTGAACAACTCAGTCCAGAACCTACCCGTGAATCGCCCGTCCCGATCACTAACAATGGTCCTTAGTACTCCCCAGTACTTAACCATGTTTTTCAAGAACAATCGAGCTGCCTTCTCGACTGGGCACTCCTTGGTTGCTGGAATGAAGATTCCATACTTGGAAAACCTGTCCACCACTACCATGATGCTTCCAAACCCTTCTGCTTTGGGTAGATCGACTATAAAGTCTAGAGAAACACTCTTCCATGGTCGCTCTGGCACTGGCAATGGCTTCAAGAGACCGTCTGGTTTCTTGAGCTCCACCTTGTCCTGTTGGCACACAAGATAAGTCTTCACATAGGCCTCTATATCGTCCCTTATGTGTGGCCAGTAGTATTTGTCTTCGATCAACGCTAAGGTACGGCTCACTCTGGGGTGTCCAGCCCACCTTGAATCATGGCATTCTTGCAAAACTTCCTTGCGGAGCTTCCCATGCTACGGCACAAACAATCTACTGCCCCTGGTGTACAGCAAGCCATCCTGCAACCAAAATCGCCTAGTCTTACCTTGCTGGGCGTACTCCATCAAAGCCTTGGTTGTAGGATCATGCGCAAGTCCCTCCTTGATGCGCGGCACCAGTGACCCCTCTAGTTGGCTAATGGCAGCAAGGTTAACCTTTCTTCTCAGGGCGTCTGCCACTAGGTTCACTCACCCCGACTTGTACTCCATCTGAAAGTCAAATTTCGTAAGAAAATTTTGCCATCTCACCTGCTTGGGGGACAGCTTCTTCTGCGTCTGAAAGTAGCTGGTCGCCACATTGTCCGTCCTTACTATGAACTTTGACCCCAACAAGTAATGGCACTAAGTGCGCAAGTAGTGCACCACTGCAGTCATCTCCTTCTCTTGGACTGTGTACTTATGTTCAGTCTCGTTTAGCTTTCTACTCTCGAACGTGATTGGACGTCCCTCCTGCATCAATACGCCCCCTATGGCAAAGTCTGATGCATCTGTATGCACCTCATACGGCTTGGCATGGTCTGGTAAGGCCAAGATTGGCTCCTCAGTCACAGCCCGTTTCAACCTGTCAAAGGCTTCCTAGCATCCTGCGCTCCACTCCCATGCTCTCTCTTTCTTGAGCAAGTCAGTCAATAACGTGGTTATTGCTGAATGACCTTTGATGAAGCACCTGTAGTAGTTAACCAGCCCAAGGAACGATCTCAACTCAGTGACCTTGGCTGACGGTTGCCACTCCAGGATGGCGTGTATCTTGCCTTCATCAATGCGTATCCTGCCACCTTCCACTATGTGGCCAAGGAACAGGATCTCTTGTTAGGCGAATGAGCACTTTTACCTCTTGACAAATAGCTTGTGCGCCCGTAACACCTCGAACACTTGTCTCAAGTGGTCTACATGCTTTCCCAAAGTCTGGCTGTAGATCACAATGTCATCCAAATAAACCATAATAAATCGATCAAGGAATGACTGAAGTACCTTGTTCATAAGGGTGTAGAATGTTGTTGGGGCATTCGTGAGTCTGAAAGGCATCACCAAGAACTCATACGAACCATACCGAGTGACACATGCTGTCTTTGGCTCATCTCCCTCTGCGATCCTGACTTGATAGTAGCTCGACCTCAAATCTAACTTGGTGAACCACCTTGTGCTTCCAAGTTGATCAAACAAGTCCGCAATGAGTGGAATGGGGTACTTGTTCTTGATGGTCAGTTTGTTCAAAGCCCGGTAGTCTATGCACAGTCGCAAGACCCATCATGCTTGCGTTGGAATAGAACCGGTGCACCATAGGGTGCCTTCGATGGCCTAATGAAGCCAGCATCAACTAACTCCTTTAGTTGCTTCCTCAACTTCTCCAACTCTGGTGGAGACATTCGGTAAGGGGCTCTAGCTTGTGGCTTGGCCTCGGACACCAGTTCAATCTTGTGGTCTACCTCCCTCTTAGGTGGTAGCTTGCTAGGTAGCTTTACGGGCATCACATCACTAAAGGTCTTCAGCACCTTTAGCACCTTCAAGGGTGACTCGATCTTTTTCTCCATTGGCTCATCATATTTCAGGGCTGCCAAGAAGGTGTCTTCTTGTTTGCTTACCGCATTGGCAAATTGGATGGCTGACACCACCCGTGACCCAACTCCAGACCCTCTCCTCAATGGCACTAGGCATTGGCACCGTGCATCCAAGATGCAAACACAATCGGTAAAAGGCACAAGGAGGGCGTTAATCCGAACAAGGAAATCCAACCCAATCACAAACTCATAGTCGTCAAGGGGTATTACCTCAATGGTCTCTTTGCCTTTTCAGTCTCCAAGCTGTAACTCCATTCCCGCGCTACTTTAATGGCTGGAACCTCCTTGAAGTTCACCGTTTTAATGGTACCAGTCCCTTTCTGCACCTTCAGTCCGAGCTTTCAGGCTCCATCACCTGAAATAAAATGATGTGAGGCACCTGTGTCCACCAGTGCGCTCACATTCTGACCCGCAACCATCAGATCCGCAAACATCAAGCCCTTTGGCTTGCGGCTCCCCTTACTCTGGACAGCATTGAGCACCAACGACCTAAGCTTTGCTGCCCCTGACTCTGGCTCCTTGTCAAACTCCTTGTCTACAGTAGCCAGCTTGCCCTTCTGCGGGCAATTACGGGCTATGTGGCTCCCTCCACATAAGTAGCATGCTAGTGGCTCTTGGTCCCCCTTTGCTTTCCACTTGCCTACTGGTGGCTTCCTCTCGCCATCCTTGGTTGAATGGTCTCGGTCTCCATCCTTGGACTTCCGATCACGGTCTTTCCCCTTGGACTGCTTCTTTCGGTCCCTATCGTCCCTGCCCTTACCCTTGGGCTTGGAAGACTCGAACTTGTTCAGAGGCTTGAACTCTATCAAGGCCTCGGTAGTAGTTATGGCTTTAGCCAAGTCATGAACTCTTCTCCTTTGTAGCTCATGCTTCACCCACGACTTCAGCCCATCCATGAAAGCAAATAAGGCGCCCTTCTCGCCTAGCTCCGAGATCTGTAGCATCAATTCAGAGAATTTTTGGACATACTCCCTTATGTCCCTTTGCTGGCTAAGCCGACGTAACTTTACCCGTGCCTTATCATCGGCATACTCCGAGTAAAATTACTCTCTGAACTCTTTTTGGAACTCTGTCCAGGTTCCAATCTTGGCGCTTCCACGCCTGACATCATCACACTTGCGCCTCCACCACAATAAGGCTACATCAGTGAGATACATAGCAGCGGTGCTTACCTTTATCGCCTCATCTTGCATGCCCATGGCCTGGAAGTACTGCTCCATACGCCCTAGTCCCCTTGAACTCCTTAGGCTTAGGGACATCTAATCTGGATTTGGACACTCCGACAAACATGCCATTCCCAATGACAGTCTTGCAAGCAATGAGCTCACTGGCAAGCTCTTTCATCCGCTGGCGCATGGCCTCCATGCCATCGCGCAAGGTCCGCACTTCAGCCTCCAAGGTTTGATTCTTTTTGGTGAACGCATCCAGGCTTTTGTTGAGAGCAGCTTCCAGCTCACTTTGGATCTCCTCCCCCATAGAGTCTAGCGGTGCAATGTGAGTCTCTACTTCCTCAAGCTTTTCCCTCATGTCGCCTATGGTCACCTCTACCTTGGCCAACCTACCGTCCATGGTAGACCAGATATCTCTAGAATTAGCTTTCTTGCCTCTTCCGTGCCCATGCTCCTAGGCCTCTAGTTGTTGGCTAGCAACGTCGCTTTGAGATGTCATCTCCTCAATCACGATATAACCTGCACAACACAAACACGCAGAATCAAACTTGCTCTGATACCACTTGTCACGGGTCGAGACTTAAGCTCCAAACTCGCACGGCTCCGGGATCCGGGCATTCACCCTTCCGGCGTCTCAGATCAACCTTCCTGTCACGGTTCACACCCTTGTGAGGTATTGTCCGCTCTGACCCCCCATGGCTTCACGGTTTTGTCCTACAAAAGGTGCCTCACAAGGTGGAGATGGTGTGAACCCTTTTATACCTCAGTGACCCTCTTATTATGTTCGATGTGGGATTTAAGACTCTCCCTTAGGTCCGTGACACACGCGCATGCGCACACATATATATATATTATAATTGTCTCAACCTGCTTATGTAACAGCAAAACTTACTAAACATGATGCATACTGTGTTGAATCATGTCGTGTCATAGGTTGTCTAACCCATTTGACACATCTAGATACATAATAATAGTTTTTTTTTAAGAAGATGTCATATGCTAATAGTTATTTCAAAAAAATATATATGTAATAATACGTTTTTCTTTTTAAATAATAAAAACAATAGTTTAGCAATTAAAATTAAAAAAAAAATCAATTTCAAAGCATAAGTTTGAATTTTAGCAAAATAAAAACTTTAAGATATATAAAAACTTATATCTATTTTTTAATTTAAAGTGGAATGCAATAATAAGGATGAAAATAAACAATATTTTTATTTTTATATATTACTTTTATTTAACCTAATATTAACTTTTAAAAGTTTTAAAAAAGGAATTTAAATACATATTATTCAAGAAAATTTATTTGATATAGTAGAGTTTTTAATTTTAAAAAAGAAGTTAAAAAATTAATGCATATTTTATTTTTTAATTAATTTTTTAAATATATTCCAAGAAGTATGTATTATTACGTTAACACTGCTTTTGGAGTTTAAAATTTTCCTTATCATTGTACTAATGATTTCTCATTTTTCAATTACTAACTTTTACTAGTATTTATTTCTACTTTGTAAATTAAAATTTTGTTATCTCCTAATGATTAATGAAGGCATTTACGCTTCTCTTATAATATCTAAAAGCATATAAAATGTTAACTCAAAGAAAAAGGCAAATGCTCTCTACCTTTTGGTTTAGTGACTAAAGAACATAAAAATCTTTATTTCCAGTCAAAATCTCTTTTCCTTTCTCTCTTGTAAGGGCTATATCCTTAGAGCAAAAAATATATATATAATAATATAATAATATTTTTCTTATAGAAAAAACTATCATATGAAAATAAAAAATTAATAATAACTAACTAGTAGTGTGTTTAGTAATAATTATTAGAAAAAATTTATTCATAAATTAATATTTAATATATTATTAGTGTAATTTTTAAATTTTACAAACAAAGTTAAAAAAATAGATTTTTTTAATTTTTAAATATAAATTATGTATCACCCCATTACTATTACTTGTAAAATCTAAAAGCCATTTATTAAAGATGTTCATATTTATGAATAACAATAATTAAAAAAAAAAAAAAAAAAAAAGGGCAACGCGCATGGGCCAAACGTCTCCAAATCAGATCTTTAAGCAAAAGCAAAACCTCACCTTCGCTGCTCTGCTTATCTCTTTGTTCAATAGATAAAAGGTCTCCAAATCAGATCTTTAAGCAAAAGCAAAAGCAAAACCTCACCTTCGCTTCTCTGCTTATCTCTTTGTTCAATTCTCAAATCTCAATCATCTATTTCTATCAAGTCCTGGAGTACCTTTATTTCTGATTAGCCTGCTCCATTCAGCTTGATCTAACCAGGTACATTCCCGATTTCTTCTTCTTCTTCTTCTTCTTAAGATCGATTTGATAATTCTTGTTTTTTCTTTTGGATTCATTATTTTGATTTATATTCGTAGCTGCCGTGTCTCTATCGCTGCAGACACAATTAAAGATACTAGTAAGTAAGTAAGTAATAATAATAATAATAAAGAAAACCCAAGATATTCGGTTTTAGATGAAATTTAGATCTTGATTTTAATTTGCTTGTTTTGTGGTACCCCGGTAATGAAGTCTATTTAGATCTGCTGTTGTTGTAAGCTAATGCTGATTGCTTCTGTTTCTGCGTGCATTCATAAATCATAGGTTTCGTAGGTTATGTAATGTCCATATTCTTTCTTCTTCTCCTTAAACTCCACCTCCATCATCATCATCCTCCTATTCATTATAGTCATTTCCCAATTTTTTATGCTACACGTTTTCTCCTGCTACCGTCTTAAATGCCCTTTGTATCAGCAATTGGGATTTCTCATATTTCTCTTTTATTTCAATCAACTACCTCCTTTCTTCTCTTTCTTTTTCTTAATGCTTTTCATCATCCGCGCAGAATCTTTTCTACCTTCATTCTACCAACTATGTGGAGGTTCAAGCCATTTTTGCAAAAAGAACCAGCAGGGCTCGAGGGCAGATCCCTTGATGTTGCCAATCTTAAACTTCATGTTCGCAATGCCATTGCTGAGGGTGGCTTCTCTTGTGTCTACTTAGCTAAGGATGCTCTACATGCTTCAAAACATTATGCCTTGAAGCACATCATATGCAATGATCAGGAGTCATTGGATTTGGTTGTCAAGGAGATATCTGTCATGAAATCACTTCAAGGACATCCAAATGTCGTCACACTTTATGCACATACTATCTTGGACTTGGGTAGGACCAAGGAAGCCCTCCTTGTCATGGAATTTTGTGACAAATCTCTTGTTAACGTCTTAGAGGCCAGAGGAGCTGCCTATTTTGAAGAGAAACAGGTTCTTACGATTTTTAGGGATGTGTGCAATGCAGTCTTCGCAATGCATTGCCAATCCCCGCCAATTGCTCACAGGTATTTGGTTCTGACGCTTGTCAAGTTTTCAGATTCCCCACTTTTTTATTGCTGAAATTTTTTGTAGCTTCTTATTGTTTTATATTTCTTTTATGCAGTTCTGCTACATGCCATTCTTTTTTTTTTCTTTGAATTGTGAATAAGAGAAATGGGGGTATGATCAATTCAAATAAAACGCCATAATTTCTTTTAATAAATTATAATGCCCAAAATTGAAATCCTGCTTATTTTCTTGTTTTCCTTACATATCACTGGTTTATGTTTTGTGATTTTGGTAGAAGTTGTTTATTGCTGGTGTACGTTTTTTTACTTCCTGACATTTTGATTTTTGCAGAGACCTGAAAGCTGAGAACCTTTTGCTGGGTTCTGATGGATCGTGGAAGTTGTGTGATTTTGGGAGCACATCTACCAATCACAAGCATTTTGAGAAGCCTGAAGAGATGGGTATAGAAGAAGACAATATCAGGAAGCACACCACACCCGCCTATAGAGCCCCTGAGGTTGAATGAAAAACTAATTTCTTTTTTAGAAAACTTTTATGTCCTGTGGTGGTTAAACTGTTTGATTTATGTCTTCATTCTTCTATTGGCATAGATGTGGGATCTGTTCCGGAGAGATCTTATTAATGAAAAGGTGGACATATGGGTGAGTCAACTGCACCTGTTATTTCCATGTGAAATCTAGAGACGAATTGGATTAGATACACTAAGTATAAACTGAAGCTGCTATATCATGTTGCAGGCCCTCGGGTGTCTTCTCTTTCGAATTTGCTACTTCAAGAATGCATTTGATGGGGAATCAAAGCTACAAATCTTAAATGGGAACTATCGGATTCCAGACTTACCTAAGTACAGCTCTTCAGTTAAAGACCTAATCAAAGACTTGCTTCATGCTTCACCTGTTGACAGACCTGACATCACGCAGGCAAGCGCTTTGCTTGATTGGCCCTTCATCCCATGAATTTAGGTTAGTTTTAGATCATCAATGTCCCTGTTAATCTTTGGCAGAGATCTAACATTCTGCTCACTGATCTTGGGATTTTCTTCCCATGATGGCAGGTCTGGTTTCGTGTTAATGAGCAGTTGCCTGCCACTCTACGGAAGTCCTTACCTGATCGGCCACCTGAAATGTCATCTATTGAAGGTGAAGATATAATATACACACACACACACACATACACACACATCAATTACCAGTTTAGTTGTCCGCTTGAAGGTCTAATACCTGTCTTAATTTTAACCGTATCTTGCTATGGTGGACGCTGGTCTTGTGTGATGAGTTGTAGAAGATTATAAATAGAAAATGTTTGAATATTGTAGGTTTAGACATTAGTTTTCTTTGAACTTGAGTTGATGCTTTGTGCCAATTTAGCAGGTTTTCCAAGGCCTGCAAATAGGTCACCTCAGATGCCTCGTAGAAGTCCACCCCCACCACCTGGGGAATCAGCTAGAAATTTATTACAGCCTGGTTCAAGGGCAAGTGGCAGACAGCTTGGTGTTTTCTGGTCAACTCAGCATGCAAAGGACTCAATTGTGGCTGAAGAGAAGAGCAGAGCCAAATTTGATGAAGATCCAACCAGCTATAGCTCAATAAAAAATGACAGGAGTCATCCTGAGAATGACCCTTTACCTTACGGGGAAAATGTACAAACTCATTCTACACCAAGAAATATGCCTGATATATCACACAAACCTGAAGATGGCCCTTCAAAAGATTTTGAAATAAAATTTTTCGAGGATAAGGATACCACCACTACTTTTCAAGACGAGGCATTTAATTCCTTTATTGCTGAATTTGATACCAATAAGATCAGTTCTGGAATTAGTGATAAAAAAACTGGAAAAGAAGAAGCATTAGAGGCTGAAATAGAGAGGCTGAAAGAACAGCTAAAGCAATCCAACTTGGGGAAGGCTGGGATGGCTTCCAAACTTGAAAAGTTATGTGCAATTTGTCGATCCCAGAGGCAGGAAATACAGGAGCTCAAGCAAGCCCTTGCTGCTAGAGCTCCATCTCCAAATAAAAGTACTTTAAGAAATCAAAACTTACCTGGAAGTCTGGTACTCTTTTCTTCATTTTGTTTTCACATAGTTGAACTTTTTCAATTGAATTTGTACCCGTTAGTTATTCTCTTGATTGCACCTATTCGTTTTGTAGCAGAGGGAGAAGATTGAAGGAACATTGTGGGAATTCTCGCAAGAAAAATCTGCTGACTGGACAACTGCTAGCCCAGAAGCAAAGCCATGGCAGGGTTTTTCTGAGGATGCCAAACCACAGCACCAGCCTCTTTCAAAGGATAATGTCCAGTCAGTTAGAACCAGAAATGGTCACTTAAATAAGCATGCTGCTCACGCATCTTCTGCTTTGGACACATGGAGTTTTGGTACAGATAGCTTTACGGCCGCCCCTGCTGCCAGCTTCGAGAGATTGAAACCACCTATAAGTGAAGGAAATAGCTCTCAGCGCTTCGGTGAGTCAACAATCAGGGAGAATCATCCGACTTCTCAACCTGCTGGATGGGCTGGTTTTTGATTTAGTCACTATGATAAGTTATGATTTATGAGGAATTATGTGACTTGCCAGGCTTGTTTGTTACTCTTGGTTGTCTGTGTGCCATAGAACAATTTGCACATTTCTCTGGGCTAAGCAGCAAATACAAAACGTATACTTTTCTGCATGACGTGATGTTGATTGTTGTCCACGGATAATAACATAGTTTTTGTTGAAAGTGTTAGTTGGTGGTAATGGTCTTGGGGCAGTTGAAGGATTTATACGGTACTTTTCCTGCTTTCGATCTCGATGCTTCATAGAGTGACTAGTGTTTTCTTTCTGACAATGATATGCAGTTATTTGATTGTATTTGATGCGTAAAAAATGCTGTCTCAAGGACGCCATTACATCGGGGTATATCGTGTTGAAGCATTGTTCTATACTCTGGTGTCAATCATGGGTGTTTTCAGCTTTTATTTTTAAGTTTTTCCTTCGAAGTGTTGTATATGCCCCAATTATGTTGTATTGTTTTACGTGTCCAACTACTAGTGTTTTACAGGGGTGGGTAAGGCCGTGAGGTATAAATGAAGAGTGGGAATGGCTACTGGTAGGATAACATATCATGATTTTTAAATAGCATGGAATATGGAAAGATCTTGTTCGTCTGCAAATGGAATTGAGGAACGCGCATGATACTATAAATAAATGCACTTTGTATATCAGATTCCTGCCATCATAGTGATAAAGCTAGTTAATGTCATAAACGACAGTTATTTTAAGGTGGATATAAATCTAGAGAGAAATCGTACAGAATGGAAATAGAAACAATCGCGAATACTGTATCAATAACTTTTGAAATTCTATAAATATACTGACGGCTACTTTAAGTTTAGGAGTATTTATAGACTATAGCCGAATCCCCAATACAGGATATGTGGCTTTAGTTTTAGAGTGGGCATAGATTTATCATGGTTTGCTTTTATGCTAGCAACGTGGGTTTAGAAGAGTGATTCGGAAATCAGACCCTCTAGTCTTTATTTAACGGATTGATTTTGAGTCAGTTCCTCTCTTGAGCCTCACAATAGATTAATTAATTTTATCACAGGCCTTAGGAATTAGGTTTGTATATATTGTACGATTTCATAAATTCATGGAGAAGGGAACTTCTGTGCAAATTGAATGATTAATCATTTTGATGATCTTATAATTTATATCATTGTATTATGTAAAATATTATATTTATATTATATTTTATACAAAATTTATATATATATTATAATTCGAAAATATAAAACAAAATTTTTTAATTTTATTAAATTTATTTATAATTTTTTTTTAAATTTTAAATTATTCTATTTTTATATTTTCTATTCAAATTATCAAATTATATATATACAAATCTCCGTTACCTGCTTCTCCAAGATAGGATAAGAGCTCTCCTTTTTTTTTTTTTTGGGCAGAAAAGTAATGCTTCCATTTCACTGAAACAACACTTGTACAACTTGCATTCAGAGACTCGCACTATTAATAGCCAGACTTGCAAATCTAGGTTCAGAAACGAGAAAACTAGCAAAACTAGCTTCTCTAAGAGCCTAGACAACTAGGACTTAGGCTTATGGAGGTGAAGGGAGACCATCTTTGTCCAACGTGAATACCAAAGAATATGGCTCCGGTCGATTTACACAGTGCTTGAATTGTGCTGTCACCCAATCTGCAGCTTGAATGGCTTTTCTACTTATCCATTTGTAACCAGAAACCTTTTGTTACTTGACCTAGACAGGATAATCTCCTTCAAAAGGATGAATTCTCAAATTACCTTTCTTCCGCTTCAGATGTTTTTTACAGTTGCTCAGAATCAGTTTCCACTACAATCTTTTTCAGCATGGATTCTGCTAAGTCCGCTCTTTCTTTTTGTTAAAAAAATAAGAGAATATAAATAATGAAAAAGAATTTAAAATTTGAGATGTGAAGAATATTTTCGTAAAAATAATTATGTTTTCAAAATAAAATAATGCCTTAAAATTTTCAAAGGTGAAATAATAAAAATAGTTATATTAAAATATTTATTTGTAATAAAAGAATAAATATAATTTTTTATTAAAATAATTATAATTTTTTGTATAATTACGATCTTTATAAATATTAATCTATTTATATTTAAATAATTATAATTATTTATCATATGATAATTATTTTTATTTAAATATAATTATTTTAAAAATAAATAAAATTAATACAAAAATTAATTTTATTCATCTAAACTACCAACACTTTTGATGTTGTTGTCAAGAATTGACCTTTAAAATTACGTGCATGTGTCATTTTGAACTCAAATACTCTTTCTCTCAAGTGTATATATATATATATCGCCAACGCCACTTAATACTTGTATATAATTTCAAACCAAATTTACTCTGTGCAACGAGTGAGCTTCAAATCAAATGCAACAATGTAAAACCAAATTGCAAATTAACCAGTTGTACAGCTGATACTATTTAGAAGTTTAGTCATGAGCATTACTAGGCTTTCAGGCGATTCAAAAAGTAGTGAAAATACTCCGCATGATGATGCTGTATAAACTACGTACAAAGGGCAGGGACTTCCTGGTTATCTGCTCAGATTCTCTCTATCCATCTATTCAGTACCACTCTATGAGTCCGCGAGATTATTACCTGCATATCTATACCTAAATAGTAAAGTAGTTTTCTGTAGATCAATTCTCAATTTTTCTGCCGTGTCAATAATTTTATTGTTCATTTGAGGTGTTATCGATATCATTATAATTATTAAAGGTATTAAGGGTATTTTGCAACAAAATATTGGACAAGGATAAAAGGAACCATAACGGTAGTGATGCCAAAGCCAAGCTCCATCATTTATGGAAGTGTCAACGATGAAACAAAAAAAAAATTTAATTTCAATAAAAATTCCCTAACATTCTCAAACTCAATATCAAATAACCCAAAATCGAAAACATAAATCAAACTTAAGTATAATAAAAAAATAAACCAAAATTTTTAAAATTTTGAAACTCAGCATCAACTAAATCAAAATCAAAAACATATATCAAACTCAAATATAATAGAAAAATAACCTAAAAATAAAATAAAAAACCCATTCATCCACCAAGACCCAAATCCTCCTTAACATACCACCTAGATACACATAAACCATAAAATCACGCCAAAAAGAAAGAAAAAGAAAGAAAAAATCACATCCCCTGAGAAGGGGAGAAGCAGCAACAGAAAAATACCCAAAAAAAAAAAAAGTTTTCAGTTTGAGGTAGTTTTGGGGCTTGATCTTTAGAGAGTAGGAAGTTCAGGGTCAGATAAAAACCATAGTTAAAATTGGTGGCATGTGGAGCAATGAAAAAAGGTGTTTAAAGGGTTGGAAAACCACGACCTTTAGGCTCTGATCTACTGCTCTAAGACAAGATTTAGTAAAACCTATGATTAGAAACAGAAAGAGAAGAGAAAAAAGAGTTGGGGACAAGTTTTTCAGCCAAAAAAATTTTTTTGACTGGAGAATGAAGAAAAATGAAAGAAAAAAAAGGCGCCACTGGAAAAGAGTGAGAGAAAGAAGAGAAAAAGAAAAGCTTAGGGTATTGATTTTAAAAGGTATGGTTTATTCTACAAAAGAAAAGAAAAAAAATAAGTTATTTGGGCAATCAAAAAATAATTTGGCTTAAAGTTTAAAAATAAACTCAAAGACAAGGGATTCGAATCCAACACAATCTACTCTAAAGTATTAAGGTTTTAATTTATTTTTTAATTATTAAATAAAAATCAAAACCTAACAAAAAATATACTGATAATAAACAAAGAAATGTAAAAATACAATAAAAAAATAAAAATGTAAAAAAATTAAATTGAAATTTTTTATAAAATTTTATAATTGTTTTTTACTTTATACTTAAAGATATTTTTTAAAAAAATGAGAAAAAAGCTTACTTGGCATAATAATCTTCAAATTCTATTAAAATTGATTTTCTTAATTGAAAGTTTAAATAAATTTCTATGGATATTTTCTAAAAATATTAAGATTTCAAAAAATGTAAAAGATTGAAAGAATATAAAGGAAAAGAGGAAGATAGAACTAAAAAATAATTGAGATTTTTTCATTTTCTCTGTTATAATCTTTCCTTTAATTACCAATCATGAAAAAAAATTATAGAACTAAAATATATATATATATATATCAATAATTAATACCAATAAATTAATCATAATAATAATAATAATAAAAAATTACCATCAAGTAAGGATAATTCCTAATTAATTGTCAAGAAAAGAAAAGTTCAAATCATAAAAAATTTTATGTAATATTTATAAAAAAAAATAAAAGATTAAAATCTTAAAAATGTGTAATAGTAATAATAAATAGAACTATAAAAATACATAAAAAATGAAAATATAAATTGTTTCATTAAAAATTATAATTTTTATACTATTCATATTTTTCTTTGTTCTTACCAAAAATTTATAATATATAATAAATTGGAAAGATGATGTAATTAATCAAATAATTTAAAAATATATATAATCTCTTAATATAATACTAAAAGTCAATAACAAAAACAATAATCATAACATATTAAATATTATATTTAAATTTTTTAACACTTTTTATTATTTTCATAATATTTTATTTGTATTATTTTTAGTTTTATATTATAATAAATAAAATTTTTAAAAAATGAAAAAAGGTTAACCGACAAAGCTCTTTTTTTCAGGGGGGAGACCAAAGGCTAATTTAAAAATTAGGAAAGCACGAACTATGAAGTAAGGACTCAAATATATGATATTGGTATGATATGATACGGACACAGTATTATGGTAATTTTTAAAAATGAAAATATGTATACGGCAGAACATAATAATAAATTTTTTATCTATTATAATCATCAATTAAAAATATATTGTAGATATGAAATTGATTTTCAAAAGATATTTACTTTTATGAATAAAAAAATGATAATAGACACAACTAGTGATTTAAATTACGATTATAAATGTGTTTTCAATCACGTCACATTAGTCGTAATTATGGATATAACAGATATAATTATGCTTGTTGCATTTACCATAGTTGTGAATTTTTTTCAATTTTGCATAATTTACTAAATAACATAATAATTATAATTATAATTATAAAAACTCTTATTTTATATTTAAAGTAATTTACGAACTTTCATGTTTTTTTTTTTTTTACAAAGTCAATAAAATAAGATATTACAAGTATTGATACTTGAAACATTGACATATTAACTATCAACTATTAAATATAATTATATGAACCAACTAAATTACTAAGCTAAGAATTCTAACTTTAGAAAAAATTGTTATAAGTTAAATAATGGAGTTATTAAATAATACCACTCAAATAAGCCATTAAATAATGGAGTGCATTCTTAATTGTTATAAGTTAGTTAAAAATAACACTACTTAAATAAAATTAATCTAATACAAAAAGAAAAATTCGTAACAATACCCAACTTCAAAAGAAAAAGAACTAATCTATTTCTATAGTAGATTATAACCAATGTAATGCATGAAATAATTTTACTTTATAATACGAGTATATATATATATATATATATATATATTAATTTTTTTAATTATATTCAAATCTTTAAAATTTATAACATATATAAAATTCATATCTATTAACTTGTCATTAAAAAAAAATTCTGAAAATAGTAAGAAGAAAACGATATGTCTTCTTTTTGGATCATTTTTGTCTATAGTAATATTTATACATATGTAATATTATATTAAAAATATATTAAGCCTTTCTCAATATATATATATATATATATATGACTGAATGATGAATTAAATAATAAAAAAATATTAACATACTTTCACTTTTATAATTTTGACTAAATTGTTGTACAAAACATGAAAAATATTAGGAGATACGTGAAAAAAATAAATTAAAAAAATATTATTTTTCATAATAACAAAATTACAATAATAAAATATATCTTGAAAAAAAGTTATAAACAAAAAAATAAATTACAATAGTAATATGATATATCTTGGAAAAAGTTGCAAATTAAAAAAAATAAAAAACTGATATAAAGTATTACATTTATAATCTTAAATTTGTAAAAGAATTCTTTAGTGATAATTAGGATTAAATAAATTAATTTTAAATTAATTTTTTAAATTTAAAATGAATATAATAAGTGATAAAGCTGAAATCAAATTTTTTGCATATATTTGAAATATAATTTTAATAATTAGAATTTAGATGAATATAATCATTTTGATGGTCTTTTTATTTAAAGATTTAATATGAAAATTTGTTTCAATTTTCAATATCTTATGCAAAGTTGTTTAAATTTTCACTATCTTGAGTAAATTTTTTAAAAGATAATTTTTTATTGATTCAAATCAAGATAAAAACAAAATTGTTGAAAGATTTAAATAAACTTAATCTTTATAATTTGTAAACATTTTTAAAAGATTTTGATAATTAAATAATTTTTAAAATTAGGTTATTTGGTAAACAATTAAAATTATTTATTAAGAAGATAAAATTTATATTTTAAAATTTTAATTTTAAAATATACATCTCTAGATTGATTTAATTTCTAATTATAATTAACTAATTTTGATATTTAAATAAATTTAAAATTATTTAATTTATAATTAAAAGAAACTACCTTACTTTTTTAAATTCAAAAGAGTTATGAAAAACCTTACAAGGTGTCTTATTTCTATAAGTATTGCTTAAACCTTTTATTTTATTTTATTTTATTTTATTTTTGCCCTTGCAAAATTGACTTGTGATGGGCTTCATTAGTTAGCAGTCACGTTATTGGACTTGTAGAAAGAAAGAGAGGTAAGGAGGAAAAAGCAAATAATGGCCCAAAGGGAATTTGAATCCAAATCCATGCCCAAAATAAAAATAGAACCAAATCCACTTTTTTTATTTGTAAACTTATTTGAAAATATAGTATTTATACAAGTACTTTTGTACTAGTATAGTATCTTATTACTTCTCTAGAAAAAAGGATAACATTTTATTATTCCACAACCACAAAAGTAGAGTAAAGTAATACTTTTGTACCATTGTAGTATTTAGAATATAATATACCAGTTCTAGTATGTTTATACATGGAGATACGGTGATGCATAATAAAGACAAGTTTTAATTCTACCTTAAAAAAAAGATGATTTTGATTGTTTGTTGCGCTTGTCATAACATATAGATTCGAAAAGCTATAGCTAAACTTAACAAATGGAGTTGCCACTAAACTTTTTTTTACTGTGTAATTGACTACCTAATGAATCTATTCTTTTAAGAAACTCCTAAACTTGACTAAGGATCCCTAAAAGAATACATTTAGGTCTACCAACCAGAATAGGGTTCGAAAGTTTGGTTACATATGAAGAAGATTATAACACTCTCACATGCTCATCCAAAGGATAGTACCAATTATTTTAAATTTATCATAAGGTCATATTATATTGGTTTTAATTTTTATGTTGACTATTGAAAATAATTTTTAAGATTCTTCCATCAATCTGATAGAATTCTTAAAAATACTTCCTTACTTCAAAAGTATTCAAGAATCCCATTTGATTTCTTGAAGAGGCTCCGTCATCGAAAAGAGTTTATTTATTTTGATTTGGTTTATATTTGAAAATATATCTAATTATTCCACCATTTAGGCCAAATTAGAAATATTTTCTCTTTTAAATTCCTAAATTTTTCACCATTTTGGTCAATTTAGAAATTCTTTTTTTTTAATTTTCTTTTTTTATTTGAAAATAAATATTAATTAATACCATTGAAATTTTATCTAAATTATTCCACCATTTGGGACAAATTTAGAAAAAAATTTCTCAACTGGGAATTTTATAGAAATTTACCATTTGAAATTTATAAAAATTTCATCATTGGATAATTATTATTTATTCTAAAAAAAAATTTTACTTTTTATTTTTTATTAAATTTAATCATGCAAAAATACTAAAAAAATCACATAAATAAAAATAAATAAATACCTAAAAAAACCCAAAAAATATAAACAAAAATGAAACAGCTTAGTTTGAATCGCTTAGAGCGACTTGACTTCAGGCATAGAATATGGCTCAACGACTCAGCTCAAAAGCTTGTAGAATGGCTTGGCTCAGCTCAGCCGCAAGGCCAAGGAAATGGGTTATTGGTGCAGGTTACGCTACAGGTTGGGTTGCCCACTTAAAAATATGTGGATCCTACTCTTAGCTAATACCCAAAATGATGTCTTTTTATGTGGCTATATAAGCCAAATATCAACCCTTATTATTCGAACCTCACTTTTACACTCTCTCTCTTTATCTTAGTTTTCTTTTCTTCTTTCTAGGGACAGAAAAACCTGATCAAAAACTTCAAAGGTTTCCAAATCTCGACATAAGGTTACCATGCTTTGCCATTGATGCTGTCATACTCCGTCACTATCCGATGATCGGTCAAGCCAAAATTTTTTCCACCACTGCTTCTCACTCTCCTTGTCTCAAATATGGGCTTGTTTTTTCAAAAATCACTTCCTAAAGGCGTAGATCTAAAGTTCAAGTCTCAGGTTTTCCTTTCTTCATTCCAGCCTTTTCTACCATCGGATATTCTCCAACTTTCAATATGTTGTTTCTCTCATCAAGCTCTTCATCTCCACCATTCAGATCTCCCAAAAGTTGCAACAACAGTTGCCTATCACTGCAGCTATCAGGGGGTTTCTGGTTTTTTTTTCTCGTATTTTTTTTTCTGTTTTTGATATCTTTAGTTTTCTAACTTATATTTGTTCTTTTTGAATTTGTGTTGGCAACGTTGGGTTTTTCTATTTGCTAATGAATTGCTTCTATTTATTATGTGATTTCTGGTAACTAGAATAGGAATTAAAATTACTGTTTTGGTTTTCTGCTACTCCAATGTTGTAGCTCCCATGTATGACTTGTTTGAATGTTACTGCACAATTGGATGCTAGGTCTTACCTCTATGTGTTTGTGCTACTGACGATAGTGGCCACTAATGGTCGGTTCAAAATGAATAGGGCCTCGATTGGTAATGGAGAAGTATTGAGTTTCAAGGCTAGGTTGCTATGGATTGCCAATGATGGGAAGGATGGCAATGTGAAAATGGCAGCAAAATTGGCTTGGTGGGAACTGGTGGTGCCATGTATTTCTATTTTTTCTTTATGATCTTTCTTTAATATCTATATTCTATATTTGATTCCTATGTTCATCCCTGTCCTTATTGCTTGATTAGTGTGTCAATTTATAAAAAATCAAAAGAATTCCTATTCGATTATGAGTCCACCTTTGATAAGATTATCACAGAACATTAATTTATCCTTCACTGATTGAATCCATCCATAATTCAACCAGCCCCATTCATGGCAGAGATTCATTTTTTTCTTTATTTTTATTATTTTAACACCTAATAAAAAAGAAGATAAATTAAATAAGAAAACCAAAAATAGATTAAAATAAAAATAGATAAGTAAGATTAACCCCAATAAATAAATAAATAACTTAATTAATTAATTAATTAATAATAACAAATAAATAATTAAAAAAAAAGTTGGGCTAGACGAATTGGACCCCATGGATGGAACCAGGCCCCAATTAGTATGGGCCTAGACCAAAATGGGTGTCTACAACTACCCTTCTTTGTGCATTTTTTGTGAAACAGGAATTGTGCAAAGAAGTAAACACCTATCATATTCAAATAATCATCCAAACACATTCACTTTTTTTATATTTTTTTGTTTTAAAATAACTAGACACTCGAACCCACTGCTTGACATAAAACTCCCTTAAGTAGAGGCTTACCAACTTTTGAAAAAATAAAATAAAGCTCCTCTAAATAGAGGCTCAACAACTTTGGAAAGTCAATAAAGCTCCTCTAAATAAAGGTTCAACAACTTCATAAAATAAATAATGTTCCTCTAATCAGAGGCTCCATAACTTTGGAAAATAAATAATGCTCTTCTAAACAGAGGCTCAACAACTTTAAAAAAAATAAATAAGGCTCCTCTAATTAAAGGTCAACAACTTTGAAAAATAAATAATGCTCCTCTAAATAAAGGCTCAATGACTTTGAAAAATAAATAATGCTCTTCTAATCAGAGATTCAACAACTTTGAAAAATAAATGATGCTCTTCTAATAAAAGGCTCAACAACTTTTAAAAAATAAATAATGCTCCTCTAAGCAGAAGCTCAACAACTTTGAAAAATAAAATAAGGCTCATCTAAACAGAGGTTCAATGATTTTGAAAAATATAAGGCTCCTCTAAGCAGAAGCTCAATAACTTTGAAAAATAAAGGCTCATCTAAGTAGAGGCTCAACAACTTTGAAAAATAAAGCTCCTCAACAATCATGTCAAGATGAGTCATAGATCAGGTCTGATAAAATTTGTAATAGAAACTCAAAAATTCATAATTTGAGTTCAAAATTCAAAGGTTCAGTTTCGTAAGAATTCACTGAAATTTGATTCTCAAAATTTTAGTTTCGTAAGAATTCAAATTTGCAAGATCTCAAGATTCGCATTTGTAAATTGCAAGACTCACATCCAACATTTAAAGATTTTTATTTGAATTTCAAATATTCACATCCAAAAGTTCAAAGCCTTTCATTTAAGTTCAAAGGTTCACATAAAAAAAGTTTAAGTTTTTTGTTTGAATTTTAGAGATTCACATCCAAAAGTTCATAGCTTCTCATTCAAGTTCAAAGGCTCATATTTAATAAATTTTAAAGTTTCACATCTAAAATCTTAAACGTTCTCATTTGAGTTTTTTTTTAATGATTTTCATTTGAAAAACTCAAAGATTCTCATTCGAAAAACTCAAAGATTCTTATTTTAAAAAACTAAAAAATTCTTATTTAAGACTCAAAGATTCTCAAGGATTCTCATTTAAAACTCAAAGGTTCTCATTTGAAAATATTTTAAAGATTCCATTTAAGACTCAAAGGTTCTCATTTGAGGACTCAATTTCATCTTAAAAGACTTCAAAAGATTCAAAATTTCTTTTCTAGATGATAACTTTCAAACTTTTACCAAAGTTAAAATTTTATATGTACTGAATGTCATGATTAATTATGCAAATGCTTTCTTAATGATGCAAATGCAATAATCTAGATTCTCATAATGTTATATTCTTAACCATGATTCAAATATTTACTGCATAATGCAAATGCATGGCTAAACTAAAGTTTCAAATATTCTCAAAACAACAATGTAGACGTAATGCATGTAATACGGATGTCCATGCCATTATATTAATTATGGTAATATGGTTCTTAAGACTCCACCATCTTTCATCTTTCTTTTTCAACTGCTCAACACTAATCATTAGAATAAATTTCATCAATTGATACTTGACTATAATTCACAAGCCTTTTAGCATTAGCAATTTTAGAACAAATTTCGTCCACCATCATTTAGTCACCATTCATAGGCTTCTCAGCACTAGTTGTTTCAGAACAAGTTTCATCCTCAATTATTTGGTTACCACTCACAGGCTTCTCAACACTAGCCATTTGAGAATAAATTTTATCCTCCATCATTATTTTCATCACTTAATCACAACTTCCAAGTTATATCAACCAACATATCATTCTATTCACACCATGTATCCTTTTAAACCACATTTTCAGTTCTCTACCATCTCTTCATTTTTCTTTTTATGCCCCTATCATCTTGGATTTCATTTTAAAAGAATGCAATAATCTTTTTTCCATATTATCATTCATTCATTATCGAAAAATGTAATGCAATCATTCATTTTCTCAATTCATTCTAGGGATGTAAGAATAAAAGAGCATAAAGTGAATTGAGAAAAAGGTAATCAATAAGGAATGAGTCTGATACAAAAACAAATGGGTAAAGGAATAAATTCAAAGCAAATCAATGGGGATGATATTGAATGGTGTGACAATTTCCAAACAATGAATACTTAGGCAATTCTTAACATTAACCCATAATTCTTTTTCAAAAACTCATTCCATTGACCTTCAAAGTCATTTTGAGTTTATTGAACTTTACCTCAGCTTTGAGAGATCTTCAGATGTCTTTGACCTTTCATACATATGAACTGTTTATCCAACTCTCAACTCAAAGATTTTTCTACCCAAATCTCCCTTTTGGGTTTTCAATTTGAGTTTTCATTTTCTCTCATTGTACATTTTTTTTTATTTTTTTCATTTTTTTCTCTTTATTATATTTTTTCACCCATTATTGATCAATCCATAAAACAACATAGCATGATTCCATTATTCCATCACAAGTATGCCTTAGCCTAACATATGATCATTCAATTTGAGCACTCATATTTAATTCAAATAGACTTTTAAAGGTTGTAATGTAGGCCATGATGAGGGTTCATGAAAGAAATGGATAAGATAGGCTCAAAATATGTGTTTAAAGGGTTCAAAACCAAAAGATAATTTGATGCAATTTGGCATTTTACCCCATCATTTCACTATTTTTCCTTTTTCATTCACCTTGTTCTTTACAAAAAGATTTTTCTTACTTTGCCCCACATCATGTGTGGCATTTATTTCTCTTTTCTCTCTTTCCTTCATTTTGCTTTTCTTTCTTTTCTTTTTTCTTTCTATCTTTGAGACCTTTTACGATCTTTTACCTTTTTTTTTCAAAAATTATCCCCCAGTGTTGAGGGTGATCCTTGATCAGATTTAAAAAAAAAAAAATTATAATAGGCTCAAAGGAGTAGCAATGAATGATTTTTTGAATGGTAAAAGAGAGATAGCCATTTTTCATCTTAAAATGTGAATGCTTTCTTTGAAGATCATCTATTGAATAAAAATAAACTCATTGATCTTTATAAAAGATTGCATATCTTTAAAACATACCTATTCCACACTACTAGTAGCTAGCTTCTTTTACTTAAATAGTCTTCTTAGATTAATATGAATGAGTTTTCAAAATTAAATCTCAGAATTATTGTTATCATTGTCTAAATATTCACCATCTGAAATTTGAGAATAGGAATAAAAAAATATAGCAAATAACAAAGCATAGAATAGTGGTTGGATGAAAGAGAAAATGTGATGAAATGCATCATTTTTGTCTTTTATTGAAATGATAAAAAATGAAATCTAATTGCATGAAAGAATTCTTAACATTACTTTGTAAGAAAACCCAAAATAACAAGCAACATTTAACTAGCCTTAGCATCTTTTTTTTTTTTAAATTATGCCCCCATGCGATCACGTGAAGAATTTTTATTAACGACTAGCCCCCTAATTTGTTACAGCTCTCACATTCATTCTTGATCTTCACTTAAAGTATTGACATTGTGATTAGGCAATGGATTGCCACAACATTAGGTGTTGTTACCCTTCTTTGATAAAAATTTATCATCCCTTCCTTGATCAAACGTTGCACTTTATGCTTTAGGGCAGTGTAATTCTATGTGAAATGACTAGTAATTTCATAATGATAGTCACAATAGGCTGTAGGATTATACCACTTGGGATAAGGTGGCTTGAGCTGTTCCAAACGATTGGGGGCAATCAAATGGTTGTTATAAAGCTCTCAGTATAACTTCGTATAAGCCGTAAGAATTGGGTCAAATACAAATTTTTTTCAGGTAGTTCGTTGCTCTTGTGAACCACTTACCAGACTAATAGAATGAATCTAAGGTCTTACAGGATGATAAATGTTAAAGCTGTATATAGGAGCTTAGAGGCTAAAAATGGGCTAGTATGTTGATGAGTAAAATGGTTATGATACGAGCTAGTATGGGTAGGATAAGGTATTGTTCACAGTAAGATAGTATAAAAAGTAACATTGTGGATAAGGTTGATAACCTCTGAACTATCTGTCAAAGCTCACGACTTGAGTTTTAGTCTTGATCTTTTCTGGCATCTTCCTAGTTTCTCTTCCTTTCAACATGTCATTTTTAATGGCATTTTCAATAATTTCACCAAGATCATCATATCGGCAAAATTCTTTATGGCATTCCTTATCATCCTTTCATAATAGAAAGATTTTAAAATGCTAACAAACAACACTGTAGTTTTTTTTTAGTCAAAGAAGGCTATACCTGAGTAGTCATGTCTTTCCACCTCTAAGCATATTCTTTAAATTATTCAGTCGCTTTATTTTTCATATTTTGCAAAGAAAGGCGATCAGGGACTAAATCTATGATATGTCAATACTGACTAATGAAATCATAGGCCATATCATTCCAAGAATGAATGCGAGTCCTATTCAGCTAAACAAACCACCTAACAGCAAAGCTCATAAGGTTATCTTAAAAAACATACATAAAAATTTTTTTATTATGGGTATAGACAGCCATCTTTCGATAGTATATAGTAATGTAGATCTTCAAACATTTTGTATCATCATATTTTTAAAATTTTAAAATCTTGAATTTTGAAGGAATAACCACATCTAGGACTAAACAAAGCCTAGCAGCATCTACTGAACCATAAAAACCAATGCCTTTTATGGCTTATAACCTTTCCTCTAATAAGTTCATCTTTTGTTCAGCTTTTGAGGCTTCAAAGTCTCTTTCTCCTTAGATTTTAGTTTCTTTTTCTTTTCTAAATCATCCAAGTTGGGATTAATATTGGTTCTACTCTTTTTTCAATAAAAATAGGATTTATGTAATCTTGGTACTATGATGGATTTAAAGCTGATGGCATTCTAAGGTATGTATACCCTATAGGGTATGTAAACTGTTGAAGTGGTACATCTTGAGTGGACTAAGCTTGATGAGGCTCAAAACCATGAGGATATATAAGGTTAGTCACATTTTGTAATGGATGGTCTTATTGGTTAGTTTTTTTTTTTTTTTACATTTTTTCCTTGTTTAACTTATTCAAAACCTCTAGAATCCTATTTAATTCCCCTTCAAGCTTCTCTTGGGCTTTCTTTATCTTCTTAAGATGATTAAAATTTTTTTATTCCATTTGTCTAGCTTTAACTCTTGTATTGTATTAGTAAGTGAGGTTTTTGCTTGGTAGAGCTATCCTTGAACCTTGAGCACCACATTTATGATAAAAAATGATATGCTATGCTTTATGTTTGGTATATTGATGCATAAATGAAATGTACATTTTCATGGATGAAATCTAATATAAAAATGATGCAGATATACAATGTTACATATAACAATGAAAATAATGCATGACATACAAATGCACAAAATCAAAAAATAAAATGGTTAGATAAGTAATATATCATACAAATTATTCCTTTTTACATCTATCATCTTGGTAAGAATGGCTTTATCATAAAGCTGGCCTCAATATAAACTATATGTAGGGTTAGGTGACTTTGACCACTAAAGATTTCCAAATTGCTCTTTACATCATTATCCATCATAGACTAGTAAAGCAATCCAATCTTCACCCATCACAGGCTACCAACAAAAATGATTCAATTTGAGTAGAAGTATTTTGCTAGCCAGTATAAATATTATCATCTCACGAGATTGTAAGCACTTTATTCCCTCTTAAGAAGGATAAAGCCCGAGTATATAGCTCATATAATGTCATATAGGTTTCATGCCTCAAAAATAAAATACAAAAAAGACAAAAATATTAGTAAACAAATAACATAAATCATTATAATTTAAAACCATTAGACTAAAGAATATGATAAATTTAAAATTGTTATAGCCTGACTCTTTATAGCATCCCCAGTGAAGTTGTCACACTGTCATAATATATAGATTCAAAAATTTATAACTAGACTTAACAAATAAAGTTGCCACCAATATTTTTTTTACTAGGTGTGATTGACCACCTAAAGAATCTATCATTTTAAAGAACTCCTAAGCTTGACTAAAAGTCTCTAAAAGAATAGGTTCGAGTCTACTAACCAAAACATGATTCGAAAGTTTAATTATGAATGGAGAAGGTTATAGCACCCTTACATGCCCATCCAAAAGATGGTACCAATTATTTTAAATTTATCCTAAGGTCTTAATTCTAATGGTTTTAATTTTTATGTTGAATATTGGAAATAATTCATAAGATTTTTTCATCAATCTGGTAAAATTTTTAAAAATATTTTATCACCTCAAGAGTATTCAAGAATCCCATCTGATATGTTGAAAAGGCTCCATCGTTAAAAAATATTTATTTATTTGGATTTGGTTTTTATTTGAAAATATATCTATTTATTCCACCATTTGGGCCAAATTAGAAATATTTTTTCTTTTAAATTTCTAAATTTTTCACCATTTAGGTCAATTTAGAAATTCTCTTTTTTTAATTTTCTTTTTTATTTGAAAATAGATATTAATTATCGTTATTGAAATTTTATCTAAATTATTCCACCATTTAGGACAAATTTAGAAAAAAAATTTCTCACCTAGGAATTTTATAGAAATTTACTATTTAAAAATTTTAAAAATTTCATCATTGGATAATTATTATTTATTCTCAAAAAATCATTTTATTTTTTATTTTTATTAAATTTAATCATGCAAAAATACTAAAAAAAATAAACACATAAATAAATAATAAATAAATAAATACAAAATAAAAATAAAAACAAAATGGCTTGGCTAAAGTGGCTCGGCTTCAAGCATAAAATGCAGCTCAACAACTTGGCTCAGAGGCTTGTGGAATGGCTTGGCTCAGCTTAGCCCCAGGGCTAAGGAAATGGGTTGACGGTGCTGGTCACACTACGAGTTAGGTTACCCACTTAAAAATACGCAGATCTTGCTCTTAGCTAATACCCAAAACGACGTCGTTTTATGTGGCTATATAAGCTAAAGATCATCGCTTCTTCTTCAAACCTCCCTTTACACTCTCTCTCTACCTTAGTTTTATCTCTTTCTCTCTCTAGAGACAAAAGAACCTGATCGAAAACTTTAAAGATTTCCAGATCCTGGCATCAAGTCATCGTTCTTCACCACCAATGCCGTCTTGCTTCACCACCCTCCAACAATTGGTCAAGCCAAAATTTTTTCCACTGCTGTTTCTCACTCTTCTCATCTCAAATATGGGCTTGTTTTTTCGAAAATCACTTCCTAAAGGCATAGATCTAAAGTTCAAGCCTCAGGTTTTCCTTTCTTTGTTCCAACCTCTTCCATTATCGAATCTTCTCTAACTTTCAATATGTTGTTTCTCTCGTCAATCTTCTTGTCTACACCGTTCAGATCTCTCGAAAGCTACGCCAACAGTCGCCTATCACCATGGCTATCAGAAGGTTTTTAGTTTCTTTTTTTCATTTTTTTTTTATTTTTGATCTCTTTGGTTTTTTAACTTACATTTGTTTTTTTTTTTTAATCTATGTTGATAGCATTAGGTTTTTCTATTTGCTAATGAATTGCTTCAATTTATTACGTGATTTTTGGTAGCTAGAATAGGAATTAAAATTACTTTTCTGGTTTTCTGCTACTCGAATATTGTAGCACCCTTGTATGACTTGTTTGAATGTTACTGCACAATTAGATACTGGGTCTTACCTCTGTGTGTTTATGCTGCTGGCGATAGTGGCCGTTGATGATGGGTTCAAAATGAGTAGGGCCTCGATTGGTAATGGAGATAGTATTGAGTTTCAATGGTAGGTTTCTTCGATGTGGATTGCCATAATGGGAAAGATGGCAATGTAGAGATTGCTGCAAAATTGGCTTGGCGGGAACTGGTGGTTTCATGTATTTTTATTTTTTTTTGTGATCTTTCTCTGATCTTTGTATTCTATGTTTGATTCTGGTGTTCATCCCTATCTTCTCTACTTGATCTATGTGTTAATTTATAAAAAATTAGAAGAATTCTCATTCGATTATAAGTCCATCTTTGATAAGATTATCATAAAACATATAATTTATCCTACACTAATTAGATCCATCCATAATTCAACCAGCCCTATTCACGACAGAAATTCATTTTTTTCTTTATTTTTATTATTTTAACATCTAACAAAAAAGAAGATAAATTAAATAAGAAAACCAAAAATAGATAAGATTAACCCCAAAAAAATAATAAATTAATAATAACAAATAATTAAAAAAATAGTTAGGCTAAACGAATTAGACCCCATAGAACTAAGCCTCAATTGGTATGGGCTTAAACCAAAATGGGTGTCTACAGCGCTAATAGTATTTATAATAAAATTTACATTTTATATTACATAACAATAGTAGTGCAAGAATAAAGAATAAGTTGAAAAAGCCATGAAATTGTTGTTGAAAAGTTTTGAAACTAAAAAAAAAAAAGCCTTGAATTCATTTTTCAGAGTTGAAAGTTGGAACTTGAAAATAGTAGTAGTAACAATAATAGTAAGTTTGATACATATTTTGTGAAAATTAAAAACTTACCTTTAAGCTTCAATTTTGGCTTTGTATACAAAAAAACCCAATTCTTCAACTATCTCTGTTTTCTCTCCTCTCAATTTTAGGGTTTTGACTTTCTTCTCCTTCTTCATTTTATTTTTTCTCTAACCCAATAATGACTATAGACTACGAGCCCTATGATAACAGTGGTCAGTTTCTTCTCTTATTTTCTTTTTCTTTCATGATGATTAGGGTTTTAAGCTAATGTCATTTTTTTACATTATTCTTCTTCCTCTTTTTTTTTTTTAAATTATTCTAATCATGTGCTCACCTCCTACCTTTCTCCACACTGACACAATTATGTTTCGATTTGCCATTTTTTGCTAATTCTTTTGTTTTTTTTTCCTTATGGCCATTGTTTTTTTTTTATTGCTTTAACTTGTTCTTCAACTACCTTTTTTTTTTATAAATTTTCTCAAAAATTAAAAAAAAAATTTAGGTGCACATAACGAGCTTAAAGCCTTAAACTCTTTTCTTGTTAGGTTGATTAAAACAAAAGTCTAAGGTTCAAATTTAAAAGCTATTAGAAGAATGAGAAATCCTTCATGAAGTCCATCTTTTTCATTTATTAGATATCTTGCAATTAGGTTCAGTAACAATAAATTTGTTTGCTAAGTAGGTTACTTACTAAACTTATTATTATTATTATTATTATTATAAAGTTTTCCATTGTTATCAATAATTTCTTTCTGAGTATTGGTTTTCTGTTTTTAAAGTAGCGTATCTTGGTCTCTACCACCTTATATGCCTTTGTAGAGTTCCCTCTTATTTTTTGGCAATTGGCACTTTATACTTGTTAATATTGTGTGATATACTTGCCTGATATTTAACTTAAGTAAATATCAGTAATGGTTTAATAATTGCTATATGTTAAATATCCTTTTGATCAATAAAAATGAAGAAAGTTTTTGTTTTTATTTATAAAATAATTAATAAATGTAACTAAAACAAAAATTTTTCTTTTTATAATGCATGTGGTGATGCATGTATGAATTTGCTAATAATGGTGACTCAAATCTTATAAGATATTTGTTTGGAATTGGTTAGATATTACTTGATGGATAAGAGGTAAGTTTGACTTATAAAAGAAGAATTTTAAGAGAAAATGGACTCTTGATAGGCAAATTTGTATACCTATAAATAGATGGGTCTCTATAGAGTTAGGTATAAAAAAAATATGTAAAAGTTTTATAGAGTTTTATGGGATAGATAACTCATAAGACTATTAGAAATTTACGTCTTATGGGTGTGTATGTTTGAATGTTTATAGGTGGACTAGAAAAGATTGAGAGTGTCAATATAGATATGATGTAAGGGTGCATATGAGTATGTATTTATTTGGATTAAAAATACTCTATAAGACTAAAAGAGATTGAGAGGGTCTATGGGTATTAATTGTGAGTGCTTAATATGAATTGTATGTTTGTAATTCTCTACAACTAATGAATCTTATTCTCATCAGTAGAAATAAGTTGGTTGGGCCAAACCATTTTAAATTATTGTCTCTTGTGTAATTGATCGATTGTTTAATTTTGCTTCAGCTAATGTTTAATTGAATTGGGCTTTTAGCCCAACAAGTAGTATCACAACTATAATAATCCCTAACAAACAATATTAGAGCATGATTCGAGCCATGAAAAAAGACAAGTCTAGAAGAGCTCAATTCAAGTGAGGAGTTCAAGTTCATGCTTTAATAGATCGGTTTGCGTAAAGCTTGAAGACACATAAGAGAAGATAATTGTAAAACTTCTATTATAGATAGAGCTAAGCATATTTAACATGAAGACAAATGATTTGATGGAATTTAAGTTAATGTAGAGATTATTGAGAATAGTGACTCAAATCTCATAATAGATTTATTTGAGAATGACTAAATATTACTTGATGGACAAAAAGACTTGTAGAAGAAGAATTTTAAGTGGAAAAAGATTCTTGATAAGCAGGTTTATATACTTATAAATAGATTAAGTCTTTATAGAGTTAGGTATGAAAAAAAGATATAAGAGAATTGTAAGGTTTTATGGGATAGATAGCCTATAAAACTATTGAAGATTTATCTCTTATGAGTGTATATGTTTGAATGTTTATGAGTGGACTAAAAGAGACTGAAAAGGTCTACATAAGTATGGTGCATGGGTACACATGGGTATATATTTGTTTAAGTTGAGAACACTTCAAAGAACTAAAGAATATTGAGAGGGTCTATGGGTATTAATTATGAGTGCTTTATATGGATTGTATGTTTGTAATTCTGTACAACTAATGAATCTTGTTTCTCGTCCTTGAACGTAGGTCGGTTGGGATAAACTAAATTAAATTATTGTCTCTTGTGTGATTAATCGATTGTTTGATTTTGCTTCCGCCAATATTTAATTAGATTAGGGCTTTTAGCCTAACAAAATTGAATGTCATCAAGAAAAAAAAAAAAAAGTTACTTCACTCTATCTGCCTATATATTAATTGCATTTTATTCATCAAGAATGTGCATAAAGATAAAGAGATCAATAAAGAGAAATAAAACTTCATAAAACACTTATATAGAATTTATTATGAATCAAGGTATGCTTTCTCTTTAATTAAGAAATTGTAAATTTTTTTTGTTTTAAGAGCTTGAGAATTAAAACTATACAAAGTTAAGATTTGATTTGCATAACAAAATAAATGTTACAATACCTTGTATATGATTGTTATACTTTTTTATGGCCTACTTGGCTTTTATCGGCACTGGTTGTAATGTTGTTTATTGATTTCATATATTGCTTGACCTATTTGTCATTACATAATACCCACAATTTATTAACACAATGTATTCTCAAATTTTCTCACTTGCAGTGCTTACTACACATGCACCTTTAGATATATTAATGAATTGGTGTGGCATGGTTGTAAACTAGGGTCAAAATTTATGAGGGGACTACTTACTCCCAAGAGTAGTAACTCTCATGCATTTTTTAGTTTAGATTTTAGAACAACCTTCTGATAGAGAGAGCCAAAACATAGCTTATAGGTCCTCCAAGGCTTAAAGTTCATAACACGAAAGATTGACTCTCCAAAATAAATGGATAAGCTAATCAAATGAAATTACTCAACTCTAAACCCTAAATAAAGAAATGAAGAAATGAAAACAAAAGTGAAAAGCTTCTTCATCGATGATTTCAAAAGGTTTATTAGCATGAAATATACTGTTGGATTTGTTAGGATAATATTTGCATATTTACATAATACAATACAATAATATTAATAGTATTATAAAAATAAAAATTATATTTGTTGTATAAAATGATGGATAAAAAGGAGTATTATTGTAAGAAAAATTAATCGCTCTCTTGATATAAGATCAACGACAGACTGCTAGAGGAGCATAAGGGGGTTTAGGCCTCTCAAAGGTTTGAAATCCCTTTAATATATACTATACAATAATAATTTTATATGTATTTGTATTAAATTAAAATGACTTTCACAGTAAATTGTTAGTTTTTTTTATTTTAACTTAATTCTATGCATTGTAATTTAAGTGAATTAATCACATGATTATTGATCTATTTATTAGATTGACAATCATTATTCATAAACCCTTGAAAGTAATATATTTGTCATAAATATTAAATCACACTCATATAAACTTATTTTAAAAACTTGTTAACTTTCTAGTTTTCTCTATTAGGTTCCAAATCTTCAACCAAGTACTAAAATCTATTGTTTTTTTAGTCGATTACATTTATCTTTTCATATTTTTGTGACCTATTTCAATTTTTTCTATTTGATAAATTCTCAAATGAACTTTGTTAATAGTTTGATTCTTCATTTTTCTTGATATATCCATATTTGATAAATATACAATAAACGTGAGTACAAAGGTCGAACAATCCAAGTATATAAAAAAAAATTAGAAGAAAATGATTATATTTATGTTCAACAAATACTAATATTTGACACTCATTATTGAGTTCGAGATTTTGATTAATATAAAAATGAAAAATATATGTAAAGTTAATTGATCCTTTCAAAATCAATGTCAAGATCCATCGTTACATAAGATGATTCATTTTTTTCAAAATAGAGAGGATTATTTTAAATTATGAGATCTAATTTATATATTTTATTATATTTTTAAAAATTATATTAATAATTTAAATTATATAAATTTTGAAAAATAATAATTTTGACTAATAAATAAATTACTATATCTTAATTTTTGTACAAAATCAAATAAAAAATAAAATAACATTATTTAATTTTATTCCATTTGTAATATTATTTTATCATATCCTATTTTTAATTTTTTTTCCACCATGCCAAAAATAATTTATTGTTATAATTTTTGAATTGAGTAATTTGAAGGAAAATAGCTAATAAAATAAGACAACGACGTTGAAGAAGTTGGGAGCAAAGGGAGGCTCACCACATAAATCATGATGATTATTCAACTCAACGGTCAAATGCTTAAACTTGTTTAGCACCCAAGCCAACCTTTTTTTTTTTTTTTTGGTACGAATCAAAGGAATACAATTGACTATTGAGAAATGGTGAGGTTACTCTTTCTTCTCTTGCTAAAAAAGATGAGACTTGAGCGGCGTTGTGCTTTATTTATGGGCTATTACCACCGACCATGACCAGCCCATAGAGTAGAGAGCGCTCTTCTTTGTGGCGAGTGTTCTAGCAAATATTATCTACTGATAAATGGATCAAGACTGAGAGATGTAAAATTGTAAATCGATCCAAGCAGTTTAGGCCAGAGGACGGCGCTCGCTCACTAGTTTTGAGTCCTGAGATTTGGGATTTGAGTTGAGCTTTCTTTCCTAAAATAAATAAATAAATGAAGGTTTCGAGAGTTGAGCAAAAATTCAAAACTGTCTATATATCCAATCTGCTTCTATTCTTTTAGTTTTTATTTTTTTACTTTTAGAATTTAAAAATTAGGGCGGGTAGAATGAGGAAAATGTCGAACAGAAGCTCGAGTCCGACGACCACAATTCGGGGTTCAAGCAGCGGCACAAACGAGGCAGGAGGAGGAGGGGTGACGATGAATATGGGAGGGCCATGCCCGACAACAACGTCATATCATGAGCAGCAGTGCCCAGCAACAGCAGCAGTGATTTACCCAGTAGCCTCCTCTGAAAGGGGTTTCCTTCCAACAAACCACCCATGTCGCCCTCTCCTTCCGTATAATCATCATCCTCATCCTCATCCCTTTGGCAATCCCATGCCGCCACCTCCACCCCTTCCCCATCTTACTCACTTCCATCCTCATCTTAAGATCCTCCTCATCTCTCTCCATCCCAACGTTCTTATTCTCTTTTCTCGTTATTTGTTCATATGGATTTGCTAGGACCATTTCCTTCTTTATGGTTTAGGTTTTTCAATCCAACTGGAAGTGCTACTTGATTGCTTTGGTCTCTTCCTTTTTATAAGTTCTAAGAAATGTAATACTTGTTTTAGGTTGCTTCAACGCCATCTTCACTTTCTGAAACTAAAGGCTATAAAAAATCAGGTAATCTATATCATCTTTTCTTTTCTTTTTTTCTTTTTTTAAATTTCAGATGTCTTGTCAACATTCAAGCCTCTTCTTATTTCTCCCCTGTTTTTTCTAGGGGCAAAACCAAAGATAATTCTCTTGTCAATGTTAGGGATCGAAAGGTAACCTCTAATATCTCATTTCCCTCATATGCTGGCTCATTCATTGCGTTTTCATTTCACCGTCTCTACAGTAATGGCCTTTGAATTACTTTTGTAGGTTAGAATAGCAAATGGGCTTCCGTTTATGCTCTTTGCCATTCATGGTTGAGAAATGGGTTTACAGATGAAACTCAAGTTTGCATATCTTTGCTGGGAATTCATTTAAAGTTTACCTGCCTTGGAACAATGATATATTATTTTTTGTACGACCTGCCTATGAACGACTTTTTTAAGACAGAACAGTTTTTTTCCTACAAAAACATATTTATCTTGAATTAGTAGTGGTTTAACTTTTAAGGATATGGTAACAATTCAATTACCATGTACCCTGTGGCGGGGCTTGGGCTTCAAGTGTTGTCAAGGACACAAAGTACACTCGAGGCACTAGAACCCTCATATTGCCTGAGGCACAAGGTGCAAAAATAGTGCTCACCTGAGTGAAGGGGCTATGGGTATGTGTGTGTGTGTGCATATATAAAAAATAAGCTTAAGGTATGTAATCCTGATAGTAACTATAAAGAGTGGTCCGATTATCCTACAAAACATGCAAAATTTCCTTTTTTTTTCTTTTTTTGGCCAACATGCACAATTTCCTTGTGGTCCAATACTGTTTTTGAATGCTCAAACATTAAATAGAGAGTTTGATATTGTCACTTTGCTTACTATTGAAGATGTAGTTAATGAAAATAAAATAAATGAAAGAGAACTTCAATTAGGTGTGCTTTTTGGTGCCTACCACCTCACAAGAAAGTGCGTGTAGGCACAACAGGCATGCGCCTCATCAAATGTGCCTCACCCGAAAGGCTCTTTGGTGCTTTTGTTTTCTTGCACTGTGCCTTATTGCCTAAGTGTCATGAGCCAACCTTGTATAAGGCCATGACCGGGACTTAGGTTGCCATGAGCCACCCATGTATAGGGCCATGGCCGGGTAAACCCATTGTGTTAGGAAAAGTGTCCCCATTTCAAACATTGTAACGGTTACTGGTAGCATAGCTCTAAAATCTCTAAGGCTCTTTAGGGGGGTGAGCCGGCAGGGTATTGTTTGGCTGTCTCACCGGGTGCTATGCGAGCTTAGGCCACCCACCATGGGCTGCCCCCCTGGCCCTGGTGATGGTGGGAGGTCCCGATGTATGATCCCCGATTTTAATGAAATTCGCCTCGATTGAATGCCCGATTGTTGCCTCGATGTGTTTCTTTTCTTTCTCGATGTGAATGTGCCTTGTTGTGTGTATGGATGAGATTGATATTGATATATTGTGCCTTATTGTGAATGCTTGAGACTAACCATGGTTTATGGTTATTTGTTCAGATCTCGATCTATTGAGGGCTGACTTGGGTGGAAGCGTCCATTCAAGTGCCACGAGGGCTAGTGCTTGTTGAGAGAAAGCTTAGTCCGTGACACGTGGTATCAGAGCACGGTTGAGAAGTGCTAGAGAAATGGATGAGATGGCCACAAGTGGTGGACCGGGTCATCAGCAGAGAATTGAGGAACTTGAGGCCGCGGTGGCCGCAATGAAAACTCATATGGTGACAAAAGATCGAGTGAAGGAGATCGAGATAACCCAGCGAGAGTTGTCCGATACTCTCCACAATGTGAGCGAAGAGGCTAGAGATGCCTTGAACATTCTCCACAAGGAGTTTGAGGAGCTCAGGGCCCAGATGAGCATCCTACAAATGGCGGTGGCCAGTTCAGGTTCGAGCTCGACGGACAGGGGACAAAGGCCCAAAGTGCCGGAGCCTCGGTGCTATGAGGGGGCGAGGGATGCCAAGGAACTTGAGAATTTCCTGTTCGACATGGAACAATACTTTCGAGCTGTACACACAAGTTCAGAGGAAGACAAGGTGACAATGGCATCGATGTACCTCGTGGGGGATGCCAAGTTGTGGTGGCGCTCCAAGTTTATTGATGGGGAGTGCCCGATTAAGACTTAGACGGATCTGAAGCGTGAACTGAAAAACCAGTTTTTTCCGAAGAATGTGGATTATATGGCTCGAAAGAGACTTCGAGAGTTGGTGCAAACCGGAACGGTGCGAGAGTTCGTAAGGAACTTTTCTACCCTGATGCTGGATATTAGGGACATGTCCGAAAAGGACAAGTTATTCCATTTTATTGAGGGCCTCAAGCCGTGGGCGAGGACAGAGCTACAGAGGCAAAGAGTGCAAGATGTGACGACGGCTATGGCTGCAGCGGAACGTCTTCATGATTTTAATGATGGTTCGTTAAAACGGAAGAACCCTCCACCAACTGGCAGTAGCTCTAATCTTGGGAGTGGGGGAAAGATAACTAGGTTGGACCGACCCTTCAGTTGGGGATCAGACAGGAGGTCCTTTGGGCGAGATAGCACCCAACCTAGGACAAACAACGCAGGGATTTTCAAGCTTAGGCAACCGCTTGCTTGCTTTCTTTGCAAGGGGCCGCATCGAGTGGCTGAGTGCCCGCACCGAGGAGCCCTTAATGCCTTAAGGACCTCATCCCAAAAGTCTACAAAAACGCCCGAGAGCATTGAAGAAGCTGAAGAGGAGCCAGCCAGGATGGGCTCAATAAGATTCCTCAGTGCCCTTCGCACCCAATTGAACACTATAAAGAAAGAGCAAAGCAGAGGCTTGATGTACGTGAACTTGACGATCAATGGGAAAGCCACCAAGGCCATGGTGGATACAGGTGCAACCGACACTTTCATCACACCAGAAGAAGCAAAAAGGTGTGGTCTTCAGATTAGTAAAGACTGTGGGAAATGAAGGCGGTCAATTCACCAGCCTTTGCAATCAGTGGAAGCTCGAAAAGTGTGACAACCCAATTGGGGCCATGGAAAGGGAAGGTAGACTTCACAGTCTCCCCCATGGATGACTTTGATGTCGTTCTAGGATTGGACTTCATGACGTTGGCTCAGGTGATCCCTATCCCCGCTGCTAGCTGCTTGTTGTTCTTAGGAGAACACCCATGTGTGGTGCCAGCCAATATCTTACCAAAGAGTGGGAAGAAAATATTTTGGCTTTGCAATTCAAGAAAGGGGTAAAGAGAGGAGAACCCTCTTTTGTGGCCATACCGATCTACAAAGAAGGGCCGAAAGTAGAACCAATACCCAATGACGTAAAGAAAGTGTTAGAAGAATTCAGAGAGGTGATGCCAGAGATGTTGCCCAAGGTTCTACCCCCTCGACGAGCAGTGGACCACGAAATTGAACTCCTCCCATGGGCAAAACCCCCTACTAGAGCTCCCTATCGTATGGCCCCGCCAGAGTTGGCCGAGCTGAGAAAACAGTTGGATGAGCTTCTACAAGTTGGGTTCATCCGACCATCAAAGGCTCCTTTCGGAGCGTCAGTGCTATTCCAGAAAAAACATGATGGGAGCTTGCGCTTATGTGTCGACTACAGGGCTTTGAACAAAGTCACCGTAAGAAACAAATATCCTATCCCACTCATAGCAGACTTGTTTGATCAATTGAGCGGGGCCAAGTACTTCTCCAAACTGGACCTGAGATCGGGATACCATCAGGTCAGAATCCTCGAGGGAGATGAGCCGAAGACCACTTGTGTAACACGGTATGATGCATTTGAATTCCTTGTTATGCCTTTTGGACTAACCAATGCTCCTGTCACATTTTGTACATTGATGAATCAGGTGTTTCATGACTACCTAGACAAGTTTGTAGTCATTTATTTAGACGATATAGTGGTATATAGCTCCACGTTGGAAGAACATCAAGAACACCTGCGCCAGGTATTTCAAAGGTTACAGGACCACCAGTTATATGTAAAAAGGGAGAAGTGTGCATTCGCTCAGACCCAAATCCATTTTCTCGGTCACATTGTCGAACGTGGCCACATCCGAATGGACATGGAAAAAGTCAGGGCCATCAAAGAGTGGACGATACCGAAGAATGTTAGTGAGCTCCGCTCCTTTTTGGGACTAGCCAACTATTATAGAAAGTTTGTGGAAGGGTACTCTCGTAAGACCACGACCCTCACGGAGCTACTGAAGAAGGAACATAAATGGTGTTGGACGAACGAGTGCCAGGAGGCCTTTGAGGGATTGAAGGATGCTATTATGAAGGATCCCATCTTAGCTCTCCCTTATTGGAAAGCCTTTTGAAGTCCAGACGGATGCATCAGATTTTGCTATTGGAGGTGTGCTTTTAAAACAACATCACCCGGTAGCATTCGAAAGTAGGAAGCTGAGTGAAGCTGAAAGGAAATACAGAGCCCAGGAGAAAGAGCTTCTTGCGGTGATTCATTGCTTGAGGACTTGGCGGCATTACTTGTTGGGTGCACACTTTGTCGTGAAGACAGACAACACAGCCGTTAGCCACTTTCTCACCCAACCAAGACTCACGACGAAACAAGCTAGGTGGCAGGAATTTTTAGCTGAGTTCGACTTTTATTTTGAGCATACCGCGAGAAAGACTAATCAAGTGGCGGATGCCTTGAGCAGGCGGCCAGAGTTAGCGGCCCTCAGAAGAATGGCCCCAATGGTGGCTAGCAGAGCCACTACAGACATCCATAAGTTGATTGGAGATCATTTAGGGAAAGACCCGCAAGCCTGTGCCATTTTGAAGCTAGTGGAAGAAGGGAAGTCCAAACATTTCTGGAAAGAAAATGGGGTCTTGTGGACCAAGGGACCTCGAGTCTTTGTGCCAAGAGCAGGAGGTCTGAGACAGATGCTGATGAGGGAGTGTCATGACACCCCATGGGCGGGACATCCGGGCTGGCAGCGCACATTGGCGTTATTGAAACAAGGATATTATTGGCCTCAAATGCGACAAGATGTGATGGAATATACGAAGACTTGCCTCATTTGCCAACAAGACAAAGTTGAGAAGAGAAAACCTGCAGGTATGCTTGAACCTTTATCGGTACCTACCAAACCGTGGGAAAGCATCTCCCTCGATTTCATCTCGAGCCTACCCAAGGTTGGCGATCTTGGAGCTATCTTGGTGGTGATTGATCGGTTCTCTAAGTATGCCACATTCATTCCTGCTCCCAAGTACTGTACAGCGGAGGACACAGCTCGACTATTGTTCAAACATGTGGTCAAGTATTGGGGCCTCCCCCAAAACATTGTCAGCGATAGAGATCCTAGATTCACGGGGTCCTTTTGGAGAGAACTTTTCAAGATTTTGGGGTCCCAACTCAACATCTCCTCTAGCTATCACCCTCAAACTGATGGCCAAACAGAGCGGTTCAATGGATTGTTAGAGGAATACTTGAGGCATTTTGTCCACGCCAACCAAAAGAACTGGCCCTCATTATTGGACGTTGCTCAACTTTGTTTTAATTCCAACAAAAGCTCTTCCACTAACAAGAGCCCATTTGAAGTGGTCACCGGACAATTACCAAGGCTACCCCACACTTCCTTGGAACAATATGAAGGAAAGAATCCCAGAACATTCAACCTCAGCAAGGAGTGGAAACAAAACACGGAGATCGCACAAGCCTACTTAGAGAAAGCGTCAAAACGGATGAAGAAATGGGCAGACAAGGGTCGTAGAGCTTAACAATTTCAAGTTGGGGATTTGGTTCTTGTTCGATTAGTCCCTGAACAAACCAGGTTCTTGAGGAAGAGAGATCGTAGATTGGTGCGCAAGTACGAAGGTCCAGTAAGGGTCCTTTCCAAGGTGGGGAATACTTCCTACAAAATCGACCCTCCAAAATGGATGAAGGTGTACCCAGTATTTCATGTGAGCAACTTGAAGCCATTCCATGCAGATCCTACAGATGCTGGTCGAAGAGAGCCAACCAGAGCCGCCATCACCATGAAATCACCCTCAGAGCGTCGAGTCCAAGAGATCTTAGCTGACAGGGAAACCAAGATATCTCGAAGACTAGTTCGGGAGTACTTAGTAAAGTGGGAGGGACTAGGCCTAGAAGAAACCAGCTGGGAGAGAGAGCACGACCTCCAGAGATTTCAAAGGAAGATCGAAGAATTTCAAGCCAACAAGTCGACGAGGACGTCGTTAGAATAGGTGGGGGAGGATGTCATGAGCCAACCTTGTATAAGGCCATGACCGGGACTTAGGTTGCCATGAGCCACCCATGTATAGGGCCATGGCCGGGTAGACCCATTGTGTTAGAAAAAGTGTCCCCATTTCAAACATTGTAACGGTTACTGGTAGCATAGCTCTAAAATCTTTAAGGCTCTTTAGGGGGTGAGCCGGCAGGGTATTGTTGGGCTGTCTCTCCGGGTGCTATGCGAGCTTAGGCCACCCACCATGGGCTGCCCCCCTGGCCCTAGTGATGGTGGGAGGTCCCGATGTATGATCCCCGATTTTAATGAAATTCGTCTCGATTGAATGCCCGATTGTTGCCTCGATGTGTTTCTTTTCTTTCTCGATGTGAATGTGCCTTGTTGTGTGTATGGATGAGATTGATATTGATATATTGTGCTTTATTGTGAATGCTTGAGACTAACCATGGTTTATGGTTATTTGTTCAGATCTCGATCTATTGAGGGCTGACTTGGGTGGAAGCGTCCATTCAAGTGTCACGCGGACTAGTGCTTGTTGAGAGAAAACTTAGTCCGTGACACTAAGCGTGTGCCTTGACAACATGGGGGGCTTCCTAGTCAGATTCAGGGTTTGGTAAAGGACACTAATCAAAGACCTATTAGCTTATTGTTTTCATTCCTTCAATTATGACCAGTAATCTTAATTTTGACAGCAGCCCCAATATGGAGATATTATCAGGTCTCTTCCACAACCTTTACCTTTACCAGTCATGGGTAATTTGCTAAAGGACACAGAAGATGAAGAAAAACAAGAAGAGGAAGATAAAAAGGAGGTTGGGTTCCTTTATTGTTGTTGTTGTAACGCCAAGTTTTGTATTGATATGTTTCTCAAGTTTGATATGATCATGTTAGCCGTAGTCACATAATAATCATTATTGCATGTCATAAAATGATTTGAGAAAGATTTGCAAAGTTTTGTGTGCGTGTCAAGTGTGTGTGTCAGAGAGAGAGAGAGAGACCATTGGTGTCAGGTGCGATGTAACTAGTGTAAGAGTGTTGGGCTGACAAATGTAGGAGTGGGCGTACAAATTGCAGAGCAGCTGCCTCCGTACAAAAATGCAAGTCATAAAATGATTGAAAGATTTGCAAAGTAGTGTGTGTGTGTGTGTGTGAGAGAGAGAGACAGAGAGAGAGAAAGAACCTAAAAGTGTCTGGTGCAATGGTAACTAGTCTAACAACATTGGGCTGAAAATTACATGAGTCTGCATACAAGTTTTGAGAGCAGCTGCCTTTATGCAAAATTGCTAGAAGGTGTATAATTTTCGATTCACCCCTTCCATCACCCAACTACAGCACGACCATAACTGTGTAATAACTCAATTGGTGATCACGTTTAATAGCAAGCTGTCAGTCCTAGCCCATATAATGAAAATGAATCGAGAAGATTATAAATTTATCTAGTTCTTGGATCCCGGTTGCATTTTCTTATCTGACTGAGGTGATTTTATTAACAAAATAATTTTATTATTCGTGATTTGAAATTATTTTATTTTGTTAACTATTAATACATAGTAATTAAATATTATTGTATTTATTATTACTAAAAATTAAATATTATTTTATATAAAAACATGAAAATAACCATACATACTGTAATAATTATACAAGTTAATGTATTTAATGTTATTTAAAAATGATAATTTGTAAAATATTAAAAATATTTTATTTATTTTATAATAAAATATAATTAAATTATTAAATTGATAAATATATTTATTAATAGGTCACTACAAAGTATTAGGCTTTTAGTGGTGTTTTTTTTTTCCATATTTAGCAATGTTTATAAACACCACTAAAAGATTAGTAGTATTTGCTAAAAATGCTGCTAAGAGTGTCGCCTATACCTGCGTCAGAAAAATAGCGACATTTTTAGAAAAACACCACTAACTTAACAACCTTTTTATCATAAAACGATGCTAAATTTAGAGGTTTATAATATAAAACGTCACTAAATTTAGTGACGTTTATAGTAAAAAGCACCACTACATTTTGGCATTTAAAGGTGTTTTTAGGTACAAATGTTGCGAAATTAAAAAAAAATTTAATTTTCTTTTAATATTGATTATTATCATTAAATAAAAAATATTAAAAGAAATAAAAATGAACTTAAATTCATAAACTAAATATTATAAATACATAATTTGTTTCAATATGGATGGAACACATAGTTTAATACATGCAATAACATTCAAATTATTTTAGTACATTAATCAAAAATTTAAAATGTGTGAAATTGATGAATGCATAGATTTGGAACATTACCATTTGATGAAAGATTTTACCCACCTTGGTCACTACCATATTCTGTTATTGATAGTTTTCATGCACAACAAATCCTTTCAAGCAAGATTAAATCGTTTTATCAAACACAATGATCGAAAAAAACAAACAAAACAAATGCCAAGATGAGATGAAAAAAAAACATAATAGACTATTTCAGAATGGTTTCATCTTGAATGGATCAATAAATTCATGTTAACAAGTGACAATTTTTTAGTAATTTAAAAAATATTTTTTTGAAAAAAAAACTAAACCTAAAATTTCATTCATGTTTGTAACTAAATTTAACGTTCAATTTCAAGTTTTTCAGAGAAAAATTCTATTTCTTTCACTTTTTATTTTATCTTGAATTTATCTTACCAACCAAACAAAACAAAACTCAAAGCTGCAATAACGAAATAAATTGATAAAAAAAAAAAGAACGGCCAAACACTGAAGATTGCCAATGTTGAAATGGAGTTTGAACAATGGCAGAAATGCAACAAATCAGACAGAAAATTTAGGGATTTGACCTAACAAATCAGACTGAAAGTTTAGGGATTTGACTAAAATTACAAGAAAGCTAACTTAAAATTTACAAAAACAAAAGGAAAAAAAATGAAAATTGGACACAAAACGACTGAAACTTAGGCAGAAAATGAGAAAAAGTGACCTAAAATGAGCAAAAATAAAAGAAATGAGTAGGGGAAAGAAAAGCAAAAAAGAAGTCTTGTGGATTTGAAATTTAAGAAAAATTTAGTAGTGGAAAAGTGTGATTATTTAAAGCATTTTTGGCTAAAACACCTCTAATAATCTTTAATTTTTTTTTAGAACTATTCAAGGCATTTTTAGCTAAAAATGTATTGAATAATCCTCTTTAATTAAAAATTAGATGGGATTATTTAAGATATTTTTAGCCAAAAATACCTTCAATAATCTCTTCTAATATTTTTTAGAAATTATTCAAGACTTTTTTTATCAGAAAATGCCTTAAATAATTTCTTACAAAAAAATAAATAGGGTTATTCAAAGCATTTCTGGCCAAAAATGCTTTAAATAATTCATCTCATTTTTATTGGGAATTATTCAAGACATTTTTTGTCAAAAATGTCTTAAATAATCTTTTCTAATTTTTTTTACCAAAAACACCTTTAATAATCCCCTCCAATTTTTTAGAAAGGATTATTAAAGGCATTTTCTACCAAAAACGCTTTCAATAATCCCTTTCATTTTTATGAGGGATTATTGAAGGTGTTTTAGACAAAAAAATACTTTCAATAATCCATTTTTTATGAGAGAATTATTGAAAATATTTTAGGCCAAAAACGCATTTAATAATCCTCTTAAATTTTGATAAAGAGATTATTGAAGGTATTTTTTTTACCAAAAATGCCTTAAATAATTCTCTTAAATTTTGATAAGGAGATTATTGAAGGCATTTTTGGTCAAAAACCCCTTCAATAATCCTTTTCATTTTTTACGAAGAAATTATTAAAGGCGTTTTTGATAAAAATTACCTTCAATACCAAAAACGCTTTCAATAATCCCCTTAAATTTTTATAAGGAGATTATTGAAGGTATTTTTTAGCAAAACATACATTCAATAATCCCTTCCAATTTTTTAGAGGGGATTATTGAAAGTATTTTCTGTAAAAAAATGCTTTCAATAATCCTCTTAAATTTTAATGAGAAAAATATTGAATGCTTTTTTGACAAAAAATACCTTCAATAATCTATTTTTTATGAGGAGATTATTGAAGATGTTTCAAGCTAAAAACGCATTTAATAATTTTCTTAAATTTTGATAAGGAGAATATTGAATGTGTTTGCCCTTAAATTTTGATAATGAGATTGTTAAAGGCGTTTTGGCTAAAAATGTCTTTAACAATCCTTTTCAATTTTTTTAAAAGGATTATTGAAGGCATTTTTTGCCAAAAAATACATTTAATAATTCATTTCATTTTTTACGAAGGGATTATTGAAGGCATTTCAAGCAAAAAATACATTCAATAATTCTCTTAAATTTTGATAAGAAAATTATTGAAAGTGTTTTTGATCAAAAATGCCTTCAATAATCAATTCCAAATTTTTAGAGGGGATTATTGAAGGTATTTTCTACCAAAAATGCCTTCAATAATCCCCTTAAATTTTTATAAAGAGAATATTAAATGTGTTTTTTTATCAAAAACGCCTTTAATAATCCTTTTCAATTTTTTAGAAGGGATTATTGAAGGCATTTTTTATATACAAAAAAAAAAAAAACACCTTCAATAATCTCATTTAATTTTTTAAAAGGGGATTATCGATTCAATAATTCATTTTTTATGAAGAGATTATTGAAGGTATTTTTGATCAAAAACGCATTCAATAATCCCCTTAAATTTTGATTAGGAGATTATTGAAGGTATTTTTGGCCAAAAACACCTTCAATAATCCACTCTAATTTTTTATAGAGGATTATTGAAGGCGTTTCAGGCAAAAAATGCCTTAAATAATCCTCTTAAATTTTAATGAAGAGATTATTGAAGGCATTTTTACTAAAAATATCTTCAACAATCCCCTCCAATTTTTTAAATGAGATTTATCAAAAATATCTTTAATAATCCCTAATGTTTTTTATAGGGGATTATTGAAGTCGTTTTCTATCAGAAATGCCTTTAATAATCCTCTTAAATTTTTATGAATGGATTATTCAAAGCGTTTTAATGAATAAACGCCGTTAATTTTTATCTTTAGTGACGTTTATAACTACAAATGCAGCTATTTGAATATTTAATGGCGTTTTAATACAAAACGTCACAAGTTTTATAAAACCACGGAAGCTAGCAGCGTTTTTAAGTGAAACGCTACTAAGAAACTACCACTAATTTTTCATTTTCTTGTAATGGGTAAATTAATTTTTATAATATAAATTATGTAAAAAATATTTGAATTAAAAAATTAAACTAATCTATTAAATTCATAAAAAGAGAAAATATAAAATGATTATATTATATAAAAAATTAAAGAATCACACATTATTTTTGAACTTATTATTATGAATATTAATTTAAAATATAAAAATTTATAATATGAAATAATTATAATTTTAAGAGAAAGCAATTTTTTAATTTAAATATTAAATTATTAATATTTATTATTGTTAATTGTACGTACAACTTCTCTCTATATAATTTCCACTTTTAATTTTGCTTTTAATCTTTTTTTTTCAGTTAACATACAATTTTTTTCAATATAAAAATTAGATTAAAACCACTTTATAAAAGTTTAAAAGACATCATAACTTTTAATCTCAAAGTTTTAACTTTATTCTTTTAATGGTATATTTTATTTTTACTTATTTTGAAATATATATATTTAACAATTAATTTATTTATATATTTTTAAAAATGTCATTCATAATTTTAAATAAAATTATTTATTTGATATATTATGTTTCTTTGTACCTTTGTTTATGAATTGATAAAATTTATAATTTTGTAAGTTTTTGTAGTGCATTTCTTGTGTGTATATATATATATATATATATATATATATATGTATGTATGTATGTATATTAATAATATAATAGGATAAATTAATGAAAAAATTAAAATATAATATAATATTAATTGGCCCTCTCAAAATCAAATGTTAAGATCTGTCATTGCTTATCAAATACAGTGATCTAATCACCATGTATATTTTCGTATGTTTTTAAAGTGATCACTTCATAACAAACACTATTTTAGTGTTGCTATTACTGTTAATCTTTCATTAACCAATGAAGGTTCGCTTATTGCTGATAAATGTGGATAGCTGCATGTCCATCAGCATTGCTGCATGTCCATCAGCATTGCTGCAATAGTTCCTAAAACCAGATTAAGCAATTTGATTTGTTTTTTTCCTTTCTTAGAATGAGCTGAATTTCTGTTTTTCTGCTTTGAGGATGAGCAATCAGTCAAGAATTTGTCAGCACAAGAATTGTTGAAAGGGCATATGGATCAGGCTAAAATGGTCAGATCAACGTAAGTTTCTTTCTTTGCAATTTAGTGTGTTTCTCATGAATTTAGCTGCTATAATGATTTTATACTGGTTCCTGAAAATCAAAACATTAATAGTAATTGTTGTCTTTCTTCTGCTAGGGCTTTAGAAGAGCACATGATACAAGCTTTTTACTGTCTTATTTTATACTAGCGCAAAAAAGAGCAGTGGGAAAGTTATGAAGCATTATGCATTATGTACTTTTCTTTGGTCTAGATTGATCTTTCACCCTTTTGTAAGATGTTATTGGAATGCAAAATTTGTACTATTTCACCTTTACAAGCTAGAGGCAGGGGTTAAGTTGGTAACCAAGGCACGGAGAGAACAAGCTGGGCTAGTGTGAACAGGATGTTCGGATAATGCATAGAAGAATATAAATAACTGTTGAAATGACTTTGTTTTTTGACAAATATTTTCCAATGTCTCCCTGTTGATCTTTCATTTTTCCTCAAATGGTATCTTTCTGGTTTTCTACTAAATGCTTAGATTTAAACTCAAATGGATGTATTGAATGCAGAAGATGACTATGTGTGAGACTGTCCTTTGTCATAGGTTAAGACAAGAACGTTTAAAACGAATTGCGAGGTACAAAACTAGGCTTGCTCTTCTCCTACCTCCCCTTGTAGAACAGTTCCGAAGTGATGCTGCTGCAGGAAACTGAGCCAGAATATTATTATCAGAAACCAATTACATTGCGGCATAGGGATTCAAATAACGGTTTGATAGCGGAATAGCGGCCGCAAAATTGCGGTAGCACCGCCCTCCGCCACCATTAGTAGATAAAAAGCGATTAAGAAATTTATTCACAGCAAAAATGAAAAGTAACGGTCGCAAAATAATAACGTAACGGACAATAGCGACAATAACGAACCGTTATTGTCACAATTCTGTTTTTCTACTCACAGATCTAATAGTTGAAGAAAAAAACAAAATTTTAAGTTTGCAGAATAAAACAATAAACCTGCAAAAGTAAAGTAAAAGCCAAACCAAAAAATAAAGCTCACAATCTCAGATCTTTATCATCAAAATAATTTTAAAAACGAGCTAGAAAACAGATCAATTATTTCAAGTTTCAACTTTCAACCATTCAATCGACATTTTCGGCATTCAAATTCAAATCAACCTCAAGTTTTCAATCAATATTCAAGATCAAATAAGGTAAGAAAAGAAAATTAAATTACCTTTTTTTTTTTTGTAAAATTTTTGTAAAATGATTTGTTGTCTTGTGAGAGTTTGAAAGACGAATGAAGTATCTGTAGATACTAGGCAAGTCAATAAGTGACAGTGATAAAGGGATGTGAGAGAAAATGAGAGATGAAAAAAAAAAGATAAGAAGAAATTTCTAGAAAGCCAAAAAAGGCAACACGAAGAAAAAGATGAATAGAAGAAAGTAGCATTTCTAGAAAGGTTTATCGTTTGCTAGAAAGAATTAAACAAATTTGAGATATTAGGCACGTGGAGAGAGATTGGATGGGGTGGGGAGGATTGGGTGTGGTAGGGCGTTGGGGGGAAGGTGGGGAGGGATTGGGTGTGGTGGGATGTTGGGGAGAAGGTGGAGAGGGATTGATGGGGGTGGGGAAGGATTAGGTGTGGTAGGGTGTTTGGAGGGTGGGATTAAATTTTTTTATTTAATTTTGTAATTAATTTTTGAAAATTTTTTAGATAAAATTTAATTAGTGGTTTTGAAAATTTATAATTAAAAAAAAGAGATTAATAATTTAATATAATTTATAGAGATTTTAAATGAAAATTTTTGATAAATTTTTTTGTATAAGTTAGATGAAAAATAATTAAAATTAAATATTATATTTTGATTGTGTTATATATTAATTTATAATTTTGTATCTGAATTTTAATATTTTTTTGTTATTTTGATATTTATATTATTGTCAATTCTTTTGATATTAGATTAATTCTTGTTATTTTTGTATAATTATTGAAGATTGTGTTTATTATATAATTATTAAAAGTTGTTTGTGATAAAAAAAATTATATCAATTAGTGTATCAAAAAAATTAAGTTACTTAACAAATTTAGCATTTTATGATCTATTACTCTTATTAAGATTAAAGACTAAAAAATAAAAAATATAGGTTTGAAAATTTTATTAAATTATAAGTTTGAAAACTTTTAATTTTTGAAATTTTTTTAGATAAAATCTAATTAGAGGGATTGAAGATTTATAATTAAAAAAAAATTAAGAGATTAATAATTTAATATGATATACATAGAGATTGTAGATGAAAATTATTGATAAATTTTTTATATAAGTTAGACGAAAATTAATTAAAATTAAATATTATATTTTGATTATTTTAGATATTAATATATAATTTTGTATATGAAATTTAATAATTTTTTTTGTTGTTTTGATATTTATATTGTTGTCAATTCTTTTTATATTAGATTAATTCTTATTATTTTTGTGTAATTATTGAAGATTGTATTTATTATATAATTATTTGAAGTTATTTGTGACAAAAAAATTAATATCAATTAGTGTATCAAAAAGATTAAGTTATTTAATAATATTCTTAAGATTAAAAACTAAAAATTAAAAAATTTAGTGTAAAATCAATTTTTAATGATGTAATAAGTAATATTAATATTTCTAAATATAAGTTTATTTTGTTTTTATACAAAATAGTAAGTATGTCACCACGTGAAGAGTTCCCAAGTAAAGGAGTAGAGGGCACGTTAAGTGATGATATAGGTTGGCATTTTGGAACACTTGTGCCAAATACAAGAGGAAATGTTTCATGTAAACTTTGTGGTAAAGTTGTAAAAAGAGGAATAACACGTTTCAAAAAACACATTGCTCATAAAACTGGCAATGTTGCACCATGCCCCAACATTACTGGTATGTTATGTTTTTTTAATTTCTTTGAAAATATTATTGTTAATTTCTTAATAAAAATTATAAAATTACATAAGCATGTGCAAATAATTTTCTCTTTTTTTTTTAACTATATTATTAATAGGTATAGTAAAAGAAAGTATGATGAAACTCTTTTAAGAAAGCAAATCAAAAAAAGCTGACAACAAAAGGAGAAAAAATGAATTTTTATCACAGTTAAGAGGGGAAGATGATTATGAAGGATTTATTGATGAAGATATTGCTACTAGACAAGCCGTGCGAGATAGTATCCAATCACAACATGAGTGGCACAGAAGACAAGAATTCAAACAAAGAACTAGTGGTTGGAGTAACATATATGAAGAAGGACGAAGCTCTCATGGTTCAATTGCTGAATATTTTGAAGAAAGAACAAGAAAATCAACTCCAAATGAGTCTAAACTTTCATTAAGGGGAGCTATTCCTGAATTGGTTAGAAGTAAAAGTTCAAGACAACCAAAAGTAAGTGATTCATTTTTAAAGACATTAGGAAGAAAAATGGGTGAATCAGTATCAAAATTTTTTATATATGATCGACTTCCTTTTCAATTAGCAAATTTTCCATAGTTGCATAATTTGATTTCTGTGACAGCAGAAGTTGGCCAACATGTAAGACTTTCAACACCTTATGAGAATCAACAAGTTCATGAATGGGTTAATGAATCAAAAGCTTATTGGAATGAATTGGGTGTCACTTTGATGTGTGATGGTTGGATCAAAAGTTTGAATCAAATGCATATCATTAATTTTCTTGTTTACTGTAGTAAAAGGACCATTGTTTGAAAATTTGTAGATGTCTCAAGTGTTCGTAGTAGAGATACAAACTTGTACTATAGATTATTAGATGAAGTTGTGGAAGAAATTGAAGAAAAATACATTGTTCAAATAGTCATTGATAACGAGGCAGCATTTAAGGTAGTAGGAAAAAGACTAATGGAGAAGAGAAAACATTTGTATTGGACAGCATGTTCAGCTCATTGTTTGGACTTATGTCTTGAAGATATTGGGAGGAAAAAAATGTGGCAAAGGTTTTGGATGATGCAAAGAAAATGACTTGTTTTGTATACAATCACATTTAGACTGTTAATTTGATGAAGAACTATACACAAAGGAAGCAAATACTTCATCTTGCTCTTACCCGATTTGCCACTCTTTCATACAATTAGAAAAAATAATGAGGCAAAAGCAAAGTTTGAGAGAGATGTTCAATTCAAAGGTTAGTACTTAGTAATTAGTACAACTATTTAAATCTAGCATCTTTTTATGATATTATTGTTTCAAAATACTAATTTAAAATATATTACTCTAAAAATTTATTGATGAATATATAAGAATTTAAAGATTCAAAATGGGGACAACAAAAATCATGACCTGCTTATGAAGTCAAAAAAATTATTTTGGGAAAATATTTTTGAAAAAAGCCAGGCGATATAATAAAAGTTTATGAGCCTTTGGTAAAAGTGTTGCGCCTTGTGGATGGTGATGAAAAACCAACAATGGGCTTTATTTACGAGGCTGTGGATAGAGCTAAACAAGCAATTCAACAAACTTGTCGTTATTCTGTTGAATATGAAAAGATTATTGACAATAGATGGAGTTTTATGCACTCAAACTTACATTCAGCTGGTAAGTAAACCAAGAATATATATGGTATTTAAAAAATATGTTTATTTTTTATACTTAAATTGCTTATATATTTATTTTTTATTACTTTAATATAATATTGTTATAAATTATGTTTAGGTTACTATTTAAATCCACAATTTCAATTTGGAGTGGAACATTCTGCAAATGTATTTAAGGAAACATTAAAAGGTATAAAAACAGTTATTGAAAGATTAGAACCTTCGATAGATACTCAAATCAGAATGATTAATCAGGTTAGTATTTAATACTATTTTATAACTTTAACATTTATTTTATGTATTAAAAATTAAATTATTTTTTATTTATTCATTTATTATTGTATTTTCAATCGATGTAGTTGTTATTATTTCGAGACAAGCATGAAACATTTGGTAGTCCATAAGCACAAAAAGCTTGGAAGCAAATGAATTCAGGTAAATAGTAAGTTAAATAATTATAATTTATTTATATTATTTAATTGTATAGCCCATTGAAATTTAATTTAAATAATTTTATACAGCTGAGTAGTGGATGATATATGACACTTGTGTTCCTGAATTACAAAAACTAGCAATCAAAGTGCTTAGTCAAACAACATCTGCATCAAATTGTGAACGTAATTGGAGCACATTAGCTATATTCACACCAAAGCAAGAAACAGATTGAAGTTTAAAAGACTCTAAAAACTTGTATATACTTATTATAACATGAGGTTGAGGATGAGACATCAGAAAAGAATGAGCATGGATGAAATAAATAATAGTTTTAATCCTATTAGCCTTGACCATATTTTTGAAGATGATGATCCACTAACAGAATGGCTGCAAGAAAAAGAAAATTCTCTATTAGATGGTCAAAACTCTGATTGGTTGCCTGCAGATAATTCTGATAATGAAATGAATGTTGAACGATCACATCAATCTCAAGAAAAGAATGTGTGTCATTCAAGTTCAAGTCCAACACCAAGTCAGAGTGATGATAGTGGTGGTTTAAGTCCAGATGATGATGGTGATGGTGCGAATTTTAGTGATAATATGGATGCAAATCGACCTTACAGCCCACTTGAAGGAGAATTTGGGCTTGCTGCTACTGGTGGACTTTTCATTAATATGGTAGAATACGAAGGAAATCCATTTGCTGAATCTAGTGAGGGTCAAAATGCACGTACAGCTTGATCAAAAGGAAAAGCGAAGAAGCACCACTATGAAATTTCTAGAGGTTCTTCATCTTCAGGTGAGAAATCAAATTCTAGTAACTTTGAGTATAGTGAATCATCTGCTAGTACTCAAAGACATTACTATCCACCAGAACAACATAATTTTCGACCTTCTCATGGTTATCCACCTCCATATGATTATTATCTACCTCAAATGTATCCTCCACCTCCTCAAATATATCCTCCACCTCAAATGTATCAGTTACCACAAATGTACCCTCCACCACAAATGTATCATCCTCAAATATATCCTCCACCTCAAATGTATCAAGAACAAAGGCCTCAGGGATGGAGATGGAGTCAACTTGGCTCTCAAAGTGAAGATAGAGAATCAGATCCTCCTTGTCATTCTACCATGTGGTAAATTTTGAAATATGTATTAATAATTGTAGTTGATGAAATTTGAATTTATTATATTTTTTAAGTTTGTAATTTTATTAAATTAAATGCTTGGTATTTAACATATTATGTTTTGTTAATATTTGATTTGTCTAGAATTAATATTGAATATGAACTTGGCCAAGAAAAATTTTATGGACAAACCAAATATGAATGCTTTTTATAATCTAAATAAAATTGTGAATAATTTTTTTACAAAATAAAAAACATAGTGTCATAAACTATTTTTAAAATCATTGAATAAGAGTTTTTATAATTATAATTATAATTATTACATTTTATAATAAATTGTACAAAAAAAAAATTCACGACCATGATGACCGCAGTGACCGCAATTATCTCCGTTATATCCGAAAACGCGACAAATATTACGCGACTGAAAACGTGACCGCAACCGCTATTTAAATCCTTGTTGCGGCATCTTCATGGGCTTCATGCGTCAGTTTATTGTAGTTCTTTTATAACTGAGTAGCAACTAGAGACACAAAGTTATTGCGGGGTGATGGAGCCAGCTTTAATGTGGCAGTGAGCAAACTGTATTTTCTGTTTATAACTGGATGTAGAACTTCAGATTTGCTACGGATATTTGCATTGCACATGTGCAGCTTTGAAACAGTTCTAAAAAATGTTGAATTCGTTCCTCATGGGTGGTCAGAATAGAATAGATGGAACTCGAGAAGTCAGAATAATCCTTTTGACAAATCTCAGGTGAAAGATGGAGTGAAGTCAGTCCTTTATCTTCTCTATCTCTGAATCTGCTTAATGTCGATGTTACAGCTGGTTGCCTTGTTTTAAGGCTCTTCTTAGAATCAAGTGACTTAATTATGCGGTCTGAGGAAACTCATTATGAGGGTGGAATTGAGTGAGTTTCGATCGCATTTTGACACTTTATCTGGATGGACCAAATCTGAAAATTCAATACCAAACCAATGTTACTTACTATAACAAGAAAATAAAAAGAAAAGAATATTATCGTCGATGGCACAGAATGCGTCTTTTGGCTTAGGCGTTCCTTGCTTTCTATCTCTTTCGCTTCTTTTTCTGCCCTGAACTCTTTGCTTCCTCTTTCTTACATTGTCTTAGCTGTGCGCGGAAGAAAGGAATGCCCATTAGCTAAATGCCCATTGTCTTTGATGTGCACGGAAGAAGGGAATGCCCATTAGCTAAATTCCTAATGGGCATGGCTAACTAAATTCCTAAATTCTTTCCATTCTAGTGGCCAGTATACCTTGATTTAATGCAAAAAAATTTTGGTGAAGTTTACAGTAAAAATAGTACTGCTAATCAGAATCTTTATGATACTTCCAAATTACCTAAGGAAATATTGACAAAAAGAAATGAATCTATGTTCCTGAGACAAGTGAATTATGGGAATCACATCCCTGAAACAATTTAACCTTGTTTACTGGTTGGCTTCTCTGTTTTCTTTACTCTATGTTTGAATATATATAAAAATAAAGAAAAAGAAAGGAAAGGAAAGGAAATGAAATGAAAGTTTTTATATAAATAAATAAAACAAAGGAAAAAATATATGTACTCCTTATTTGAATAGTTAAAATTAATAAAAGAAAAGAAAAAAATTTTAATTATTATTTGAATAAATAGTGAAAAGAAAAGAAAATAATTTATTATAATAATTTTTTCAATTATAATCTTTTTTTATAAAATAATATATACTATACAAATATATCTCTATACTGCTTAGCTTGTATAAACAAATCTTTTTAAACAAAATAAAATATGTTTAATATTATAAAATATATTAACTAATTATTGATTTATTTTTAATTTTATGTTTAATTCAATCTTTTAATTTATTCTGATAATAATTTGATTTGTTTTGTTATTAAAACTTGAAAAATCATAAAATATTTATAAACTGTAATTTTATATAAAATACTCATAAAAAAATTATTTTTATAAGAAGTGTTAGTTATATAATCAAATAAAATCTCATAAGAAAAATATAAATATAATAATCCTTTTATAAAAATAAAAAATATTTAATTTTCTTTTCCTTAGTTTTTCTCTCAATTTGGGTATTAAAAAGTAAGAATTACAAAAAAATCTAAAGGATATTGAGTTTTTACCCTTTTTTTTTAAATTAAAAATTTATTCAAAGAAAAGAAATGTTTTTTTGTTTCCGTTACTTTTCCTTATTTTCCTTTCCTTTTCTTCCCTTACCTTTAATCCAAGCGTATACTTGCTGAAAAAGGTGTTAAGTAGGTTTTACAATGATAGGAAAATAGGAAAAGAATAACGAAATAAGATCAGTTTCAGCGCTTAGCACACAACCGATGTTTAGTAAGTCAATCTCATTAAGCAAAGATTTAATAAAATGCTGCGTCCCTGAGTGGTAAATGAATTCAACAACAAGCATTCACAAATAGTTAGCACGCGCCAGATATTGATTGCAGAGACAAAAAGGATGATCAAGCTTCACTTTCTCTCTTCTTCCGTTTTATGCTTTCCCTCCTTGCAATCAACAATGTTCCACTGAGTCTGAAGTCCGAAGACTCTGAACTCAAACTCCGCCAAAGCTTTTCCCAGCTCTCTGAGTGGAAGAGAATCTTAACTATTCCATCTTTTTTTTTTTAATCTTCTGCTTCCTTCTTACCACTTCTTTTCTTCAGAATCGAGTTTGAGATTGCTTGTGAGGAGCTACTACGTTATCTTGTTGCAGCAGCGAAACAATCGAGAAAAGGAGCATGAAGCTGGTTTTTTAAGTTGTGGATGCTCATAATCTTACACCCAAAGATGGTGAGGGGTCAGCTAGTCCATTCCTAAATACCTCAACCCTGTTTGAAATCAGAAACTTTTCTCCATTTTGATGAAACCAAAGACTACAATTATTAACCAATAACTTGAGGTCTCCTTTTACAATGAAAGGAGACCTATTCTGGGTTTCCTTGGTAGGGTAAGAATTCCTTGCTCCAGCATTGTCAGAAAAAGCGATGAAGTCTACCAACAGTTTCAACTAGAAAGACAAAAGTGCTTTCTCTCATCTGTCAAAGGTGAGATTGGCTTGAAAGTCTATATCTCATCAGAATCTGAAGCAAAGTCCCCTCTTCCTTCCTCCTCACCACAAACCCGGCTGTGTAATTAAATACTTCCATCATCAGCAGTTCAGCACCAACTTTCAACTCCTTTTTCAGATAATATCAACTGCAAATCTTTAGCAGCTCACAAAAGAGAATTTTGTCGCTGCCAAAGCTAATCCTCCCGTTATTCTAGTTCAGAAATCCAGTTCTCCTGCCGCGACCTGTTGTAAATGTAGCGATCCTTCTAAAGCGATGAAGGAAGAAATCAAAAAACCCACTGGAGGGACAGTAGAGACAACTACAAGCCAGCCTATCAGTGGAGAAACGGACACACAGTGTGCGATTTACCTTGCAGTCTGTTAATGCACAAGCCCAGCGAGGCGACCAGGAGGACTGTAATCTGAAGGACACCAATTCCAAGCTAGGTGAGAGATGGCATAATGGTGGTGCTTATTGAGAAAAAAGTTGGATGAGTGGTGAGAGATTCACAAGCACTTACGATCTTGTTGAGCAGATGTTCTATCTTTATTTTATGGTCATGAAAGCTAAGGATCATCCTCCTGGCTCGTAACTGGAAGCTGCAACCTTATGTGGATATCTCGATCTTTAGGAGAAAGCCACGTCTGGCTTGGGTTGCCAATTTTCAATTGGATTGTCTCCTTGATAGAAACAAATATAGATGCTGCATCCCGACAAGGACGTCCAAACTTGCGGTGGTTCCTTTCTTTCCAAATGAAGTAAATGCAGGTTGTCCAAGCAAGTGTAAGAATGATAGAAGTCAGAGATTTACCTTTCAAATAGCAGATAGCGCATTGAAGCTCGGAATTCCAATCCATAATTCTCTTTGTAATGCCAGATAGTTGGAGAATAGAACCCCAAATTTGTTGAGAAGACATAAAAAGAATAAGTGGTGTCTATTTTCGCGGGCAGAAATACATAGAAGCCAATCTGTGTTGGTAATAGCAGAATTAGCCCATGCGAAAATACGCTGAAGGGTAGGGAGTCTGTCCAGTATCCCCATGCAAGCAATAATTGATAATCTAGGCACCTGGAGGGGAAACCAAATAACTCGATGCCGGGAAACTTTCGGGTCAAAGCCCCCAAACACTGGCCATAGTGAAGTTTCCAGAAGCAGCAGCAGTCCATAGAACACAACGGGGTGATAAAACATCGGGATTAATAGTTCCACATAAAGCAGACTGGGTTTCTACAAGATCATTTGCTCGTGTAGAGGGCCAATGCCAGTCACCAAAGTGAAGGACATCCGTAACTTTGGCGTAGGAGACAAAGCAGAGTCATATAAGATTTGTTTATTATAATTAAGCAATATAAGGACCAGAGGGATGCCAATTATCATACCATAAGAATGTTTGTTCCCTATTCCCGATAATGTGCTTGAAAAAAGGTCTAGCCATCTCTCTAAGTTTGAGCAGCTTTCTCCAAGTCCAATACAGCTTTGGGGAGCAGAAACTTGCCAAAAGCTCCTTTTTTTGAGATGGTAAGCATGAATCCAAGCAACCCAGATATGTTTTAAAGAGCATGCTACATTCCAAGTGATGGGATTTTTAATTCCAAGGCCTCCCTCAGAATTAGGTTGGCAAATTAAATCCCATTGCACACGAGCTCCTTTAGCGGATCCAATCTTCCCCTTCAAAAGAAAGCTAGAGCAAAGTTTAATAACCTTTTTCACAACCTTCTTTGGGAGCATTAAGATACTACTCCAGAAATTCTGGGTGCTAAAAATTACAGAATTAAGAAGCTGAAGTCTACCTGCATAGTAAAGGTTTTTTGTTGCCCAACTATTAATTCTAGCTGAAAATTTCTCATAAGGGGGTTACATTCTCTCTCAGATAGTTTACCAGAAATAAAGGGAATCCCAAGATACCTTACTCGTAAAGCACCATGCTTAAAGCCAGTTAAAGCTAGCAAATTAGAGATGGCAGAAGGTTCAAGGCCACCATAGAAAAGTTCACTCTTTGCGTTATTGAGCTAAGCAAAAGAAGATATGAAGAATTTTCTGAACTGCAAGGACAGATTTCTTATTGCCAGACGTGAAAATTAATAGATCGTCCGTCAAACGCAAATATGACATTGACTTTCCTACATGTGGGATGATAATCAAAATACAAATGTGACAATGACACTTTCCTACAACTAAGGTGATAATCAATCATCTTTTAATTAATGGCCGTGTTAAGGAATCTTGACAAAATGTCCTTTACCATCACAAACAAATAGGGGGATGCTACGAGCCAGCGAGTTATTAGTTAGTCAAGAAAGTTGACTATTTCTGTTATTTCTGTTGCATGCGGTTATTGGTTAACTGGGTTAGTTACACGATCGCAAATGAGATACTAAAAAGGGGTTTGGTTGTGATTTTGGGATCATAACAACAATTCCAGAAAATTCTGAAACACTCTTTCTTTCAATATTTCTATCAACTCTGCTTTCTTCTTCTTCTAGAAATTCTAGATTTCTGGATTATTCAATTTACAGAGTCTGATAATTGAGCTCGATATTAGCTGCATCAGGGGACAATGGATCTTCTTGCTTCATACCTTTAGCACCAAAAAAATAACCCACCATGCCTCCATTAAGACCAAATGAGTAGCGGACAGAAACTTGGAAGGGGTGCCCAAGGCCTCGAGTATTTTGAAAGGAAAATCCCTATGCACAGAGTCAAAGGCCTTTCTTAGATCAATTTTCAAAGCACACCTGGAGAAATGTTCTTCATTTGAAAGCCCCCTACCAATTACCGGGCCAGTAGAACATTGCCTACAAGACTTCTCTCGATAAATGCGCTTTGATTCGGAGAAATGTACTGCAAGCATTTCTTACGTCGATTAGCAAAGATTTTATAAATGCCTTTATAAATTGTTGTACAATAAGCTATCGGTCTGAAGTCTGACATCCTGAGCTGCATTCGGGATCTTAGGGTTTGCTTTTTCAAATGATCGTGTTCAATCCTCGTTACTAGAAGTTTTTATGAAGGATAAAGAAATGGTGGGAAGAGATGAGTGCCTTGGAAGGGTAGTTTCCGATTTGAATAAGATTCCAACTAGAGTTCCACCCCACAGCCAATTGGCTCCTCAATGGTACAGACTAGATGATAGGTGTGAAGAAGGAAAGGTAAAGGGGAGAGGTGATACTTGCAGTTTGGATGGGTCCATTTGGATGGCACGGTGGAGCTGAGATTAAATGGGCGATTACGTTGATAACGGTGAATGTAAGATTAATTATTGTAGTAAAATTAAAATCAATTATATATATATAGTTTAAAAAAAAATTGAGATAAATAAATTATTAGATATATCATATTTGATAGTTTAAGATATATAATTATAATTATAGATCGTATATTCAAAATAATTTAAATAAATGATTACTAATAAGATTCAAATCCAAAATTTTTTGATTTAATGAAAATAATTTTAATCGATTGAATCAACCACTTGATTATTTATATATATATATATATATGCATTTGTACTAAAAGTCGTTAAATTATGATGAAAAAGATGAAAGGTCCTTAGAAACATTAACTAAAAGTTGGACGTAATAAAAAATTTTTAATTGTTTAATATTTATTAAATTATTAAATTCTTTTTAAATCAAACTATAATTTTGTTAATAAATAATAAATAATTATTTATTATTTTATTATATAATAAATTTTATTTATTAATTAATTTATAATATAATAATAAAATTTATTTTATATCAAATTAACAAAATTTATTTTGTACTTTTTGAATAAAAATAAAAAAGTCCAAACGAAGCCCCAGACACTGCCTCAATCTATGGAGAGAGTGACATTTTGAAAGCAACTTTAGTAATTTGAATTCACCAATATCTAGTGTGTAACTGCTAGGCAAAGCTCATAAAGGTAACAATGCTAGTAAGAAAAACGTATGATTTGATGAATGGATTGCAGGCCATAAAACACTGGTAGAGACTTGTTACTTTCATGGCGTTAAGTGATAATAATAGAGTAAGGAAATTGATAAAATATGAAGTTTATTTCGAAACTACCCTAAACCATCTTAAATTAATACTTAAAAGCAGTAGAGGGAGTGTAGCTTTTATTTGGTGGAGACAAGCGCATCGATTTTGTGTTCAAGGTGGGCTTCATGGTCCCCCAGTCGAGCTCTGATGGAATCATTCTCCCAATCCCAGTGAACCAAAGTTGGGACTCCAGTGAGCTTGAATGTTGAGTCTACCCGCCAAGGGTGCTGCGGATTCCTCCACGTTGGCCTGTCACCCACATATGCTCTCAGCAGTGCCACATCTTCTGCTAATGCATCCAGCTTCTTGTATATCACAGGTTCAGCTCTTATACAGTCTAAGAAAAAAATGGACCCAAATTATCTCAAAAACCATAGCCCAAATCATCCGCATAATTACTTTACTACTATTAGACCTAGTTGATAATAAGGTAAAATAAAAATCACATCATCAATTAACTCAAAAAACATAAACCCAGAAAGAAATACTAAAAGACAGGAACAGAGATCATATTAACAAAGAAGAAGTAATAAATGAAAGTACCAGGGCACCAACTGAGAGAGGTAGAAGGGTCTTTATCGGCCAAGAAGAGGATGAGATTGAATTTGTTGTTGGGTGCATCTGATCTGAATTTCTCAAAGATTCTGTCAAAGCTTGAAACGGTCGCATCCACCACCTTCACCGGCATTCTCTTCCTTCTATTTGTAGTTTGAGAGGATTAGTCGCAGTTGCAGCCCTACCTTTAAAAGGAGGTGGCAACACAAAATCTTGTGCTTTCTTTCGGCCCAATAATTTTATGTGCCTAAATTATCTATAGAACAGACAGAGAAAGGCCCTCGACTTTAGCTGAATTATTGAGAGAACCTAAGGCCCAAATAGAAACCAGAACCGTAAAAACTGTAGATTGGGCGATCCATAGCCAACATAGGGCTTAATTAGTCCACTTGCTGCACTGTGGTGGGTCTGGGCACTGCTCTTTTTTCTCAAAAAAATAAATACCCATTTCCTTTAAAGCTTTGCTGGCCTAGAACCTTCCAGCTATCCATTAATCAAATCAAATTTAGGGTTTTGTTAGGGTTTATTCTACTGATTCACGTCCCAAAGCCACAAGTCCAACTCTTTCTCTCTCTCTCTCTCTCTCTCTTTTAATTTACCATAAAAAATTTAGATTTGATTTCTTAGTACAGACAGAGGGAGGAAGAAATAATTATACAAAGATATAAATATAGATAAGGGCTAAAAGAAAGAAGAAAACCTGAGAGAGAGGTCGCAAATGGTTGGGTCAAATGGCATTACTCTTATTCAAAGCTTGGCTAGGCGCTCGCATTCCCTTTCTTCCAACATTTTCCAGCCAAATTCTGTACGCTCTCTTTTTCTAATTTTATCTAATTTCTTTTTGTTTATTTTTCTAATCTGATATATGAATAAATAAATGAATGAATGCAATCGGCTTTTCCTCTAATAATATTGTCTTCAATTGTAGATGTATAAGACTCTTATTGCTGGGGGTTTTAGGAGTTTCACTACCGGCCTTTGCAATCCAGTTAACGTTGTTAGAAATCACACTTCCCAATTTGGTAATCTACAATCTCCCTTTTTTCACTTTCTTTTCTTTCTTTTGCGCTTTCATTTTTTTTTTTAATCTTGCCACGCATCAGAGTATCTTTTAACCCTTTTCTGGCATGTCTAGTTGGTTTCCAATGCTTTGACACCATTTCTTCTTAAATAAACAGAGAATCAAGACCATACTTTTTGTATGCTGTGTTGATTTTTTTTTTTTTTCCCTTCTTTCTGAGTATCGAATTGCATGCTTGTCAATGCAGCTAAAACTAGAAACAGCTTGATTTTGGGACTTTTAAATGCAAACTTGGGTGCAACACGATCAATTCATGGCACTGGTATTCTACAAGTTTCTTTTTCTCCATTTCCTGTTTTTTCCTTATATTAATCTTTCTGGGATATTAATCTTTCTGGTTCAGCTATCATGTCTGCTAGGGATTATTACGATGTACTTGGTGTAAACAAGAATGCTACTGCACCTGAAATAAAGAAAGCTTATTTTGGGGTAAGTTTCGTTGTGCATCATATGTAGTTATCTTTCTGTCAGCCGCCAGCATGCATTGACGTTCGTGTTCGTGTTTGTGTTTGTTTTTCCTTAAAACTTTTTTTATATAAACATTCTTTTTTAAAATATTTTAATATTGATTAATGACTCAAACTTCATTATGCTTGTTCACAAACTAAGTATTTAAGTGCATTTTCCAATTTTGATTTCAAATTTTTTAAAAAATATTGTTTATTATTGATTAATGATTCCAGTGTCACCAAGATATATTATCTAATTACATGTTCAATGGTAACGGAATTTTCCTCATTGATGAGTCAGCAAACTACCTTAAGGTTCGAGAATTATGATAATAAAGATATTATTTGATCATGAACCTTACCTAATTAAAAAAACGTAAACAAATTCTACTTACTAGTTGCCCTTTGTCTTCTTATAGACATTTTATCAACTAGTTTGCAGTGCATGTTCACAAACCAAATTAAATGCAGAGAGAAAGAGAGAGAGATTCAGAGCTTACCTCACAAGAAGAGGTTGTGATGGTGGAGATAAAGAACTTTGGCATTGTGGTTTTTGGTTGATAGGTGTTGCCATAAAAATGGCGGGCATGGTGGGTTATGGGTTTAGTGAAAATAGTGTTTGATTCTTTGAAAGTGTTAGAAGAAGGGGCAAAAAAAAATTGGGTCAGTCACATTGGTACTTGGTTTGCTTGTTTCAATTTTTTTTTTTCTTAATTTGGGTCAAGTCGAGTAACCTGTGGCCTGAGATGAAATGCTATTGACCCATGAAACGAGAACCAAATCCAATCTGTGCTAACTTTTACCTTGACCAGACCCACATTAGCGGGTATGGTCTCAGGCTTACTCCACTCATGTTGCACCCCTAGTGTTACTTCCAAATTCTATCACTTCTTATCACTGTTTCTTGATTCAAATTTTCCTTTTATTCTATAGCTTGCAAAAAAGCTCCATCCAGATGTCAATAAAGATGATCCTGAAGCTGAGAAAAAATTTCAAGAAGTTTCCAAGGCCTATGAGGTAAGTTTCTCATCTGGGATTGTTTACCTATTTTCTTGGTTAATTTCCCTTGATGCTGAAGGGAATCACATTTTGTTTGTTCTATTGTAGGTTTTAAAAGATGAGAACAAGCGTGCAGAGTATGATCAGGTGTGGTAAAATTTATTCATTTATCCTTTTCATAATAATATTTGTCAAGTGGAAATGTATCACTACCTTTCTTCTATTACTCATTACATTAAGCAGGGAAGGGTAGATGAGAAATGTCATTTTCCTGCTCAACCTATATGTACATTCTTAAATTTATATCTGCAAGTGGATGTTCTTGCTTCTAAACTGTTTCCTGAATATTTATGTACAAAATACCTTTTTCCCATATTTTGTCATGCTGACCTTAGGTATGTGCAAAATTTTTATAGGTTGGTCATGAAGCATTTGAGCAGCAGCAAAATACTAGCGGCTTTAATGAGGCGGATTTTAATCCATTCAAATTCAGCAACCTTCATGATGTAATTTGGTTCTTTTAAGCATTTCTGGTCTGTTTTTTATTACATTCATTCAAGGATATTCTTTGTTAATGAACTTTAAGCTTCTTGCACCGTTTTATCATTGATAACATTCAGTTAGACTTGCTTGTTTTATGGTGCTCGGTTCTAAGAAGAGCAAGTTTTTGAGCATTTGGATTCCAGAAATTTGAGATATGATAATATGAGATGCCCCATCTTGTAGAAGAGATTACTAATGTTTTGTGCAAATTCAGCAGATCTTAAGAGTGAGTTGTGAGAGTTAGTCAAATAAATGTTTGTTTAGTTTTAGTGCAGGTGCTAGTTTGGTACAATTAGTATTTTCCAATGAAAAGACTTCTCATTAACTGTAATTCTATCTGACAGTCAAATACTGTCAATGTCAGTAGAGAAATGGACATATATTTGCTGCCTTTCTCATAGTGTTATTGATATTTGAGGTGTCAGTGACTGGTACCTGGTTGATTACTGATGCTTGGATACTGGTATCTGTATTTGATCTGGGGCTCACCACACTTGTTAACACTGAGCATCATGATGTGATGTTCCTTGCATGTGAATATGGTTGCCGGAGGAATGAATGTGCTTATCTGTAGGCTTGTGGTTCTTTTTGTATTTCTTGTTTTCATTCCTCTAATACCATATTTTTATTTGCATATCGGCCAGATATTCAACATTCAGGATATATTCAAAAATACAATTGGTGGCGAAGATATCAAGGTTTTCATCAGTTCCTAACTTTGTGTTGATGATTATGTTTTTGCTCTATTTTGTTTTTCTGACTTGTCACATATGGTTTGCCATGCCTTAGATTGCGATTGAACTATCATTTATGGAAGCTGTTCAGGGATGCACCAAAACAGTGACATTCCAAGCTCCAGTGCTTTGTCAAGCTTGTGGTATGCCTTATCTTTCCCCTTAAATAATGCTTTTCTTTTTTTTTTTTTTTCCTCAGGTAAGCTCTTTCTGCTTGCTAAAATCTTCTGAGGTTTCATGATTTTTTTTTCTTTCGGGAGCAAAAAAGCAAAAATACTCTTGGATGCAAAAGCAAACAATATTTTTGAAAGATAATAGATAAAATATATATTTTAATTACCAAATACATAAGCCTTAGTTAATAAGCTTAATTGGTCTCAAGTTATTTTCTCCTTATTTTCAGGTGGAGAAGGTGTTCCTCCTGGTGTGAAACCTGAAAGATGCCGGTATTGTGGAGGCTCAGGCATGGTTAGTTTACTGGAATAGAGTCATGCAAGCCCACATAATTGAGGAGATACTCCTAATGATAAACATAAGGGAATTAGTTTATCTCCTTGTTAACTTATGGTTTTACTATTGTCTCAGATATCTATCAACAAGGGTTTTATGAGTATTCGTTCTACTTGTCCTCATTGTAGTGGAACTGGTCAGTTTGTATCGGTACGTTATACATCCACGATATTTCACTTTTAATGAATCTTTTCTTAGTTGGTCATGATCGGTTTGCTGTTGTTGCTTTTTGTTGTCTTTATTTGCAGTTTTTTCAACTTGATCTTTTTCCTCATGATTAACAGAAGTAATTAATTTTCTCATGAATGTGGATTTTGTGATGATTTCTTTTGTTTATTAATAAGCAACTAATGTTGTTTATTAGTTCATGCTTTTATCATGAAGAATTTGTTTTATATGATTTTAGTTTCTTCCAGTTTGAACTTTGTTTTAGAATTGTCATTTGAGATCTCTTACTTTTGCTGTCACCAGAAACTTTGCAAGTCATGCAATGGAGATAGGTTAGTGAAAGGACCAAAAACGGTCAAATTGGACATAATGCCAGGTATTTTACAAAGTTAAAGGTCTATTTGGTGGTTGCTTTGCTAATGGTTTAACCTGTCATGTCCTGCATTATATAATGCATGATAAATGGGTCTGTTGAGTTTCCTGTTCTACTGACATTAATTTACGATATCTGAGTGTATGTGTTTCTTTAAAAGCTGAAAATTCTTACAGGGAATTGAAGGCATTGAAACTTGTATCTAATGAGTAGTTGGGCAAAATATAAACTTATACATATCGCCTTGGTAGTTTTCGAAACAATTTCTTATCTCCTTTGAGTTTTCTTATTTCTCATTTTGTACTATAGAGTTGGGAACTAGAGAAAATAGTGTCAAGTTAACTTTCTTCATGTTTCATTCACCTTTTTCCTGCTTGTTGACTATAACAGCGATTGGCCAAAAAAAAAAGTTGATTATAACAGTGCATCGAACAATCAAATTTTCTTTTTAAATGTCAGAACTAAAACAACAAAGTGGTGTTTCTATGATCCTTTTTCAATGATTAAAGTTGTATCCATTATCAAAGACATGGTTTTCTAGTGTTTTGTGTTTATCATATGATTGACTCAAAGTTATGTTCCTTCTTCAGGAGTGGATAACAATGAAACATTGAAGGTTTATGGAAGTGGTGGAGCAGATCCTGATAGAAATCATCCTGGGGATCTTTATGTTACCATAAAGGTAACTTGTTCAGGGCCTGTCTAATATCTCGACAGTTTGCATGCCTTTCAATGAATTATTTATAATCTCAGTATACTTGTTTAAAGAATGGTGCACTTATAAAGGAAGCAGTGGTAGGGATCATTATTTTAGAATTATGCTTAAATGTTTACTGAGAAGAACAGTGATTGAATGTGGCACAACAATAGTAAGCCTCAGTGAATGAAATTAAGGGATTGCATTGGTTAGAATCTGGTTATTCTTTCATACTGGAGGCAATATTAAAGTAGTGAATATATGGTGGTGTTGGTGGTAATAGGTGTTAGTACTCAAAGATTTGGAGGCAAAGCCAAAAAATGCTGTGTGCTGCAGGTGTTCATTTCAGTGGAAATAGTTAGTTGCGATAGCAAATTATGGATTCAAATTAATCTACAATTATTAACCCTCATTGCTGTTGTGTATTGTTTCTATTTAGGAATTTAATCTAATAGATGAGTGCCCGTTTTCTTCCTTTGTACCTTAGTTTGCAGAATTGTTTCAAAATTGCAAATAGTCCAACGCTTTACGCGTGAGCCAAATTTACCTTGCCTTTGTCTTTGTTAGTCAACTGTTCTTGGTCTTTACCCTTCCAGTTCACAACAGCCTAGTATCTTTATTTCATCATTGCTTAAAGAAAATTTTCAGTTTCTTGATTAATTACATTTTTATTTGCAGGTCCGACAAGACCCAGTTTTTCGTAGAGAAGGTGCCAACATTCATGTAGATGCTGTTTTGAGTGTTATTCAGGTAGAATTGGAATTCAATATTTTTCAAGCTATCAAGAGGCTCATATGTTGAGGTTTTGAGCAATGTCTTTATTTGATAGCTCAATAAAATCCCTTGCCTTCGATTGTTTCAGTTATTTAGATATTCATATGGTGCAAATTAGCTTATATCATTGTGCATTCCTTTTATTTACAATCCTTATATCTGATTTACCAGAGTTAATTTGATTGCTTTCCTTTTTGCAGGCAATCTTGGGAGGAACTATCCAAGTCCCAACTCTTACTGGTGATGTCGTGCTCAAGGTTTGTTGGAAATTGTGTATGATTGATGTAAAACATAGAAACTGATCTTTCTTAATTTCTTGTACTTGAACTGAATGCTTATTTTGTCACTAATGTTGTTTCCTATCTGCAGGTCCGCCCTGGCACTCAACCTGGCCAGAAGGTAGTTCTGAAGAATAAAGGTAAAATACTAGGGAAAATGCTTCTTTTGTTGGTTTAAGTTTGTGTATATGGTGAACATACCCTTTTGTGGCCCGATTGGTTCATGGAATAATCGGTTACCCTCGTTAATGAGATTGGCCTCAAAGATCTGGGGAATAAGATAGATAGCTATAATTGATTTCTTTTTTTAAGTTTGTATCAACAAAAAAAAAAAAAAAAATTCAATGATCTTTCATGCATTCATTTGGTTGATAATAGGAATCTTACCCACCTTTAGCATTTTCTGAAAATGCCTTCATCATAAACATAAAGGGCATCATTCATAAAAATAAGTGTAATCATATTTTGTTTTGGCAAAGGGAGGATCCGAACCCCCATCTTTGAGTAGGGGATACATTCACCCATCACTTAAGCCAAATGCTAGGGTATACTTGTATTCATTTTTCATATATCCAAAACTGTTTTTATAGATCTGAACGTATAAAATTATTTAGTTTTATCTTTTCATATTTGAAAGCCAAAGATAAAAAATTCACCTTTTTTTTTTATTTTCCTTATAGTCTACTTTTTTTTTTGTATTTTAGTTGATTTTATTGGTAAATAAAATGAGGAAAATTTCATCAAGAAATAGAAGCTATGTTATTTAATTTTATTGATAAACAAAATGAGGAGAATTTCTTTTTTATGTTTATATAAGCATGTTATTTGAATTCCTCATCCCCTCCATTTCTTTTGTCTCCCTGTTTGTCTTGATGTTAGTTTGTTTTCTTGTGGTTTGAGCTGTCAGAATTTCTTTTTATTTTTTCAGGGATTAAAACACGGAACTCTTACACGTTTGGTGACCAATATGTGCATTTCAATGTTAGCATCCCAAAGTAAGTCTTCTATTTCAAATATTGTTCCATGAAGGAGAATGTTTCTAATATATTTATGATGCACCTCTCATCTGCTCTTGAGCATATGCACATTTGAAAGTAAATTACTCCTTGATTTATGGGCTTTCCTTAAAATGTAAACCAGAACAAACTAATCGATGGTTGGAAACTTTTTGCACAGGAATCTGACCCCAAGACAACGTGAATTAATTGAAGAGTTTGCTAGAGAAGAGCAAGGTGAATATGATAAGCGTGCTGCTGGGGCATCTGGTTGAAGAAGAGACCAGAATGGCTTTCATTTTTTATAATCAATCCAAAGTTATCTTGGTGACAAAGAAGAGGCATAAAGATGAGAAATTGGATTATTAGTAATAACTCATGTTTTGGACGTTTTGTACAAGTAAATTTTAGATTGCATTAACTTTTATTTACTTGTGTAAGGTATTTAAGTTTTTTTCACTTGCAGATGACATTGATCCATCATTTTGCAACCAACGGTGGTATTATATATAATACATGTAGGTGTAAGTATAATATAGTTGCTACACGACGCCACTGTTGTATTGTGGCAGATTTGACTGGTTTGCTGAAATTTTTTAATAGCATTGATAGAGATCCAGGGAGAAATGGTTGAGTTAATTTCCATGCTTTTATGAGGTAGGTTACATTCTGAAGCCTGATCTTTTTCTTTTTTTTTTTCCTCTTAGTTCCTGTTACCTTCTGATTTCCAGTAATGCAAGGAGAAACCCTAAACCCTGAACTTTGAAGTTTAAGTGGCAATAACAATATCTCTTTTCAGCCTTTCGTAGTATTGGGTTTGATGGTATATGTTTTCTGTAGTATAACACGAAGTATAGAATGGTAATGAAACATAAAAATAGAATAAGACGAAGATAGAGCGCTGGCGGCTTTTTATTAGAACTCCAGCAACTTTCAGAGCAGGGAAGAAAAAGTATAACATGGAGATCTCAAGAGTGATGCCTCTAATAGATTTTGTTCCCCCCGAGACTTTTGACCTCTAAAGACAGTCTTGGGAAATGCAATTAAAGGTCATAAGGCAACCCCACTTCGATCTCCGTTTCGAATCATAGATCTAGGAGATTGTTATTTTCAGTATCTTTACTTCGGCTGGTAGTTTTGTTCAGTCTTTATGTTAGAGACGTACGATTCATTCGAGTAGTCTGTCTATTACAAGGCTTTACACGATGCGTTGGGCAAAAACACACTCTCCACTGCTACTGATAAGACTGGACCTTTGTTGTTCGCCTCATCATTGCAACCTCATGGTGCAAATGCCATTTGCTTCGACAAGCCCAAGGTGGAAATGCCGCTGTGAATGTGTCATCTAAAATTAAAATATTAAAATATTGTAAGGAAGCTAATTCTTCAGGTGGATTCAAATGGCAAACATTTTTATATCAATGTACTTTCAAAATCATGCCTAAAACAAACGACCAAAACAAAACTAGGAGAACAGCTCATGACAATGTATTCATTCCTATTTGCATCAGATGTTGCCCAGTGCTTACCAACCAGCTGACATTTGTCAGCCAGATTATTGGAAAAAAAATGGAATTCTTGCTGGCAATTCTACCCTCCCAAGTTACAAGCGCATACCAAAGCATCCCTTACCAAGTTACGATGAAAATGTTAGTAAACATTCCTCAAATTGATGAAGTAACACATCGAAAATCTGCCTGTCAAAATCTCAACATGTGACTTTGGGGTTTTGTTTTCTGTTTTTTATCATCCAAGGAAGCGAGGCCTTTGCCTAATCCAACAGGTGCTTGTTCCCTTTCCTTGAATGTTGACTCATCTTTTTTGGCACCAACTGAACCATCTGGACGATGCACATTTGCTTCCCTCCTTTCTCCAGCGTCCTCACCATCTACTGCCTATCGAGTCGCCCCCAAGTTGATCATGTTAAGGAGCTGAGTTAGTGGGGGCACAGCTTGCACTGGTATCCCATGTGAGCGAGTCGCGAGACCCCTAGCATCGGCTTTCTTCCTTACTTCTGCTGCTGCACGAGCTGCTCTTTCATCAAATCCCCATCCTCGAGGTAGAGTCTCGCCGATCATTGCTGCATTAAGGGATTTGTTGAAAGCAGCACTGGAACTCCCAGATCCTCCAGCTGCAGCAGCAACTTGGAATGCATGTATCAAATCTGGATGGGCCTGTCATTGCCAAATTATGAGTCACATGGCTAATCATAGCAACAAGTAACACAGTTTTTCTCAGATCTGTCTACATAATTTGCTGAAAAAGGCACCCAGAGAAAAAAAATGTGGAAAGAGGTGTCAACAATCTAGAAATGGATGTCTACATAAGTTCTAATAACGGTTGCCTTAGTGAACTGACGATGTGAAAGGCAGGGAAGAAAAAGCAGGGTAATTAAAATACCTTCGAGATATCAATTGCTTTTTGAGGAGAAGCTGCATTTAAAGCTTGATCTTTTTGCTTTTGAGCATTCATTTGTCAATACGAATTAGCAACTTCAGAAACTACAAAGGAAAAATAAAAAAATTAATATTACTCTTAAAATAATTACTCTTAAGAATAGATTGATATCACACAGTAATTGCAAGACCATTCACTTGCCTAAAGTTCACGTATCTTAAATGTCTTCATCCCATTCTGGGAGTCTCTTGTTCTCGAGTCCTCCTCACCAAGCTGTTTTACGAGAATGTCAGAGGTTTTCTTTTCATGCTGTGTGCACCAAAAGAGATTATCAGTTAAATGAATCTTATTTAACCCTATTTGTAAGAGAAAACACATTATTCTTCCAGAAACACATGCCTGGTGAGAGAGTTTGCAGGTACCCAGACAATTGAACGCAATTGCAAGGGCATGATAGCATGCAGCTATTTGAATATGTTCCTCGTCACGCAGCCTTTCATTCTTTTTCAAGGCCTCCTGTAGATAGCGAAGTGCCGTGTTCATCTTTCCAATATCTTGATACATCATTGCAACATTTATGAAAGTTGCAGCAACATCAGGATGATCTGGCCCAGAAAATAGGCTTAGCAAAAGCAATGCCCTGGGCATGTGCTGTAATGCTAGCTCTGTCTGATTAAGGCCGTGGTAGAAAAGAGCCATATTGCCATAACTGCAGCAGCATAGTTGCAAATTAATTAGAATTAATCCCAGAGGGCAAGAAAGGGTAAAAATTTGCTAGAAACAAAGTTCAAAATATTTCCATTGTAGAAATAGCAATTGAGATAAATCCAGATTGTTAACACCAAATGAGCCCATTATGTGTGTGTATATGTGAAGAACATAGAGCAAAGAACTCATACCTATGAGCAGTATCAGGGTGGTCCAAAACCAAGCAGCGTTCATTTATAATTAGTTCTTTGCGCTGTTGCATTATGGCCCCAAACAAATCTCCTACATGATACAAAACCATAGCAAGGTACCTGAAAATAGGTAAGTGAAACTATTTAGACTAGATTGGAGGCCAGAACATTGTGAGCACTCAACCTCTATAAGTCTAATTTTGGAAGGAAAATACAACAATGATCATGTCTTTAACATGATGAACTATCTCAATGGTTTATTCAAACATATCAAGCAAAATACACAAAAGCTGAATTATCATTAAGATGATACAAAGAGGACTAAATATAATTACTTTTTTGTATAATTAAATTACTAAAAAGATAAGATGAATAGGAAAAAAAATAGTAAAATGTTGAGTTGTGATAACTACCGACAGCAATTGGCAACCTCCCGATGCATTGGCCCAGTGACCTGAAATCAATTGAGGAGATCATGAAAAGCTGATATTTAAGAATTCTTAATAAGAGGAAATGGCGTAACTTACCTGTTGAAGTATTGAAAACGCCTCTGAAAACATTGTATATGCTTCTTCAGTAAGCATGCCCTAAGAGAAAGATTGAAACACAACAATACATCAAATTGTCATAAATATTATACATTCTACATAACCAAACCAATCCAATTCAACGATAAACCTATTTGCAATTGCAGATAAAATTGACCCGCAATTTTCCTCATATAACTTTTTAAGATTTCTAATATAGTTAGTGAAAATTTTTTTCTTGTAGTAAATACACAACAAATACAGAAAAGCTGATACAATGGTGTCGTGATATTGGAGATACTTCATTATTTATGACTGAAAGGGAATACAGTGCTTACTTCAGCTAATTGGACCTTTCCCATCTCTACAAGATCTTTAGCTTCTGAACATACAGGAACCGAATGTTTCACTACAGGTTGGAGATTCAATATATCTGATGTTTGAAAGGGTGTTGCAGTGTTAAAATCATATTTGCGAGCAGCAACAGTTATACCCACCTGTATAGGGATCCCCAGCCATGTAAGCATTTGATAAATCAGAAGATATAGCTTGATTTTATCAGAAAACTCAAGAACAATAGACAGCTGCAGTGTATATTACTTAAGCACATGTAACATAATCAAGGATGGCTGGCTTACAAAGGTTGTGTAAGGTAGAATAAGCTAGAATCACCCAAAGTTTAAACTGACGAGCATGTGCAATCAAGTACAATCCAAAAAAAAGAGAACAATGATGGCGGAAACCACCCCTAACAGCATTATGTAGTTCGTTCATAACACAAGATGCATCTCCTAAGAAAAATGCCTCACAGCAAATAAAAAAATTCTGAAGGTGCTTCCTACATAGTGCAAAAACTTGCATAGAAGCAATCAATCATATCAACAAATAAGGACAAATGTAAAAACTGGCATGGAAGCAATCAATTATCAACAAATAACAAGGACAGATGTAAAAGAAGTAATGTGTCAAATAAGAAATAGCAAATTGAAAGAACTCATAATGACCTTTTGACACAGATTGCATAAGACAGAAACTTTCTTCACTCGAAATCTTGCATCCTCCGGCCACTCAAACTACATAAGGGAAAATCTTAAATAAAACATAAACTAATGTACTCAATGTGCAATATAATAGACAGATGTGCTGGTAAGCATTCATTCATAATACAATAGCATCCCTTCACTACTGATGAGATGATCTACCAACTTCATAGGATACCCATAAATACAAATCAATACCTGATATTTCAGTTTTGCAAATTTCTGAACGTCAGACCATAGAGTTTCAGAGCTGACATTCATATAAGAGGAAATATTCTTCCTTGGAGATGCTTTGCCCTTCCATCTAGCATGTCCCCTCAAAGTTTTGCCCGAAGATTGATGTCTTGCTTGCTCCTGCAAATATTTTGAACATAAATACAGACCTCAGGCACTCTATTCCAGCCTAGATTTACCATCACCTAGAATATAAGTTCAAAACTGACTGACAAGACGTTAAGGCTTGTAAACAACTATTTTCATAGGGTAGTTCCCCCTAAAAACAGAGTCTTAAGCTTACACGGATTTGGATCGTGGACACACCAAACATTGTATACTACAAAGGGCCCTGAGAGTGGCATTTATTGAAATAACTCATGCAAAACATCTTACAGCAAAGTAACTCAGGATAAAAAACTCATCTACATTAAACATACTTTCTTTTGGATTTTGGACTGTACACTAAAGTTAATTTTGCTCTGACAGCTTGGCAACTTCCAAAGAAACAGTTCAAAAAATGTGAGATTGCTGGTCCAAGATCATGGTCCTCTGTATCCCTCAAAACATCCTGCATAACCGTAAATGAAGGGGCAAGAGGCGAAATTACCATTACCAAATAAAAATTTGACGACAGAATTTCAAAAATGTAGAAAGCATCATCTAAAGAGGAATAGATGTTTAAGAAGACAAGAAAATGATATCACCTTAAGAATGTGCTTTGCTGACCGGACTACAGACTCAATAGAACAAAGATCCCATAGATGAGGTAGATGTTTGGTCCCATTAGCAACCAGTAAAATTATGTTAAATAAAATGGCTGATTGACAGATAAATGTATCAAATTCAATAGATCTATAAGCGTGAACTTGTGTAAAAATTCTATTCACTCATCAGCTTTCATATTCTAATACCAAAATAGCAAAACTATCAAATAACTACCTACATAACACATAAAGCTTACTTTTCCAATGTACCTAACGTTAATTCCATGTGCATGGAGTGCTTCTGTTAGTGTCTGGCCATCCATGGGTGAAACTTCCAGTGTGCAAAGATCTTGTATAAACTTAGGAAGTACAACATCTAGAAGATAAGAACTAGCTTTCCACACATTTTCTTCATCTGCTGCTATCTCCTGGTGTACACACACGAAAAGATCTAAGAGACTTTAGCAGCATTAGGATAGAAAGTTGGAAACATAGGAGACTCACCTCTTGACCCCCAGCTAATTTAAGTTCAGTGAAAACATTGGGGTTAAATAATATCTCCTCGTATGTTTCACAGCTTTCAAAAAATGCTGAAGTGCATTCTTTATCAGCCTTCTTTTCACCTTCCTTTCTTATAACCTGTGATCACAGGAAGAGAAATCAATTGGCACATGAGCAGTCACATCTTATATGTTAAACAGACTGATACATTTTACAGCAAAAAATATTAGTTAATAGAACTAAGTGTAATTAAACATTTACATTCAATGCCCAAAAAGTTCATATCTTACATGGGCATCTTACCATTCACACCCAATGCCTTAATCCACATAAAATGAAAAAAAAAAAAAGATGTAAAATGCGTACAACCATTTTGAAATTTCCACCTGATCCATAACTTGCAAAAGAATTCCCATTGCCCTTAACAAGCAAAAAATAAAACTGGGAAGGAGTTGGTGAAGCACAAGCAAATTACAACTCTAAAGCAAAGGAAAGAGTCGGATAATTAGAAGAGTGAAGCAAATCGAGAACGTAAATAAAATCCCTGATCTGAGAACAAAAAATTGAAAGTCTTAGAAAAAGCATAATGCTAATCACAAAAAAGGTAAGGACACCAAGAGATGATTGCAAGTCCATTTCAATGCAGTAAAGTCTACACCTTTGAAACCTAAAATATTAGTATCACATTCTAATACAGCTCATTAACTTGCAAACCAAACGAGAAAATTCAGTCACCTGTCATCACTACCAACAATGCCCTTGCATTCCACTACAGCAACCAATTTGAAAACATTTGCAGATGCATCAAGTACTTTGTTCTCCTTCAAATGAAGGCATTTGGCAACTTTTAGTACCTAAAGAAACTTAAAAGTCAGCACTCTCCACAAGAAAATTTATTCTTGTGAAGTATCTAAGAATGTGATAAAGAAATTTAAACTTAGTAGAATGAAATATAAAAGTTGAAAGAAATTGATGCTCTACTCCAAAAGAGACTAATTACTCCACAAACATCCCACATGAACCTGGCATAATTTTTTACTTTCAAGGAAATGTCAAATTTCATACTTTCTCACCTTTGAATGAAAATCTTCATTCCAGCAAATTTTTTTGCCATTGTCAACAGATCCATAAAGGAGAGAGTCTGATTTATCCCCTTGTAGAATGCCAGGTAAGACACTCTATAAAAGAGAAGTATCAAATTATGTTACAAAATTTTAGTGCAAATAAAAAACAGACAATGAAAAAGAAAAGGGAATTAGACTGAAGAAGGAACACAACTTCAGCAACAGTAACTTCTCCTAAAATAGCAAAAAACGGTGGCTTCACCTGAGACACCACTCTATGACCCCAGTAATCAATGACGGCCATAGCAAGGTTATGAAGTCCAGGGACATTAGTTTCTTGATATGCCTTGGTGCCTTTCAGATCATTATTTGCGGAGGCATATGTAGCCTGCTCACTCTCAGCCAATGATGTCTCAACAGACCCTTGAGCCGATTCTATTACACTATCACTGTCCCCTATGCGTGATCCACCACATCTTCTCCCATTTGAATCCATGCTATCCCCATACACAATTTCATTAGCAACCCTTTCAGATGAACAAAACAAAGCAGCTTCATTTCCGCTCTGATCATTTCAATTGGTATCTAGTGCACATTTCTTGGACAGTTGTTCCAGATCCGCATCCACAGCAAAACTGAAGAATATGTTGTTATGAACATACCTGAATAAAAAAGAAAACATAGTATTAAACTAATCTCAATTATAGGGAACAGTAAGAAAGAATAATAATGCAATAGGAAAAAAACTTTTAAAATAAAAAATAAAATAGCACAGGATACAAATATGCATGTGATGACAAATAAAATTATTAAACAAAGCACAAGAACCGAAAAAACATTGACAAACTGCTAAGAGAGGCCTAAGCCTAAGAACCTTCAAACAATATCACAAAATGACCAAGGTGAAATGGGATGGCATAACTCCTCACAGAAATCATAGCTGATGTTTTCACAGGCAATGTGCAAGATACAAGGTCTGCAAAGCATACTAAACAAATCTCAATTGAGATAAACATAAAAAACAAATGCACAAATGCTAAGTTCTTTTAAGGAACACCAACATGTGAAAGCACTCAGGATCAGTTGGATTTATGGGTGGTATACATCAGTTGATGACTCCAATAGCACCACTAATTGCTGCATCAACAAAGTCAGAGGTCACTTTATAGAGAGCCCTATCCTGCAGGATCCTGCAACAAAACTATCTACATAATAAGCAGAAACACTACAAAGATTGCCAACAGCTTAAAGCCTGAGAATAAGAGGCATGCATGTGCATGGTTAAAAGAACATCTTTTCTAAGATGATAATTTTTCTTCCAAACTATAAAATAGTACCTTCAATACTTTGTAATCTTAATCTTAAGATAACAACACATGGAAGAAGTGTTGGATGAAATTTCTTAATTTCCCTGTAAATTACATATTAATTCTGAATTTTGGGCCTTACTATCTCAAGACTACAACATTTAACTTGTATCAGACTAAAAAACACTCAATTTCCTTTTAATATGACACATTAAATCTAAATTTTGGGTCCAATACACATGCTATTGCAATTTAATTATATAGTATGTATTTATTAGTGTGCATAAGCATATAAAAATGTTATTCACACAAAATGTATTGTTATCAAGTTGAATACTAACATTAAAATGATTACATCCAGCTAGACATTCTAACAATTTATGTGACAAAGAAAAATGATTAAATAATGTTATTACTTGCTAATTATTAGATAATAAGCACTATAAAGCAAAACAATGAATTCAGTTCCTCAAAATAAAATTATGACAATTAGGAGTTATAAACATTTCAGAATTTCAATTATAAAAAGGTTCATGGTATTATGTACCTTTCTTGAGGGGTTGCATGCGGAAATTCTCATCAAGACTGCAATTCCTCATTCCAATATCTTTGAATGACAATCAACTCACTCCTGTATGAAAGAGTCAATGCATCCTCTGCTATGGCTGCATCGCATTTGCGATCTGACAATGGCACAAACAACAGAATCACTTAGTGTGGAAAGAATCAAACTCTGACATTAACCTCAATCTCTAAACCCTAATGCTGAGGGAAATGAAACCATATCATCCCTCTAAGGATCCAGCTAAATTTAAAAAAACAAATATGAAAATGAAATATACTCTTACTGCACAAACTTCTACCAAGCAAAAAAAAAAAAAGATTAAAGAGAAAAAAACACATTAGCATCCTCCGTGTCAGAGAGCTCAATCCATTTTTCCTTTTTAGAATCTAAACGTCGAAGTAAATTTAGAAATTCAAACTTACCAAGAAATGGATAAAATTCCAGCCATGAATTTGGTGGCAACAGAGTTTGAACATTTTCAAAGGATGTGCAGTGGCCTTCCTCTCCATAATCCACGGAAAGCTTCATTACAAGTATGCAAAAGCAAACAATTACCACAGAACAGTAAATGGTACCAAAAAATTTCAACCTTTAACACCAGTTAAAAGAATGTTTTCACACATTCTGTTACCTTTTTTGAACTTAGAGCTAATTTTCTGCAGGAGTCCAATCAGAGTTATTGCGTCAGAACCAACTTTGCTTGGTCTGGGGTCAAGAACATTCCCTGTGCTTGAATTGACATAAAACATCTTTGTGGTTCCAGTAATACAATATTTGCTACCCTCTAAGGTTACTATATCCAAATAGATCGAATCCCCTACAAGCCTGTCCCCAACAAAGTCACAATGTGCTATTAATACTCATTCAACATAAATGCCAAAACTCATTCAACACAAAGGAAAGAAATCAGCATTTTACCTTCAATAGCTTGGTGGAGGATTGAAGGATGAAAAACCAATACTATCAACACATTTGATCTCCTTCGGAGATGAAGATAGCAATTTACCTAATGATCCAGCAACATCCTCCATAAAGCCCAGGCCATCATGCTCTGAAACATCAGTTCTTGAAGCATCTAAATAACAATACAATTGAAAGTCAAAATCCTAGAGTTTATAAAATGGTAAACAAAGAAAATATGAAAAATGAACGGTGACTTAAGTTCCAATTCTAAACCTCCCCAATTTGGAGCTTTACTTTGTTCATTCTCATACTGCTATGCAAGCGATGTTAAGAGCGATGTATAAAGTGTAGAAAGGGAAAGCAGATCTCTTGTGCGCTGAACATGAGCTCTGATAGATCTATCATCGTATAATGCTGCCATAATATTTCAGGTTAGAGCCCATATACAGGCCTTAAAACCATAAAATGGAAGACAATGCTAGTATACCAGCAACCATCTTCAAGGAGCAACCAATGATAGTAATGTCGGCTACTTCAGAAATTTCATTATAATCTTCCAAATGATGAGTTGGACCATCCTTAATGTGCAGCAGTAAATCATAGCATGTGAACTAACACGTCTCTGGAGCTTCAAGAAGGAATTGTCGTATTTCCATGACAGAATCTCTGGGATTCAACCGCATATTCAAATAATCAATTCAGCATTTTAAACCAAATCAGTAATAAGGTAACTGTGCGAATAGAGAAGTCAATTTGTAATTTTAACCTAACGAGAATCATTCCACACAGACAGATGTGTATGCATGCCACCCATATAAACACACATCTGCAAACCACAAAGAGAGAGAGAGAGAGAGAGAGAGAGAGAGAGAGAGAGGGATAGTTTCATAATCAAGTTGGCAGTTGGCTCACTTGTAGCTCAAGCTTTTCCCCACTTTGTGTTGTAACAGACACTGGATAAAGATGAAGGTCACCTGCATTAGCATGGAGGAAATGAATAGGTGAGTCCAACCACAATCTAAGGAGCAAACCCTAAACCCTAAAAAGAGGGACTTAAAATAAAAATATAACATATATACAGTAATTTATAAGTATTGATATTCAATTAATCAATAATATTTTTTTGAAGGAGATTCAAATTCAAATCCAAATTTAAATTTACAAATGAATATATATACACACATGATTACTATTAAAAATTTTAAAAATTTTAATTTTTTTAAAAAATAAATAATTGTGACTCAATAGGCTGGATCATTTTTTAGTAAATAATAATAATAGTAATACTTATGATTTTGTGCTGAGTAATTTTTTATTATTATTATTAACATACACACATACATACATGATAATTAATTTTGACATACATACATATATGATACAATACTACTTATTCGAAAAGTTGGAAATAAATATTGATTTTATTCGAAAAGTTTATTAATATAATAAATCTTGAAGTAAAGCTTGTTTAAGATAATTAAGCTGGAAATAAATATTAATCATCATTTGGGGTTGGGCACATTTAGCATGATTTGAAGCCACTTTAGTTGACTATAGTCTTTGACCCTTTTTTTTTTTTTTTTTAGATTATTAGCCTTACTGTTGAGGAAACTTCAAATTAAGGACTACAAGACAGCTTCAAAATGTAAAACTGGATAATAAAATATTGCAGCAACTATCTACCCTACACATATCAGCATATGATTTTTATTATTATTAGTACTACTTAATCTAAATAAATGACGTGTAAGCGTTACCTAATCTCAGCAAAACCCCTTCACTGGTGGCCAGCTGGATTTAAATCTCACGTTTAGGGAAATGCAGTTTGCTAATCTTAATTACTGATACAAAATATCATTATAATTATGGAGATAGTGAGGTTCTTTTCTATCAGTATCAGGGAGAGGGAATGCATAATAAATAATGCCGTTTTGAAGGCTGTCCGTCGGAAGCAAAATCATATGGCTATTCTGCCTTCGTTCAAATTCTTAGTGACCCATTAGGAGAGAAGAGAGAGAGAATGGCCAAGTTATTATACATCTACACGGAGTTACAGCAAAAATACGGCTGATAAAACAAAAACGGTCGTAGCCACTCTTTCTGGCAACGGCATAGCCACCAAAAAAAAAAAAAAAAGGCGAAAAGAAGGGGGAATCTAATCTATTCTACGCTCAATAAAGTTGGAACACCATCATTGGGCCACTCAAAAAATGAAAAAACTGCTCTTTCACGGTTTTACCTTCTTCTCAATAATACTTTGGCTCGGACCTTGCTCTTATGAAGTGCTAACATAAAACACATACCAAGTTCAGGATATTCTTTCTTTTTGAGTCATCAATTAGAATCAGAGAAGCACAGCATCGTATTGATTTCCCCTGATACTCGTACGCATAATGACTGAAATCACCAGTTAACGGTCATGGGTAAAAAAGAACCAAAAAAAAAAAAAACGTAACAAAGGCAATTTCAGTCGTATAATATACTTTTTAAAAAATACTATAAGCACGTTTAACTTCTAGTTATTCCTCCAACCAGCCCCCACGAGTGGGTCTCCTCCACAATTTTGTTCAAAAGTATGCTTTTCGAGGATTGTTATGCACAAAAAGACCAAAATATCAGATCAAGACAAAAATAACTCAAATCACAATATCTTCAGGCGATAATATTAACTAGCTGTCGGTCAGTGAGAATAAGAACTAGATACAATACAATCTTTTAATTATTAGAAGAAAAAGGCACAAATCAAATACCAGAGGATTTGGTCTATGTCGATAACCAAGCATCATTCACTTCTTACACTGCTCATTTATATCGTCATCTGGAGTCACCTCTCCAGGATGATGAGCACCAACCCCCAAATTGTTCATCTTTACATCACCAGCCATGATTGGATCTGAAATACCATTTTTGGAGCTCCCTAAACCCTCACCTGAAAACATGCAACAAAGGTATTAAAGTTCTCACTTTAGAGAAAAATGAAATTCACCTCATATCAAAAGGCAAATATCATTTTTTTTTTTTTGGGTTGGCAGCAGTAGTCCAAGGACTCAAATCATTGCAGAAACACAATCAGATCCGCTTAAGAGAACATAATACTTGAAAGAAATCAAGCTTGCTTCATAAAACTACTATGAAAAGTGCTGAAAGAAAATTCTCCATCTGAAGCAATCTACAAAGAAAAACAAGGTCACCTTTGCTAATATCAAGCAAAATGATAAGCTTGTAAGGTTCGCAAATCTCTTTAAGCTTGATATAAAATGTATTTTAGAAATAGTTGCTAATACTACCACAAAGGCAAAATGAAGAATAAGAAAAAATGCCAGCATTTGTATCAGCACTTGATTGCAAGGTACAGAAAAAGAATAATTTCCACAAATGTTTACATCCTTCATCTTTGATGATTTATCTTATCTCTACTCTCACGATTCATTATTTAGAGCAGAATTTAAAAATGGGCTTGAAACTGTAGGTTAACACAGGCCAGAGATGAGCAACAATACAAGTGAGAGAGAATATAAAAAAGCACCTTCTTTCCAACCCATTTTTGACAAGAGTTTATGCCCAATATTATCAGATTGAATCTTCACCCTCTCTGCAGTCTTCCTTGCAGCCTTTTGTGCAGCAGCATCATTGCAGGCAGCCAAGAACTTTTCAAGCTCTTCCAGGGGGATATAGTTGCCCATGTGATGACCTTTCTTCCCAGGAGCTGCTAAACCAACAGCATAAGGATAATGTGTCTTAGCAGTACAGGAAAAAAAAGAGTTAATTACACTTTTGGCACCTTAACTCTTGGAAATGTACAAATTGGTACCTAAAAAAATAAAATATATAATTTGAGTCTAAAACTTTAAAATATTGTACAATTTGCACTATGAACTTTCAATTTATGTACTATATTAACTCAAACTCTAACCCCGCTAACCATATCAGCTTATATATGTGACGTTTGACAAATATTATCAAGTTATGTGTTCACCAAAACATCCTATCAATAGTTTCTTCAATATAAATTAAAAAAATATACATTTTATCTGACTGTAAAAATTGTCTAGGATAAGTCAATCATTTTTTTTGTCATGTGACTTCATATGAAATTTTTTACAAAATATTTAACACTTTTATTTAACAAAAAACATGCACATAACAAAATTATACTAGTTAGACACCATATAGGCAAGATAAGTTAACAACATTAGAATTTGGATTAAAACGATGTATTATTAGAGAGTTTAACGGGCAAATTTTACATTTTATTTCTTTAAGTACTAATTTGTACATTTTCCAAAAGTTTAGGTACAAAAAATGTAATTAATTAAAAAAATACACTTCAATCAGGATAAAATTCACCTTGAAGGGAAGGACGTAGCAGCATCTCATCTTTGGACTGCTTAGGCAGTCTCATCTTCTCTTCTTGAGCAGCCTTCTTCACATAAAACTCCATCATTGCTATAGGATCTGCACCTGTTGGTGCACTGGATGGGCCTGCAACTTAGAAAAACAGTTATAGTAAAACTCCATCATTGCTATAGGATCTGCACCTGGTGGCACACTGGATGGGCCTGCAACTTAGAAAAACATGTATATATAACATCAGGCAAACAAAATTGTCCATTCATAATGTCTGTTGATATCAAATCCAACAGCAAGGTGTTAATACTCTTAGTTTGTTTATATTAAATTCACTCTAGAAGGACAACTTAACAGAAATTATTATTTATATCATTAAAAATAGACAGTCATAGGCGTTGTTTAGTATGAAATAGTACAATTATTATCAAAACCAGAGAGCAGGACAATATTTTCAGATCATTTTAATTAGCAGAATCCATGATCAATATCCTTAGATAGCATTTGCTTCACAAATGAAACACTGACAATTTTTAATTTAAAGAACTTGATAACACTAGATATTACAAGCCAAGGAAAGCCAAACTCATATGCATCCCATGAAAAAACAAAAAGCAGTATCTTATGCATCATCACCTGCTCTTCCCACTGATGTTGCAGAAGATCTAGGCTCCTCATTATTCTCATACAAAGCAGAGGCAGGAGTTTGATAACTTGATTGTTGCAGAGCAGACCTAAGAGAGCGGCTTGGGACTTGGAAGCTGCAATGCTCGTACCACCTAGATAAAGCATTCATCATGTCAGTACAGATTGATAAGGATATCGCCTTCAAATATCCAACAATCTTATATCTCCTAAGATTTCTGAAGCCATTTCCAAGCCTAATTGCGCATGAACAGTAACTCCAATCTTTAGGCGTAGAACTGAAAACTGAAGTAACAAGAAAGAAATAATAGCAAAGGAAACTCTTTACATTAAAAAAAAAAAAGAAAAAACCTTCCACAAAAAATCGCAGTTAGAGCTCTAATCATACAACCTCAAAGAGTTGATACCTAACGCTATGGTCAAGGGGAAAAAAAGATACCAACCACTTTGAGGAGTTTGTGATTCCTTGTTCTGTAAAATAGTCTTTTCCACTTCAGAAATCCGGTATTCATAGTATTTGTAATCAGAACAACTCTCATCAAAATGGAATCTGGACACAGTAAAATATCAAATACATAAAACATAAGAACCAAAAAGAAAGAAAAAAAAAGAATGCATTCATAAGCATGGGTGCAGAGCATAATGAGCCCAAAAGATTGATGCAAAACTGAACATACTTAAAAGGTGTGTCTCCAGGGTTTTTTTGGCGTGTAATATGCTCAAAATGCCTTCCATTTTTGGCAACAAAACTCGCTAGTTTGTCTGCAACTTTCTTCACAGTGGGATTGCTTGGGGAAGGCTGTGCAGAATATCACTTATAAAACACATTAATACCAAGAGATTGAAGAAGAGAATGCAAATTACTCTTGCAGCAGGCATGCCACATATTCCAAATCTTTCATTGAACATCTCTTTCCACCAATGTTGATTGGTACTTAAGGTAGAAGCTTCATTCATGAGAAAAGAAATATTCAAGAATGATTTACCCTCTTCATCCACCACTTTAAGATCAGAGAGGACTTATTGCCAGATGACTTCATAAACCACAGCAGTTAATGAATGGATCGTTTAACTTAGACACCTATAAAAAGTTCAATTATGAGAAGAGAAAAGAGGAATTATTATCTAGACCTCTAAGTCAGTGAGAACATAATAGAAAGCAAAATAAATTAGAAATTCAAACATTCATGAGTGCACTCTAGTTGGAAATGCATCCAACAATCAGCCTATGCATGTAAAATCCTCAAGGATGACCAAGTCACCCAAAGCACCACAAAAAGATAAATAAAAGCAGTAATTACCAACATCTACTTGTTTTGATGCTTGTTCAGAGGCATCTGATTGACCCAACTTTTGCCGTTTAATAGGTGTGTCATCTGACAACTTCCCTGCATCTTGGTCCTCTTCATCCTCATCCACAACCAACTTAACAGGAGGTGCTACAAGCTTTGATTTCTGCTTCAAGCTGAATGCAAGTTTGTATCTAGAGGAAGTTTGGGTGGACTTGCGTGCATCATTGGGCTTATATTCCATGGCCATTTTGTTAAGAGCAATAGCATGTTTGGGAGCTGAAGAGCCTTTTACAATTTTGGGGGGTCTAGGTTCCTCTAAACCTGCAGCCTTGTCTTTGTCATCCTTCTGCTGTTGAAGCTATTTAACCTCTCCATGAAGGAACCATCATTAACAAAAAGGCTAGATGGCACTCCTTTCTCCATTGGCTTAGAACCAACAACAGTTAAAAGCTGTTTACAGGAAGCCACTGCTTAACAAGTGGAGCCTCTAATCTATTTAGATATTGCAGTGGGTCTGACTTTATAATAACACATAGTATCGCACAAAGAAAGCAGAAACAAATGCCCACACGTTAAACATAAAAGAAAACGTCAAATTCACATTGGTAAAGGCAGAATTGAGAATCAAGTCACCCGATATATATTACTATTACCAATTTCTTTTATGACAACCAACAACAACAGAATAAGAGTAAGACCAGATCTATGAAGCATGGACAGCATCAGATCCGCCGGAATGCATATCCAACGGCTGCGGCATACGGAATAAAACAATTAAAAAGCTTTATAAAATTCCAGAGGAAAAAAAATTAAACAAGAAAAGGGATTACCCCGGCGCCGACAAGTCGATGGTGGCGGCAGCGCAATAGGAAAAAAGGGAAAAGGAGAGAAGTTAGGCTGACTTGGTGAGGAGATGCTATCGTCGTTTTGATCAGAGCCTTGCAATCAGAAAACGAGGGAAAGGAAATTCTAAGAACTTTTCTTTTTTTCAATATTCATGGTTGATTAAAGTCGGTTAAGTTTGGAACAGAAGGGTAATTATTTATTTATTTTTTTATGTTTGGTAAAAATAAATTAATTAAATATTGATTCATTCGGATAATTTATATATCCCGAAAATTATGAGTTCGAATTCGCAACGTCTTCCCATATTAGTAAATAAAAATTATGAGGTGAAAAATAGATTACAAATTTTTAAAAAAAAACACTATTCAACCGCTCACCACTAAAAAACATATACAAATGCAACTCGTTATTATTATTGCTTATTTTATAACAATGGTCTAAATTTTTTGATGGAGTGAAAAAAGGAAAAGACATATATATCAGATTTGTGATTCAAGAAAGAAATGTGGGGAAACTTGAAAACTGAAAACTACAAAGAAAGCAACTACGCTACTTATCGTCACAGTGCTTATTTACTAGTAAAGACTGAAGAAGTATATTGTATCTGGTACTAAACTAATCCCAGAAGGATCGTTATCCACTCTTGTACCTGAGCAAGCAATAGATATAGGCAAGTAACTATTTGTGCCGCCGCGATAACTGTTCTATCACCTCTGACCCACCCATCTAGCTAAAGGTTATTATATATATATATAAAAAAAAAAAAAGAAACCCTCGATAGCTCATCACAATAAAATGCATCACAGAGCACAAGCTGTTTCATCTCAAGTACTTTTCATATCCAACCAACAGAAAAAGCACAAAAGAAATCAAATCCCTCTTTCCCAACACACCATCAAACAATCACTAAACCACATTGTCAGACAAATGAAAAGTAATCCTCAGATGAAGCTGCCGCCTATTTCAGTACCATTGAGAAAACACAATTAAGTTCAAGATGAACAATAGAATCCCACCAGATTTGAAAAAGAAAACAAAGAAAAACCCAAAATATCTTAACTAAATAGAAATACCAAAATTTGAAACTACTTAACAAAGATCTAAGTAGGTATGTTGTTTCAGTCTTCTTCATCAATCACCTTTGTTCCCAAACCCTTCAAACCCTCTGGAGGAATCTCTGCAACAGTTACCAGAGAGTAAAACTCCTCCTTCGCATCCTCTTCATCATTTCTCTTCCTTGCAATACGGACACGAACTCTCCTTGGCACACTTCGGATCCCACGGCTCCATACATGCTTGTTGAGCTTTACATCAACTCTGACATCAGTTGTCCCCATGGCCTTCTGGACAAACTTCCTAATCTCGATTACGGCCTTCGGAGCCTTCTTCTTAAATGTGCTGTGGAAAGTTTTGTACAAATTTCCAGATTACATAGCATAACATAAACTAAATGGGAATGAGCAAAAATTACAAAGGGAAGATAAAAAAAAAAAAAAAAAAAAAAAGGGAAATAACATCTGCCAAACTAGTGCTACATGGAATTCAACAGGGAATATTTTATGTAAATATAGCAGCAGTTTGATTTAAGTTCTGATAGAACTGAATGGCAGTGAAAATAAACTCGGTTGCCTATAATTCAGAAAGAGAATACTGTTGTTTAGACAGAAATAGAGCAATCCAAAGCAAGCAAGAATATCAAAAAGTTACAGATTTGAAGAATTCTAATCAATATGTTTCCATTTGGAACTATATTTACAGAAATACTAGCAATTTTAGCAAGGAAACATAAGCATGATTATAAGAAGGCCAGCAACAGTTGAAGATAGTAGAGAAATTCTGTAACCTAGGGGCATACGAAAATACTTTAGAAATTGACCACTGCAAATAACCCCAAAATGAGACCTGAAACTGTCGAGAAGAGAAGCCAAATGAAACATCTGAAGCAAGCAACCAATCAAAAGCTCCAAATGATACATACATTTAGAGCAATTTCAACATCCATCACAATATACAAATATAACTGATCACCAACAGCAGTAGATTTCAGCAACAAAAAAAAAAAGCAAAGAAAGCAGAGAATAGATTTGATTTGGTTTGGTTTGGTTAGTTACCATCCATGCAAGCGTTTGTGGAGGTTGACGGTGTACTCTCTGGTGACAACCTCCTCCTTTCTTCCTTTGCTTGCCTTGTCTACCATGTTCTTAGCCCCGACCGGATCTCTTTGTTCCCCAAAACAAAAACCACTGCTCTAGCTCTGTCAGTGTCTGGCCGCCAAACAAAACCCTAGTACTCGCTTCCTCTACTCTAATTTTACTTGTTTATTATTATATTTTATTTCAATGCTCTCCTAACTCCGATCCGAGTTTCCTATTGGGCCCAACAAACTTTATTATTTTTTACATAAATTGCAAACAGCAGTTGGAGAAGCCCAACATAAATGGGCTTAGAGATGTACGGTCTTTTTTTAGTTTTGCAACTGCAATGCAATTGAGGAAAGAAGAGAAGAGAGAAAATCAAGGCGAGACCCTTGCTTCTGCTAGATCAGTAAGCTCCTTTCTTTTATTTTTAATTCGAACCAGCTCTATCAGATTTTGTAAACTGCTTCTTTTGCTAAATCAATAGTTTTACCTCTTTTTGTTTTTCACAATCACATCTTTTTTGTTTCTAGGTAAAGTAGCCAAAAGAGTTGCATTTCCAACGCTACAGAAGCCTTAACACACGGCTGTCAAAACTTCTTGTAATATGTAAAGTACCCAAAAGGTTAAGACAATGGAGTAGTATACAACCTTAATCTCACTAATGTGTCTAATCTGCTCAATCTCAGACTACAAAATACAGTTGATGTGGGTGGTATTGGGTTATAGGCTAAAGTGACAAGATTTGATTTCCATACAATCCCTTCTTGGACTATGCCTTCGGGGTCTTGACTGTGAGGAATAAGTGGATTGTTTATGGACCCAAAGTGTTTATTGTACTTGTATCTGTCATGCTTATGTAATAATGTACATCAATAGCCACTTTCTCTTCTCAACGTCATCGAGCAGCCAACTCTCACTCAATCACGCCTCATTTCTTCAATTGTTTTTTATATTGTTTCACTTTAAAAATTATGATGATACGTACATATTAATTAAATCATTATATTTAATAAATATTTAATAATTCCATATGATAATAATTTTAAGTCATCAAGAATTTTCATATCACTATTTTGAAATATAATTTAATTGTTATTTAAAAATAAAAAAAATTATAATTAAACTTAAAATTTTATATAAAATTAATACTAATTAATATTATTTATTTAATACTTGAATTAAAATTTTAATTTTTAAAAATTATAATTATTTTATATTATAAATTTTTATATTTTAAAACTAATATTCTTTATAATAAATTTAAAAATAATTTATATATTTTTATTTTTCTAATGTTTTATATATAATATAATCTATTATAATTTTAGTAGATTAGCTTTATTTTTTAATTTAAATTTTTTTACATGATTTATATTATAAAAATTAGTTTACTTAATAAATATATTTATTAATTTAATAATCTAATAATTTTATTTTATTTATTATAAATTAAATAAAATATTATTCTATTTTATAAATTATAATCTTTAAACAATATTTAATCATTAACTTGTATTATTATTATAATAAATGTGATTATTTTTTATAAATTTAAATATTATAATGTTTGATTTTAATAATTCTTAAGATAATAATCTTTAATTCATGTAAATTAATAATCAAATAAAATAATTTTAATCCACAAATAATAAAATTATCTTAATAATAAAATCAATTCAATGATTATAATAATAATAATCTTAAAATTAATATCAAAACTACATTTAGTACTGCCACTTCGTTTATTTTAGTGGATTTGTTTTTCAACAATATCGCAACGCACCCAAAAAAAAAAAATTTTCCAGTGCGCAAGTGTTGCCGTCACTCTCATCCCACTTTACAGCTTTTGCCTTTGTTTTTTTTTTTTAATACCACCTAATGTGTTATAGACGTGATTGGATTATGGAAAATGCAAGATCAACCGTTTTTTTGCGCCACTAACCCTATAAAATCTCTCTATTTTGTGTTTATTTGTAATTATATTTTACTCCTTCCTACCTAAGTTTCCAGTTGCATTGCATATTGCAATTTCCCCAAAATCAAAACCTCCTTTCACCCAATCGAATTCACAACGCATACCATTATTCCATTATTAATATAATCAAACTTTAAAATTCGAAATAATTTCATCAAACAATCTATAAAGCATCTGAAGGGAACGCTAAAATAAAATATCTGAATCCTGGAGGGCAGGGTAACACGAATTATAAATAGGCCACAACAATCTTTCATTTCTCAATTAATTAAAAAAAAAAAAAAACAAAGTAAAAATGAAAAATGGAATACTATAGATTTGATCGAACATGAGCAATCAGAAGAGAGAATATTTCGTCATCTCCAGCAATCTTGACGTGAAGATTTTGATGGACTCTTTTCTCTCTATGAAACGCTCATCTTCCCCAAGAGATGATGATGAGATCGAGCATGGATCTCCACAACTTGCTCAAGTTTCAGGTCGAAAAATGCTCCAATATTTAATATCATTTGATACACTCAAACTCTGATAATCTTGGCCGCTTTAACCACGGGATTTTCTCTAGCGATAGCCTCGCGACCCGCTGCCTTGTAATCATAACCACAATCGTGCCGATCCGAGTACCGGTGCTCCGCACAAAAAAGCTCCCCACATCGACACCGGAAACCAGTCAACCCCACGCGTTTTCTGCAACCGGCACATCGATTCAGCACCTTCTTTTCCGCAGCCACAACGGGATCATTCCCTGATCGATTTGATGCGGTGATCCGACTATCCGTTGTTGTTGCAGCTGTTGTTGGCGAAGCAGAACAGGGTCGGTTCTCCTGTGACCGAGACGGGGTAGATCTCGAGGATTGGTCGCCGGAGAATTTAAGAATTGAGGCTCCACCAGAACTAGCACCACCGGTGACGGAAGGAGAGGAGATTGTCGAGGATGAGGCCCTTGTTGCATTAAAACATTTCTGACACATGTTGTTGGTGGCTGGATTCCCCGTAACCCCACAGTTGTTGATGCATAGCGTCAAGGTTTCAGGTACCTTGAACTCGGTCTCTTCTTTTTCGGTTCTTTGAGCCATTCCTCTCTGGAACTAGGAAACGATTTCAAGGAGATGAAATCAGAAGAGAGAGGCAAGGGCGGTTTTGTGTTTGTGTGGAGAGAGAAAATCTGGGGTAGGAGAGAGGAGGTTTGAAGGGATTGAGAGGTCGGGAATCAAACATTTTTCGTCCTTGCTATTTAACAAAAATAACCTCATGCTGTCAATTTCCTTCCTCTTTACTTTGCTTCTGTTTTGGCTTCACATTTCATCAAACTTCAAGTCAAATTTCATTTTGATATTTAATCTTTGAAAACTTTTAATTAGACCTTAATTATTTAAAATTATTTTATTTAGTTTTTATGTCTATGAAATCGTTTAATTCGTGTCATATGAATGATGTCAAGTGACATCTCTCATGATAAATAAAATGATTAAAATAAAATTTCACTTAAAATTTAAAAATCATGTATGTTATTTTCGTAAAATTTTTTATATTTTAAATATATTTTATAAAATATTAAATTTAAAATAATATTTTTATATTTTTTAATGTAATTTATTGTTAAATACTTTTTAAAAGAAACAAATTTTTAAAAATTAATATTAAGTTAAAATTTTCAAAAAAAAATTTAAAAAAAATTTATATCATTTTAAAAAATTAAATAAAAATTTTATTTTGATTTAAAAATGAAATAAAACTCCATATCATTTTAAAATATTAAATAAAGTTTTTCATATCATTTTAAAAAATTAATTTATTAATCTATTAATAAATATTGTTTCTATTGAAAAATTATTTTCAATATATTATTTATTTTTAATATCTACTTTGTAAATATATTTAAAAAAGGAGAAAAAATATTTAATATTTTTAATAAAAACAGATTTTTTGAATAAAAATAATATTTTTTATTATGATTTATCAGAAAAAATAATATTTTTAATAAAAAATAAATTTTTTAAATGACATGGACTTTTTAAAAGAAATTATTTTAAAATGTTTAACTTAGTTTTAATTTTTAAAATTTATTTTTTTATTAAAAATAAGAAATATTTAACTAGTAAATTATATTACAATAAAAAGTATAAAAATAATATTTTAAAAAATATATCTAAAATATAAAAAAAAATCATGATAATAATATCTTTGGTTTTAAACTTTGGGTAAAATTTTATTTGGGCCCTTAAATCTATCAGATGAAATGCGTGTTGATGTCATCTACTCAACGCCAGTTGATATTTACTTTTAATTTAAATGATTCCATTAACTAAAGGACCAAACAAGATAATTTTAAATAATTGAAGATATAATTAGAACATTTTAAAAATTAAAAATCAAATGATTCAAAATTTATGAACAATGAGGCTATTAACATTTTTTTATGAAGAGATCATAACTTGAAATAAACAAATTGCATTACTTTGCTTATTTTTAATGTGTTAATTTGATAATTAATAATCCAATTAGTCAATTTTAAATATTAGGAATCAAAATAGATTTTGATTCCAAATTTATGAATAATAGGTTCTATTAACTTTTTCTATAAAAAAATCACAACTTTAAAAATTAAAAAAAAAATTATAAACGTAAAAATTTAAATTTCACACTTATCTACTTTGCTACTTTCTAACATCTTAATTGTATATCATAAATTGCACTTAAACTTATTTTACTATTATGGGGCCGCTACTTCTATCGCAGGATAAAAAAAAAAAAAAAAAAAAACTCTTTCTAAATTTTATCTTTAAGGCTATTTGTTTTTATTCTTTATTAGACTACGAATTGCCAATAGGCAAGAATATTACTAGTAATGTATAAAGTAGAAGCGCCGAAAAAGGTAAATATCAGACAGGTAGGTTAAAGAAAAAATCCTAATAATGTAGGTAGAATGTATTAAAAAAAGAATTAAGAGAACAGAATTAATAAAAATAAAATTTGACTTTGAGATATGAAGAACATTTTAATAAAGATAATTATATTTTTTAAGATATAATAAAATTTTAAAATTTTAAAATTTTTTGAATATAATTAATGAAAATGAATATGCATAAAAAGCTTTTTATTTTGATTGAATAGTCTTTTTTTTTTTACAAATAACTATAAATTTTTTGTTATTAACTACTCTAAACAAAACATTTCTATCAAGTATAATTATTCATGTAAATAATTATACTTTTTCATTGATAATTATTACAAATTTTAGTGTTTAAACTTTTTTTTATAGTTAAAATCCATTTGTTATTAATTATTATATACGCTTATGCTTAAATATATTTAAATAGTTTATAGCTCATTTGTTATAAAATATTACAGACCTTTTTGTTTCATATAATTATTAACAATAAATTTAATGCAAAAATTAAATTTATTCTCTAACAATTAAATATTTTATTCAATGCGAGAAAAAATTCCCCCAACGTTCTGAACTACCAAAGAGAACGTTGGCTGTGTTTTGAAAGGGATGCAGCACTAATACTTGCAGCCTACTCAGTGGTATATATATTTTTATTGGATTCATTGCATGGAGGAGAAGGACGAAAAATCACAGGATTGCAGATGAATTCACGAGGCTGAGGGAGAGAAAGAAAAAGAAATATGGAGGGTATAATGGGAAATTGGGACAAGGTCGCATTCTTTTCTTACTCACAGCCACGGTACCGAGGGTCGCAAAATAGAGGCGCCCAATCTGACCAACCTCACGCAACACCCAATTTCTCTTTCAACGACGTCGCCTAAACTCTAGCTTGCTTGGCCTACACGTGTGCGTTATGTTTCTTGCTGACACCTTTTCCCTCTTTTATTTCGTCCGTGCCAGCCAGCCAGCCAGCCAGCTAGAGAGGCAGAGCTTATCAACTGTGACAACGTTTAGTGGCGGGCCGGCAACAAGTTGGGCCACAGTTTGACTTGGTCAGCAGAGTTGGACCAGTCATCCGATAGACGAAACTGTTACGTGACAAAACGCGAGGAATGATGGGGAGTGAAAATGTATCTTCGGCAACGCATCAAACTGGCGACCGCTTTTCTTCCACGAGATTCATCCCAACCCCAAATGCCTACACCTTTATCAAGATTCAGTGCCGATTAAGCAAAAAAAATCAGAATTAAATTACATGAATTTAAATCTCACGTGAAACAAAAATGGAGTCCAATATTAGATTTCATGTAAAATAAAGTTTTAATGTCCTTATTTATGAATTAATGGAACTCATGAAATCTCATATAATCCTACATATGTAATTCTAATTACTTAGAAAATATTTATTTTGGCCAAACTTCTCAGTAAAGAGTTTAAACTAAAGATTAAAATGTACAAAAAATTCGAAAATTTAAATTTAAAATGCATTTTTATTATACAAATTGAATTAAAAACTCATCTCTCATTGACTTAAGGTATTCTCCTTAAGAATCCTCATTCATTGAATTATATTCATTCTATACACTTTTTGGTTCTTTTCAACATGATTTAACTATAGTACCTTGTTTTGTATTAACTGTTTTGTTAAGCAACGTAAACACTAAAACAAAACAAAATTTGAACACATTTACAACTGTGTTATATTTGGAGCTCCATATTTATTATTTTATTTTTTATATAAATTTACCATTTTACAGCATTTTTAATGCAATTCTAGTCTTCTATGAATGAAAATAAAATATTCCATTTAAAGTAAAAAAACATTCTATTAAGAATTTTAATTATTTTTAATTTTTATTATATAAAAAAACATTTTATTTCAAAATTCAAATAAGGATAATACCAATAAATAAATGAAAAACGAAAATGATTAAATTTTTCTAAAAATACGAACAATTTTTTTTAATTTTTTAGTATTTATTTTATACATTTTCACTGTTTTTTCCTAAAAATAATTATACTTGATTTTGGTATATAATATAAAGTTAGTCAAAATATATAACATTTATAGTAAAAACTAACACAAGTAACCTTAATCTCATCAAATTTAATTGTTTCTTTTTTTTTTTCCGCAAAAGTCAAATTTAAACCCTCACATTTTGTTTGCATAATAAGTGTAAGTGATAATTAAGTAGAACAAAAGGACTATATAATATATTTTATTGGAGAAACATTATATTAGAATTATTTAACTACACTCTTATCTACAAAACTAAGTAAAAGAAATTATATATATCAGCAATACACATAATTAATTATTTTATAAAAAATTATAAAAAATGAAATATAAAGTAAAAAATTAGTAGCATTGTTAGTATCACTACAAGAAAATGGCGTATTAATGACAGTTTTGTAGCGGCCTTTTATTTACAAACGTCGCTAGCTTTCGTATTTTTATAAAATTTAAGGCATTTATTATCAAAACATCACTAAATAATCAAATAGCGATGTTATTACTTATAAATGCTACCTAAGACTTGATATTAGTGGCATTTCTCAACTGAAATGCCTTGAATAATTCTGCATTAAAAATTTTAATGAATACTAAAGGCGTATTTTTGACAAACAATGTTTTCAATAATCACCTAATAAAAAATTGTATGAGATTATTGAAAGCATTTTTTATAAGAAACAACTTTAATAATTGGACCAAAAATTTTCACAGGCTTATTGAAGTCATTTTTGTTCAAAAATGCCTTCAATAAATATCATATCAAAATGTTTGGATCGTACGAATATTAACCATAAAATTGTAAGTTCGATCCATCCCTTTAGCCTTTTTTGAGTTTTTGCAAAAATTATTTGTACTTAATTATTCTAGGTGTTTTTTGACAAAAATGCCTTCACCAATTGCTTTAAAAAAATTTTACAGGGAATATTGAAGGCATTTTTCGCAGAGAAACGCCCTTAATAATCTATAGGAAAAATATGGAGCCTATTTTTGAAAGCGTTTTTAGTCGAATTCGCCTTCTATACTCCAATCAATAAAATTTTGTTGTGATTATTAAATGTGATTTTTGTAAAAAATGTCATCAATAATCCATAGAAAAAATTTTGAATGGATGCTTGAAGGCGTTTTTTGCTTAAAACGCCTTTAATATTCTAGACGATAAATTTTAATGGTCAAATTGTTGAAGGCAGTTATATCCAAAACACCTTATCCAAAAACACCTTTAATAATATTTTGTTAGGGATTATTCAAGGCGTTACCTATAGGAAAACGCCTTTCATAATCCATTCGATTAATTTTTAGTTGATATTATTGAAGAAATTTTAAAAAAACGCTTTCAATAATCCATACAAAAAAGATGCGACGAATTCTTGAAGGCATTTTTTTTTTCAAAATGCCTTTAATATTCCACACAACAACGTTGGTGGGAGTATTGAAGGCAGTTTTGGTAAAAAATGCCATTGATATACTAGATGATAAATTTAATGGTCGAATTATTAAAGACGGTTATATCCAAAAATGCTTTCAATAACATTTTGTTAAGGATTATTTAATGTGTTTCCTGTAGGAAAATGGCCTTTATAATCCATTCGATTAATTTTTAGTTGGTATTATTGAAGGTATTTTTTTAAAATACCTTTAATAATCTATACAAACAAGAAGCAACAGATTCTTGAAGGTATTTTTTTTCTCAAAACGCCTTTAATATTCCACACAATAAATTTTTGGTGAGATTATGGAAGACAGTTTTGGTAAAAAACACCATTAATATTCCAAATAATAAATTTTAATGGTGGATTATTGAAGGCGGTTATATTTAAAAACGCCTTCAATAACATTTTGTTAGAGATTATTCAATGTGTTACCCATAGAAAAATGCCTTTCATAATCCATTCGATTAAGTTTTAGTTGGTATTATTGAAGGCATTTTTTAAAAATGCGTTCAATAATCATACAAAAAAGATGCGACAAATTCTTGAAGGCATTTTTTTTTTTCAAAATGCTTTTAATATTCTATACAATAAATTTTTAAGATGATTATTAAAGGTGATTTTGGTTAAAAATACCTTCAAAATTTTTTATTAGGGATGATTCAAGGCATTGTATTACTAAAAATGCCTTCATTAATCCCATTAAAAAAACATATTTGATATTGTATATGTCAAGTTAGTTGTAGGTTTATATCCAAAAAACGTTTGTTGTCAGTTTTATATTAATGCTCAGAAAATATTTTGTTTATATATGTGATACTACAAATTATATTTTGAAATTTACATAATGAACATTTTTGTATTTCAATAAATTGATCATACATCCAAAATTAAAATTGATAATATTGCCATATTAATATACTTTTATGAAATAATCGTACTCAATAATTTATTAAGTACATATAATGTATTCATATTAAGTATAACAATAATATTAAATCAATATCCCAATATACAAATTTAAAGTTTTCATTCAACATGGCATGTTCAAAATATTATAACAATTTATTCTTTAATATTTACATTCAACCAACAAATCTAACCTGAAGATTTATCAACATTGATAAATGATAATACACAATCACACTATTCTTTACGGACTTCGTCCAATTCCTCTTCCATGAAGCTTTCTTTACTCTCTCACTAAAAAAAAATCAGAAGTAAATGCTAAGAAATGAAGACATAATGTACATTTTTATTTTTTTGAAGATATAACGAGTTTACAAAATTTATACTAACCTTGAATGGTGTGGTCATAAAATTATGTAACACTATCTCCCATATAAAACAAAAGACATAATATCCACATTTAGTATTACTGGGTTAACGAGGTACCTGAAAATTAAATTGAGTGGGTTTAAAAAATATTTCTCTACACAAACTAAGCATAAAAGAATATATTTCACATTTACCAGTAATGGCACCCATTTTGGTTTTTTTTATCTTCTTATTGAATGCAGATATTATCCTACATTGAAAAAAATTTACTTAATACATAAATAAAATTACTTATGAAGAAACAAAAGATATATGATATAACAAAATGTAATACCTCTTTATAAAAGTTTGAATATCGATGTTAGGCATCACCATTGGATTAACTGAATTAAGTAAGTATGGCGTTAAAGATTTAGTGTCAATCACAATAAGCACCCAATGATGACTGTAAAATAATAACAATGATATACTCAGATTACGCATCATATCAGATTTGGATAAGGTTGGTGTAATTAAGGTTAGTATATAGCTTATTGCGCATTATACGGGAGCAAATAATAATCAAATGGTCTTCTCATGCATAAGATCACATGATTAGCATGATAAGTGACTGTCCCACTTTGCTCACTAATGAAGTTGAGGTCAATAAATCTAAATCTGTTGAACAACTGTCTCCTCTTGAGCTCTCTATATAGGAAGCTACACGATAACAATTAATACTGCTAGTTAGTATTACACCTTAATATAGATTATTACATTTTGAATGTGCATATTTGTATTTATAAGCTAACCTCGTATAAGCAACTATCTTAGCAGCTGATAATTCATCCAGTTCATAAAATTCTTTAACCTCCTCCACACCAATGAAAAAAAATGATAGTTTATCAAATAACCCTTCCTCAAACTCAATGGTTATAAAGTTTTCTCCGAAAAAATACTCCAGCAAATATTTGGATAACTCATCCAAAAAAGCCTGAACATGTGTCATACTATGAGTCCAAACATCATACTATAATATTTAATGAAATATAAATATTAAAACCAAATCAATCAATATAATAAACAAATCACTATTAAAATTATAAATAATATCATACTTATTGGGTGGTAGCAGAGGATGGATTCGCTTCTTTACTTGTAACAGAAGTTTCTCCTATGGGGATGATGCTATCAGACCAATGTACTAGCATGTTATGCCACATTGCTACCAACATGGAGTCCAAAACAATGAGTCTTTGCTGTTGCTCATTGAGGCATTACTCCTGATCATTAATTCGTTGCTGTTGTTGCTCAATGATTACTTTATATTCTGCATTTCTCATTCGTATGGTTTTTGGTTGATTACCAAAAAACTTTGATAGTAAGACAAATTTACAAACCCTATGAACCTGACTAGGCCTTTCTTTAACGCCTAATGCTAAAGACAAAGGATGTTCGCCATACTGGGTTATCAATTCACCATATTAGATTTTGACAGCATAATCATCCTAAAAGACGACAATAAGATAGGCTATAATAATAAATTTGTATAAGCTAGTATACACTCATGCATACAACCACAATATAAATCATACATTATATTAAAAAAGTAGTTATACATATAATCTTTTTTGCCATTTTCTCAGTTGCTTAATCTGTAAATGATCCAGCCTTCCGTAGATGTCCTTGTTTTCAGACATTTCATTTGAAAACTTTTATGTTATAGCTCGCTGATTCCTATTAAATTATCGTAATAAAAGAATAAGAATGTATGAAATGAATGTTTATAAATATTAATTAATGAGTATAAAATAAGTGTATGAATACATACAAGCTTATACTTCACATTGTATGTCCCTTTCTCACTATCCGATGGTGATATTATTGTTTGACCCAAATGTCCCGCTACTCTTCTTTGATTTTCTACAAAATCAAGAAATTACATCAATTATATATGAAGATCAAAGCCTATATCGCATAAAGACTTATGAACAATTTTTTTGGTAATAGGTTTGCATACTGAAAAATCTTTTAAAAGTCGATATTAAATAAAATTTATCTAATCTTTAATACTTATGACATCTATATATGTTACAAGTGGAATAGTCAATACATCACCTTCACCAGCCAGCGATAAAATATATTAGATTGTCAATCTACTTTTAAAGTCTCTGAATGCTTTATAAGTAGATTGTAACACAATCTTTTTACAGTCAATTAAGACATCGAATCGTTCCTAAATAAGTTAAAACAATTAGTATGAACACACTAAATTTTAATTAAATGATGATTTAACAAATTTTACGAAATAATTGAATAAATATTCCACAATCGATTGCCATATATCATTCTTTAGATCATCAGAAACTCATCACCAATCGATGTACGTAATGAAAATCTTACAACGAACGATGGATCCAATATGAGTAGCCATCTTGACAGCTCCTTCGGACACAGGTTATCCATTTTGATTAAAGTCAACATGAATTTTTATCTCACTCACTTTAATTTATTTATTTGGGCTCATTTCCTTTCTTTTTTGGCCTACAGTTGTGTTTTGTGCATGTTCATTAGAAGGAGAATGATGTTGTTCAGAGTTTATGATACCTACAATGTTGATCATAATTATATAAATTACACAATATGATCGTAAATTTGATACTGTACATTATTAAATACAACCAATACTATACTACATACAGAAACACCATTCAGCACACCAATTAGTAATGTGCTTAAACACACCATTCAGCAAATCATTCAGAAATACCATTCAGCAAACCATTCAACAAACCATTCAGCCTCTCAATATTATACAAAACTATTCAGCAAAACAATATTAGATAACAAAGTTTAGCAAACCATTCAGCATATGATTTAGCCCCTCAATATCATACAATACCACTCGACAATACAATATCAAATAACAAGGTTCAGCAAACCATTCAGCATATGATTCAAGACTTCAATATCATACAATACCATTCAGTAAAAAAAATTAGACAACAAGGTTCAGCAAACCATAATATTTACGACGTACTACATAAAAACAGCATACATGCAATGAAAGGTACTTAGACAATTATGCTTACAGTGAAGTTAATAAAAATATATAAACACATATGTAAATATTAAGGAACCAAAAAAAAATCTCTATCGAATATTATAAATAATATAGTAAACTAAAAAAAAAAATTTATCGGTAAAAAAAAGGTACACACTGTTGATTTATTGAAGGACGGTGACAACGATAGGGATAAAAAAAATAATGGTCTGATAAAAATGTGTTTAAGGGTTTGGTTTGGTTGAATAACGCAGCTTTTAATCATTCTGTGTACTAGCAATTTGTGATTTCGATGTTCAAGGCAGGGAAATGAATATATAAATTATTATTAAAGGTATTTTTCTGGAAACAACGCCTTCAATAATCCTCTTAAAATTTTATTAGAGATTATTGAAGGTGTTTTTTTTTATAAAAAGATGCCTTTAGTAATCCAAAAAATAATTTTGCAACGAAATTATTTAAGGCATTTATCCTCAAAAAATGTCTTCGATAATTTTTAAAAATTATTGAATGTGTTTTTAGTAGAAAATTACCTTCACTGATATGCCTGTGATCAGGATGGAGGGAATTATTGATGATGTATTATGTAAAAAATACCTTCAATAATTATGGACTTCAAAAGTTTATAACAAAGTATTGAAGGTATTGTTATCAGAAAACGCTTTTAATAATTATCTATAAAATTTACAAAGGATTATTAAAGGTATTTTTTTTGAATATACGCCTTTAATAACCGTGTTAAAATTTATTTAGCGGTATATTAAAGGTATTTTATAGTAGAAGACGTCTTTAATAATCCCAATAAATTTTAGAAAAAAATTATTGAAGGCGTTTATTATCAAAAAATGCCTTGAATTTTTATGAAGATAATTTAAAAGGAATTATTGAAGACGTTTGTCAGTGGAAAATACCTTTAATAAATCTAAAATTTTTTTAGAGAAAATTATTGAAGGCATGTGTTATTAATAAATGCCTTTAGTAATTATGTACTAAGTTTCAAAGAATTATTAAAGGCGTTTTTCTGAAATAAACGTCTTTTATAACCATAGTGGTATATTGAAGGCATTTTTCAGAATAAGACGCCTTTAATAATCCTAAATTTTTTTAAAGAAAATTATTGATAGTGGTTATTATCTGCAAACACCTTCACTAATTATCTATAAATTTTAAAATAAATTATTAAAGGAATTTTTCTTGAATATACACCTTCAATTACTATATTAAAATTTGTGTAGCTGTATATTGAATTTTTTTTTACAGTAGAAGAAGCCTTTAATAATCCCAATAAATTTTAGAAGGTGTTTATTTTCAAGAAATGCCTTCAATATTTATGTAGCTAATTTAAATGGAATTATTGAAGGCCCTTGTTAGTAGAAGACGCTTTTAATAATCTCAAAATTTTTTAGAGAAAAATTATTAAAGAAATTTTTATGGAATAAATGCCTTCTATAACCGTAGGGGTATATTGAAGGCATTTTTCAGTAGAATACGTCATTAATAATCTCAAAATTTTTAAACAAAAAATTTTGAAGGCGATTATTATAAAAAAAATACCTTTAATAATTATGTACATAATAAAATGTACTCAATGAAGGTGATTTTTTGGAATAAATGCCTTCATTAATGGTTAAAAATTTTAAATTCTCAATTATTAAAGGCGTTTTTCACCAGAAGATGCTATTAATAATACCAATAATTTTAATTAAAAATTATTCAATGCGTTTGTACTTAAAATAAAATAAAAGCATTTAGTAATAGCATTTTTCTACAATAAATGCATTCACTATCCGTCTTAAAATTTGAGCAGTGAAATATTAAAGGTGTTTTGTAATAGAAAACACTTCAACAAATTGCTTCAAGAAATAAAACGAATTAGTCAAGGTATTTTTTTTGGAATAAAAGCCTTCAATAACCCCTTAAAACATAAGTTGTATAATATTAAAGGCGTTTTCAACATAAGACGCCTTTAATAATTTCAAACAATTTTTAAAAAAAAATTTATTGAAGGTATTTTTTGTAAAAATCGTCTTCACTAATATTGTAAGATAAAAATGAGAGAGTTATTGAAGGCGTATTATGTAAAAAATACCTTCAATAAATAAATAAAAAATTTAGATGAAATTAGTAATCACGTTTTTTGTGGTGTAAATGCTTTTAATAATCTCAAACAATTCTATTACGACTCTGTTAAAGGTGCCTATAATATATTCAAAAAATATTTAGGATGGAATCATTGTAGGCATTTTTCTAAGTAAACGTCTTTTATAATCCGGTCCAATAAAAATCTTTTCAAACTTAGCGCATCCAATCACCATCTTCAAGCTTCATCTTCATTATTATACTATTTTCTTTTTAGACCAAGTACAATTTACTTTCCTTTTCCTTTAGCTTTTAGTATTCAAGCATTGTCTTTTAGAACCCTATTTTGACTATTCATTACTTATTTACTTTAGCTTTTACTTCATTCGACTATTCTTTTAGCTTTTGTAATTCATGATTTTCTTTTTAATGTAAACAATTTTCTCAAAAATCCATCTTATTTCACCTTATTTCAACCCCAACTATAAATATTATTGGGTACTATCTACGTTAGCAGCAGAGTTTTAACATTCATAATATCTAATAGCTGATAAATTACTTTACAACAAAAAGTTCTCATTTTGTGTAAATACCGATCTTGTTATTGTCTTTTGTTTAAAACATAGTAAACTTAAGTGTCGTACATGTTCGTTTTCATATAAATTATTTATATACATTTGGTCTAATAATGTAATAAGTATTAAATGGTTAAGAGTTGGATGCAAAAGTCAAGATTAAGTTAAAAGTATAGAGATAGAGTGAAAAATTTTCTTAATTTTGCATTTGAGAATACAAGTGAAGATAACATGATATTATGCCCATATATGAAGTGTGCTAATATCGAGAGGCAAATGCATCAAGTTATTTTTGAACATTTAATTTGTATTGGATTTCTTTCGAGATATGATAATTGATATTTTTATGGAAAGTCTGTACCGTCAAAATCTTTCACTATAGTTTTTTCAACTTCAAGGGCTCTCCAACACCAACATGATCCTTTTATAGCAGATAACATTAAAGGCATGTTGCGAGATATTTTTAACATTCATAACCAATATTTTCGTAATCTTTCTCCCCAAAATGAAAGATTTAATCAGTCCAATATTGAAATGCATGAATTTGGTGAACCTATGATAGGTGTACGTGACCAAAAAACTAAAAAAAAAGCGTCAAAGTTTTATAGGTTACTTGAGGATATGAATGAAAAACTTTTTGAGGGATTAAGGCATTCAAGGTTATCTTTTTATGTTTATTTTTTTCACTTGAAATGCTTATGTGGATGGGCATAAAACTCTTTGACTTTATTATTAGAGTTTATGAAAGAAATATTTTTTTTTACAAAAATCCCTAAATCTTGTAAGGAATAAAAAAAGATGATTAAGAATTTAGGTCTTGGATATGAAAAAATTTATAGTTGTCCCAATGATTGCATGTTGTATTTGAGGGATAGAAAAAATTAAAAATCTTATCATTTGTGTGGTATTTCTCATTGGATGGACAAAAACCCCGATGAAAGGTTGAATGGGGATGGTGATGAGGTATATATATAAAAAAAAGCCTGTTAAGATTTTATGCTATTTTTCATTAATACCAAGACTTCAACGACTCTTCATGTCTTCAAAAATTACAGATTCAATGAAGTGGCATCATGGGAAGCAGACAAATAATGGATCATTGAGGTATCTTACAGATTTTTTAGCATGAAAATCATTTTATTCTAGGTTTTTAAAATTTACATTTGATTTTTGAAATGTTATGTTTAGACTTGCATATGATGGATTTAACCCATTCAAAATGATGAGTACTTCTTATAATATTTGATCAGTTGTATTGATTCCTTATAATTTACCACCATGGATTGCTATGAAGCAACAGTCATTTATATTGTCTATGATAATTCTCGTGGAAAAAGATATGGGTAATGATATAGACATCCACTTACAACCTCTTATTAAAGAGTTAAAGTAATTATGAGAATGAGTTGAGACTTATGATGCATCAAAAGAAGAAAATTTCAATATGCGTGCTACTTTATTATAGACTATCAACAATTTTTTTGCTTATATGAATTTATCTAATTAAAGTACAAAAGGTCATTATGCTTGTGCATATTGTGCTGCACAGATATGTTCGACGTGGTTACCTAATAATAGAAAGTTTTGTTATATAAGACATCATCGATGGTTAGATGATAATCATCAATTTAGATTTTAAAAAATCTCATTGATAGAATTGAAGAGTTAAGGAGATCTCTTTTACCTATTAGTGGGTCTAATATCTTGTCAAAGTTAAAAAATATCAATTTTACTTATGAAAAAATGACTCCATCAAAGAAAATAGTGAGGGACATCTTTAAAGGTGTCTGACTTCATATTATGCAAGTTGGTGATACTCAAGTTGAATTTGGTGATCTTGATGTTCAAAGTGATGAAGAAGATGATAAAATAAATGACCCCAATGAGTCTGAGTTATGAAAAAAAAGAAACATCTTTTTTGAGTTATCTTATCAAGAATATAATTTATTATGTCATAACTTTGATTTGATGCACATAAAAAAATATTTACAAAAATTTTATCGAGACAATTCTCAATGTGAATAGAAGATCCAACGATGACTAAAAGAGTCAGCTTGACCTAGTTGATATGGAGATTCACCCAGACTTTCATTCGAAGCTGCTTCCTAATGGTAAATATCGATTACCTGTTGTTTGTTTTGGGATTTTTAAAGCTAAAAAAGATGTGTTTTACAAGGTTTTTAAAAATATCAAAGTTTTGGATAGCTATGCGTCAAATATATCAAGATGTGCGAATCTAAAAGAGTGAAAGCTTTCTTCATTGAAGTCACATGATTATCATATTTTGATGAAAGACTTATTTTTTATTGCTTTACGTTCATTAATATCAAACCAAGTCACTTCTGTGGTAATTGAATTGAGTAACATATTTAAATCTCTATGTCAAAAATGTATAAATATGAAAGAGCTTGACAAACTTTAAGATCGAGCTGCGATTACTTTATACCATTTAGAGAAGAACTTTCCTTCAAATTTCTTCACTATTATGATGCATTTGATTATCCACCTTTCATATGAAGTAAAAGTCAGTGGTTTAGTTTATTATCGATAGATGTATCCTAATAAATGGTATTATTTGTTAATAAATTGATTACGTTTTTATTGATGATCAAGCCACTCAACTTAAAATAATATATGACTAATGATTTATGCTATAAGTTTTTAAGGAGGTTAAAGTCTTATTGTCGTAACAAACACTATCTGAAAAGTTTTATTAATGAAAGATATTTAACAGAAGAGTGTATAATATTTTGTTCTCGTTATTTGGAAGATGTTGAAATAAGATTTAATAAATTATCAAGAAATGTTAGTATACAACATACAGACTCGGCCTATAATTATTTTTTTTTTAAGTTTTGAACAACCAATAGGCAAAGCTGAATTGATAGAGTTAGATGATAAATCTTGGGCACATGCCATCGATATATAAATCTTGGGCACAGGTACAGGCAATTGAAGCATTTCACATGTAAGTTTTTTAGCACGAAAATTATTCATTACATTAAGCAAAATTTATTGTCTTTTATTTTTTTTGTTAATACTTTATCATGATACTTTATAGTGAGTACAGAAATAATTTGATAGATCTTACACATTATCGATGATCAAACCCTCAACAGCTTAATAAGTCTTTGCTGAAAATTTTCATGAATGGTTAGGAGCAACTCTAAGTAATGCCATACTTCCCTTTAAGAGAAACCTACATTGAATGCTTACGGTATAAATAACATTAATAACATATATATTTATTCCACTTTTATAGGTTTGGAGTGGAAAACTTGTTAGTGAAAAAGTGAAGTGTCTTTCATATAATCTGAACCCGATTATGAAACGACACAAAGGTTCATCATCAATGAATTTAGTTTCACACTAAATCCTGTGAGAGATTTAAAAGTATACAAAATTCAGGAGTTATTGTGACTTCATCAACTACTAGTTATGCTAGTGCTAGGGACACAAAACCTTTAAAGGAAAATGTTGACTATTATGGCATGATTAATGACATCATTGAGTTGGATTATTATGGCAAGTGAAAAGTTATCTTATTTTGGTGTGATTTGGTTAATGTGAATAGCACAATAGGTATTAAGAAAGATCAGTATGGATTTACACTTATGAATTTTTCCTAATTAATTCACACTAGAGAACAATTCATCGATGAACCATATGTTTTTTCATCTCAAGTCAAACAAGTATTTTACTTTAAAGATCCCAAAGAAATGGTTGGTTTGTTGTTTTTCAAAACATACCTAGAAACTTATTTGATATGGGATTAGATATCAAAGATGATGTTGAACATGGAACTGAATGTTATTATTTTGTTGAACAAAACTTGGATGAAAATATCTTTAGTACCTATGCTCAGTGGGTCTACGAAGATGTTATTGAAGATATTTATGAACCATAAAATAGTGCGTCTATAATTTGTAATTCGAATGTTTAAGCCATAATATAGTAAATGATTGTATGTAATTAATGTCACATTCACTATTGTATAATTATTGTATTCTAAATCATACATTATCTTTTGATTTAATTAAATCGATATGTTCTTTATATATAGTAGGTTTTGATTTCTTAACTTCTCAATGTCTTTATATATATTCTAAACTAATATCTTTTCTATATTCACTTTTATGATGTAGGGTAGCTACAATGCAGAGGAGTAGGTTGAAAGAAAAACATATCAGAGATATTAATTCAAAATTGTCTGCGGTACCTGTAGATATTGGCTATGAACTGAATCATTTGAAAGGAAATGAACGTACTGTCGAATCTAACTTCGTCACTTTTAACCCTTCAACTGATATTAGATTTAACAATACGAGAGGTCCAAATTTAGATAGTACTCCATCAATTGATTATACTTTAAATTTGAATGTAAGTATGATATACTCCAATTTTAGAATTCGAGTATAATGATAAAAGTATTACGATTTTATAAATATATTTTTTATTTGTTGCAGTTGATAATAATGGTCAACGAAGGATCAGAGGTTAGACAACTTTGAAGGAATTATTTGCACTACCTTTTAACGAGCATATTGTAGTGTTTACAAACTCTTATAGGCAACCAATTGGTGAAAAGGCTTAACTGTTGGCTGGATTTCTAGGCATGCTAGCCCATAATGGAATGAAATTGCCTATTCATTATGAAACATGGCATAAAGTTCCAGAAGAAGTTAATGTTGATGTTTTAAACTTTATTAAGGTATTAGTATAATTAATTAGATATAAAAAAAATTTATTTTACATTTTTTTTACTTATTCAAACTTTTCTTATTGTATTATTACAGTCAAGATTTGTACTTGAAATACTAACTTTATTTATGCTTAAGTCATTGAAAAAGAAATGGAACGATTTTAACCATAGTTTGAAGAATAAGTATTTCGATCGAAATACTACTATAGAGGCGATGATGAAAAATTCACCCAGTAATGTGATTAGGTGACAATATAAACAATTAGTTAAATTTTAGTTCTTAAGAAAATGAAAGGTACTAGTTTATAACTTTGTATAGTAGAATGAAATGATGAAAGTGTTTTATGGTTTAGATTGATAATATTTGTATTTCAATCATATACGCAATTATTTTTTATGACAGCAAAGAGAACATATTGGGATTGGTAGAAAAAAGTAACAAAAATATAGTCACAGAAATGGATCAAAAAGTTTTGTAAGAAAGTAAAAAGAAATAGTAATTTTATGATAATAAACTTTTCTAATGAATGAACTTTTTCTGCCGTTAAAAGATAAATATGCAAATTAACAGTTATTGTTCTGTTTTAATAGTTTTGATAGTTTCAATACATTATTTTAAACTTATCGAAAGATTTGAACTTAGTTGGCATGGATGATATGTATGAAAAAGTTATTGCTTACGTATATTTAGGTAAAAATACAAATTTGTTATTATTGTTGTATTTTAACAGTTTGGATAGCTTCAATACTTGATATTAAACTTGTCTGATTAATTGAACTTAGTTTTTACAGTTGATATGGGAGAAAAAGTTATCATTTATGTCTATTTGGGATTATTTTTGCATATAAAAGGCAAATATACAAATTAAACTTTTGGATGGCTTTCAACATATTGAATGGCTTCAATCCTCGATATTAAATCGAGAGAAAATAATTGAATTTGGTTTTCATAATCGATATGTGTGAAAGCCTAAAATGCTTTTATTGTTTGCGTATGTTTAAAACTATTATGTTGTTACAAGGTTAAAATATAAATACATGAGATTAAAATTATTCGAAATATTAATACTTGATTGACAAGCTTGATATGTAGGAATAAGTTACGGTTGATATGTATCATATCAAATAACATATGTTTTTGTATAGGAGAATGAGATGGGCGATACAATTGGATGTGTGAAACTTTTTTGCATAACACATACAAAAAAAGATGGATCTTACATGAATGTCAAAATACAAGAAATTATGATAATTTGTATCATCTATTTTAATAGAAATAAATATTTACTCGTTTTAACATATTATCAATTAATCATTAAACTTGATAGTTGTATATGACAAATTCACAAGAAAAAGTGAAAGAAAAAATGACTATTGAGATTAAAGTAACATTTAATGGTTTTCTTCACATGCAAAAAATAAAAAATTGGATATTCATAAAAGTTACTGAAAAAGAAAGGCATGGACGGGTCCAAGGCCTTGGATTAGGTCTAACACCATCTGTCTATTATAAATATAGCTTCAGTAATTTATATTCTCAGTAAGTCATTCTTCGCGAGACATTTCAATATTGATAGGGGAGTTACAAACTAAGCAACAACATTTTCAGCAAATGAAAGAAGAAAGAGAACAAGAGCATGCCAAAATTGAGGAAAAACATGCTAGAATGGAGCAAGAGCATGCAAAATTTTAGCAATTACATGATTAATTCGATCATTTTATGAATTTTATGCAACAATAATTTTCAGGAAATGATCTTGATACTCTACAAACTCGGGTATTATATTTAGTAAATATTTAAATTTTTAAATATAAAAAAGCTTACAATGAAGTGTTAAAAATTGTATGGTATTGTTCAGTAGGTTATTGAGCACGCTAGTGACCAAGGTAAAAATTTTTTTTCATCAATTAGTAGCCAGCAAAATGTATACAGTCATCCATTTCATACATTTTAATTTTGATTTTGTTAATGTATTAAAAATATTTGAATATTATTATACTAATTATTAAACTTTGTATTAATTAGATGCATTTTTAAATGTGAATTAAGTTTCTATTAATTTTAGTTTTTGAATTTAAGCTCTTTGATGAAAATAAAATTTATTAACAGAAATTAAAAAAAAATTTTTACATAATGACGGCATTTACGTTCAACAATATCGCTAAATGAATAATTTAGTAATATTTGTATCATAAAATACCACAAAAAGTAGCAGTGCTCTTACTAGGAAATGCTGTTAGTTAAGTGGTATTTTTATACAAATGCCATTAAAGCAATGGTGTTTTTCTCATAAAAATATCACTAAATTAACGGCGTCTTAAAAATACAAATGTCACTAATATAGACGTATTTTCAAATATAAATACCTCCAAAGTAAGGGTATTTTCAGTTACAAACACCACAAAAGCAATGACATTTTTTTCATAAAAACTCCACTAAATTAGTGGCATCTCAAAGAAAAAAAATCACTAATATAGAGGCATTTTTAAATATAAACGTCTCTAAAATAACAGCGTTTTCAGTTACAAATGCCACTAAAACAATGATATTTTTCTCATAAAAATGTCACTAATTTAGCGGCATCTCAAAGATACAAATGTCACTAAAATGAAGGCATTTCAGATATAAATGCCACTAATATTGAGATATTTTTTTAAAAAAGCTGTTATTTTTCGCGACGCGTATATAACCGGCACTCTGAGTGACATTTTTTACAAACGTCGCAAATATTTTAGTGACATTTATAAACGTCATTAAATGTTAAAAAAATACTACTAAAAACTTAAACCTCTGTAATGTATTTTTAGAAAATAATTTAATTTTTTAATTTTTATTTTATTATTAGTATTGTCCTTCTCTAGAATTTGAAATAAAATATTTTTTATTTTTTATATAATAAAAATTAAAGAAATAATTTGACTTCTTAACAAAATATTACATTGATTTGGATGTCTTTGATGTGTTATCAACTATTAGTCTTTTTCTTTATTTTTTAATTGATTTGATTGTCTCTTCTATATTTTTAGTGTCAGAAGCTAATCATGTTTGATATGTTTAATTAATTTTGATTTTTTATTTCCAATAAAAAATTTAGAATCTTATTGTTATGGTTTTATTTATTTATTTATTTTTATTGTAAAAATAAAAGTTAATTTCAAATATCAAAAAACTTGAGTTATGAAGAGCTTAGATACTACCTTGGCTTTTGATTTCTCAAAAGAGAATTTTGAAGATTTACTTGGAAAATTGATGTCATCGACAATGCAATAGTTGATATCTTATTCTCTCTCTCTTTTTTTTTTTTCTGGAATAATATTTTCATTATTTTTCAATCATAAAAGATCCTTGAAAAATCTAATCATGATATACCTGATTATGTCACTGCTAAATTACTTATATTCAAGTCATTAAGTTTACAAAAGATATTGCTTCATTCTTTTCTTAGTGTTATAACACTAATAAAAAAAATTCAAATTATATTATGTGCATTTGCAACTTTAAATTATATTCAAATTATTTTTTGTATTTATATTATAATTTAAGAAGTGAAGTTTATAAACATTAATTTGCATATTAATTAATTACTTTGTGATTCTTAATTTTTGTTACGCAAATGCGATTGCATATTTATTTTATTTATCTAAACATATACAGATATTAATATTCGATATATTAATACATTATTTCAATATCAAACACCGTCGCATAACGCAGGGTAACTCTAGTATTTAGAAATAGAAGGTTTAGGGCGGACACGAAAAGATGTGGCTAGCGTTGGGTACTTGGGGTGGAGGAAAATAAAATGGTTCTTTTAAGGGGAAACAATGGAAAGAGAGGCAAGAAAAGACAAATGCAGTGGTCAGATATTCAGGACACGTGCCATCGCCTGACTTGGTGATAAAGTGCACAGAGCCGGGCCTTCAAAGGCGCTTCAGTTATGCAAAATGGGTTAATATTGATTTATGAGCCCTCTAAGATGGGCCATCAGCCCAATAGTTTTTAAACTACTTTTTCTTGCTTGATATTTCATTGAGATAACTTTTTAATATTTTTATTATCCGCAACCAGCCCCACTCTCAGTTAGGGTTGTAAACGAGTCGAACCGAGTCGAGTAGTGAGAAATTCGAGCTCGAGTTCGATTCATAATTTGGGACTCGATACTCGATTCGAATTCGATCGAGTTTTATTTTTCAAGCTCGAACTCGATTCGTGATCGAATTCGAGTTACTCGAGCTCGCTCGATTAAGCTCAATTAATATGTAAAAATAAGCTCGATTCGTATACTCGACAAGAGTTCGATTATTTATGCTTGAACTCGAACTCGGATTCGAAATATTTTATTAATTAAAAAAAATAAAAATATATTTAAATATAAAAGCTTGATTAAGCTCGCGAGCTACTCGAGTCAGATATAAGAATACTCGAATTCGACTCGATCGATAAGTCGAGCTACTCGAGCTCGAGCTCGACTCGACAATAATCGAACCGAATTCGAGTTTTTTTCGAATCGAACCCGAATAGCTTGCGAGTATTAACGTATCATTTACACCCCTACTCTCAATCACCAAACGCCAAAGTCGGTACCTATATCCGCACTTCTTCCACCTTTCGATTCTCTCAAATCTATTCTCTTTCTCAAACCTCGACAATTACCGCTATTCTCTTACCTGCCTCCGCATTTTCAATCTATTCACCGCTTCCATCTTTTGTTGATGCTTGCAAACCCCTGGAGTTAGGGTTTCTGGAATTGCCTATTATCCTTTTTTTTTTTTTTTAATATTTATAGAGGTTAGCTTATGGTTTTGAAGAGTAAATCGCCCTATATGGGCAGCGTGGATCGACTTGATGACTTGACGTTTAAAGTTACTTTTAGTGGAGATGGAGCATCCTAGTTGAGAGAGAGAGAGTACTGGATAAACTCAAGGAGTTTATGGATGACTACACTGATGATACTCTTGTCGTACTCTGTTCCCCCCCTCCTTTACTAATCAGTTTTGATTTATATTATTTTTATGAATTTGCCTTTGATTATTTATGTGCGAATATTGTAAATTTTTTACATTTGAACTGTTGCATTGATCATAAAGTTGGTTCTTCATTTTGGGTAGTTGTGAGATTTCCTTTATGGTTATGGGGCATTTGAGGTTAAGACTTTTAGAAGGCCTTTGATTCAATTGGGTAATGATTGCATGCTTTTAAGGTCTATCCTGTAGGGCACGATAAGGTTTCTTATAGAATTTAAACTTTTCAACTACTTTACTATCTATCTTTTATTTGCTTATTCTATGTACTTATCTAGAGTTTGTGTCATTAGTGAAATAAGCGGGCTGGGAAGAAGCCCAAGCTGAAGTTTTCCTTTACCTGGGGCCAAAGCATTGAAATCTGATTGGGAATTGCATTTGATGTGTTAGTGGTAATTTTTGTGTTGAGGAAGTAAGGAATTAAAAGGCTTCATTCTCCTTTTTTTTTTTTTATTAAGATTTTATGACTATTTCTGTGGATTTTCAAAAGCCCTTTTGTTTTTTCTCAGTTGTAATATCCTTTGCCATGATACCAATGTCTCTTGCATTAGTTGTAGTTTGTTTACCATTTAGTAAACCTTTCGGTACTTTTTTGTGCTGCTCTGGTGCATGATTATATTCATATTGGAATGGAATTCTCAAATCTGCAAATCAGTTAGACAAATTGTGAAAGATCAGATATTTCAATTGGTGTCTAATCATATTCCCAATTCATTGATTTGAGTGGCAGGAATCTGTGATTGTTTTATTGAGAAACGGCAGATGTAAAGATGAAGCAAGGAATGAGTTGAATGTTTTTCTTGGGGATGATAGTGATTCTTTTGTCTCCTGGTATTTATCCTTTTTCCAACTTCCTTCTTTGGCGAAGTCAGTGCCTATATGAACGTAGTTGTCAGGGACTTTACCCTAAGTCATCGTTGTATCTGAAACGATTAGTTTTCGTATATTTATTTATTTAAATTTTCTTATTTTGCTTTTGAACAGGTTGTGGGATCATCTGGCTTCAAATTTGGATCTATATGTTCCTTCTCAGGATCCTAATGTGGAAAAAGCAGCCAAAACAATCGTATTGGGGAATCAGTCGGCTGGTGCTGACTCTCACCTATTGGATTCTGATTCTGAAAGAGGAAAGTCCACTAAGTTTGCCAGGAATTGGCACAATAGGGAGTGGAAGGGACTTGTTCACAATGCTGCTGAACCACCTCCTCTTCGGACCACTGAGGTTGAGAATATTTGCTTTGAGGAAGAAGCCCGTCAGAAAGTAAGCCACAGAAGATCTCCCTCTCCTTGTCCTAGTCAAAAGAAAAAAAGGAGCAGACTTGATGAGCGACAACCCACCAAGGTTTGAATTTCTAGGTTCCATATCCTTGTTTAGTGGAGTAATGGACATTTGCTATAAGTAAGGAAGTTGATCTGAGAATCCCCATTCATTGGTCAAAATATAACAATGGAGGGACTCTAAATATCATCCCTTATGAAAGCGTTTTATAGTGGGTTTCAGTGATAAATTTCTTAATTCGTTAGGGTCACATATCTATCATTAAATGCTATTGTTGATCTAACAAGGATTTGAAAGGGTTCTGTTTCTCAATGAAATATTTTTGTGTCTTTTCTCATTCTTTTCTCTACAGTTTTCTGATCCATAGATGAACTCTTTTTACAGAGGGAGGCAATTTATCAGATGGCCATTGTTGCCCCTATGCAGCTGCTTCAATTTGCTGTGCAAGATGCTGTTGGAACTTCGAGGCCATCGCCAGCAAAAGAGCCCTCATTCAAGCACCTTCGATATGTGGTCTCAACATCCTTTGGAGATTCTTCATTTCCAGATCATCCTAGGAGAATTCAGTCCATTGCAAGAGTGCCAAATCCAATGGCAACAGTGATCAAAGCTGTGGCAGAAGCTGCTGAAGATGCGACAAAGGTCAAAAATGCTGGAAGTGTGTTTGACGGACTTGGTTCTGGAATGGATGTTTTGGAGACCCGTGACCAGCATGAGGAATTTAGGAATCTCTTCCTGAGAACGAAGAATATGGAGGTCTTAACCAACCTTTAGTGAAAACTCAATCAGCATATCATCCCAGAGATGAGTATACTGGAGAACATGTTACAGTGTTAGAAAGTGAGATGGGGTTGGCTTCAGATTCTCTGTCTGACAATGAAGGGTATGATGATGTTAATGTTGTTGGCCATGGAGTTATGGATGTGTCTCACACTGGTACATCTAGTGGAAATAAGGGTGATGACTCACTGATGGTGCAATACATTGTAGCTAAGTATGATGAAATCATGCAAATAACAAGAAACAAAGATCACAATCAATCTACTGCAGCAGCAAATACTTCTCTTAAGATAATCAACAATTTTACTACCTGGAAACCACCTCATTATCAAGAGCCATGGGAGGTTTCAGAATTGAACAGTAAAAAATCTCTTCAGGAGAGTGAGGTAGTCGCTCTAAAATCTAACAATAGATTGATGAAGGAGAATGACAACCCTGTTACTGTTGGAAGAGGAAATGTAAGATGTTCTGACCCATTTTTATTCTCTCTTGCCTTATTCTGTGCACTGGGCTGTTAAAATTTACTTTCAGTGTTAAGTTATAGGTAAAAAGTGCCAGTGATATTCAAGAAATGTCTCAGAAGACAGTGCAGTCTTCTTCTGGTGAGTTGTAATTTTAGGATAAATTATTTGGGTGTAGCATGTGTTAGACAAGGCATTCTCTTGCGTATTTTAACCTATATTTTTTTGTCAGTTGGTTTTTTTCTTTTTTAATTGCTGTACTATTTCATTCTGTTCTATTGGATTTTTTCTTGCATTTTTAATGTTATCTTTTATTTCTTTGCTATTTTCTTTTGCAGTTTTATATGCAGCTGGTCGTCCTTTACAGGATGCTGATTCTTGAACCATCTTTTAAGCAATGTATGAAACCAAAAGTATCTCTTTAGTTTAGAAAAGACATGTCTCCCTCCTCAGTCTTGACAATATATGGTACCGTCACCATGATAAGCAGGTTCATTTTGCTGCTACCAAGGACAGTCTTTCTTGGCATTTTAATAAGTTCGGAAAAGTGTTAAAAGTTGTTATAGTTACAGATGCAGTGACTGGGCAACCAAAAGGGTAAGGTGTTTGAAATACTTGTTCTGGATTCTCTCTCTCTCTCTCTCTCACTCTTTGCCTTTCTCTGGGAAAGCATTATCTTTTTCCTAAGATACAGTTTCTAAACAGGTCAGCTTATGTGGAGTTCATGCATAAGGATGCGGCAGACAATGCTTTATCTCTGGATGGTACCTCATTCATGTAACGCATTCTTAAGGTTTTTAATCATTGTCCTCTGTTCTTTTATTCAACCTCCTCTATGTATCGTTTGGTTATGGGGGAATTTTTTATCTCTTTCACTTTATAGGAAATGCTATCTTGACTTTATGACCTGTCACTGAATAGTTATAAATATAATATAACCAGACCTGAACCAAGCCAATGGTCTCTATTCCTGTATTGCCACCTTGAAGTTTGTCCTTATCAGAAGACCTAATCCAATGCTGATGCTATGCTGGAGCAAAACGTGTGTTGTGATTTCACGTCTTTTGTCATGTATCCATTGGGCTGTATTTTGATGAACTTGTCATGTCAGTGATGTATGGAAATTCTAGGAAATACTTATTAGATTTCAGTGCAGGAAGGTTACCGAGACAATAGATGCATCCAGTTTAAATGTTCCATCTTTTATATTCCACAGAACACGACTTGTCTATTTTCTGGACGTTAAAGTAAAAATTCATTTTGTTGGACATTTTGAATTCTTGAACTGTGGAGTTGGAACTGGTGAAAATCGAATGATTTAATTAAATAGTTCTAGAAAATCTGGTGCATTCTGTGTGATTCAGGCGTGAAGAACTTGCACTTCTGCCTATTTCTTGCTTTAAAATTAGCATGGATGTTGGTTTCTTTCTCCAAAAAATGTTATGGCAACTAAATTAAACTGTTTGATTTTGTTCTTGTCGCAGGTTGTGAAGGGAAGCTGTGCTCAACAAGAAGCTACTCCTGTCATGACATGGCCCCGCATTGTCCGGTGCTATCCATTTGCTGTTGCAAGTTTTGCTATAGCTCCTTTTGCCACAGTTATACCAGGTACCTTTAGGCCTCGTCTTCCTATCAAACCTGGTGCCAGAAGCTTGCAGTGGAAATGTGATGCTCAGACCACTCCAGCCGATGCTGGTGCTTCACGCACTGGGAATGATGTTTCCTATTCCACTGCCCAGAGTCTCATCTATGTCCAAACGGAGCCCAAGTCAGAAGGGAATGCCGCTAGCTCCAAATTCAGAAATGTTTGAATATGACTGACTGTGCCAAGTGTCTTATGGATCAAAGGATGGAGATAAGTCCAACCCATTCTTTTGTTTTTAGAATCATGATGAATCAACACCTGGAAATAATTCTAGCGTAGAGATGTATGTAGAAGTGGCAAACTGGTCTTCTGTTGGCAATTTTACTATTCCAGGCCTTTTCTTTTTTCCTCTTTGAAGAGGGTTGGAGTGAGTTGAGCAGTGGAGTCTGGTTGTTTTGATCTAGGAGGAAGCATGGGACCATGGTAATAATATTCCTGGCCGAGTTTTATACACATTAGATTGAAATTTGTGAATAGGGTGGATGGATAGTTGGCTTTTGTTTGAGGGCTTATGTTTAATTGTTATTTGACTCATCATTCTATGTATAACGAAAAAAAGGAGAAAATAGAAGAAAATGAAAAAAAAAAAAAAGGAAGAAAGTTGAGGAAAAAAGGAGCTTGCCTTGTATGTGCATTGTAAGTTACACAGTCTTTGCACTTACATGTTTAAGTTTTGACTTGTTCTGCCCATTTGTTATTTTTCTGCATAAAAGTTTTGACGTGGAAACACTTTTGTTTGGTGTTTTTCTGCATGAATTGTTTCTTCACTGGACTTGGATCATTTGGTTTTAGTTTCTTGATGATATTATATATTGTTGAGTGTTGTTTCTGAGCTAGTTCCATCATGATAATAGGCAGATTATTTGTACTTATCATCAGGTAGGAAAAGATAAAAGAAATTAATGGCAACTTGTTTGTGGTTTATTTTCTCATTCTTTAATTTGCAATTGCATTTTTGGAATTGAATGGTATTGTTATTTTCTGTATTAGTTATTAGGGAGGATTCCCTTGTCAATTGTAGTTAGTTTGTTGGATAGAGGGTTCCTTGTTAATGCAAGTCCTGTTTTATTTAATTTCTTAGTATTGCATGCAACTGGGTGCTACTTCAGGATTTACTTTCTTCTCCAGTAGTGTTGTCGTATATATATGTTATAGACATGTGATGCTGTACGAAATTAGGTTCCAAATTGTTGAACGTACTGAGTGTATTTAACGCCAACGCCACTTTTTGTTGTTTGTCCTAATGTACTCATTTGGAATCTATGCATCTTTTGGTAGGCAGGCAGGCCATCAATTAAATCTCAAGTTCAAGGGAGAGTGGTTTCTTTATCAACAAATTTTGTCCAATTTTTATGGTTCAATCGAAGATTAATTTGAGGGCCAAAGTGCCTATTATATTTTAATTTGGCATGTTTCTTCATGTAGTGTGTCAAGTTCTGTTTGTTAGTCCTAGTTCCGAAGGATAATTGTTTCCTTTTAGCAAGGACACACCAGAAAATATTAGGCAGTTGCATTCTGGATGAGTAACAGCATATTCCAGATTGTTATCTCCAAATCAAGAAGCAATGAGGAATACGCCAAGTTATTACATCCACTAGGGCTCTGATTGCTTTTTTCATAAGAAATTTCAATCAATCTGATGTACTTGCATCTCTGTGCTCTGATAATTGAAAGCCTAAGCTGGCAATTGTTTTTGTTCATTGGCTTATTTTCTGTGCACAGATATTGACAGAAAACCAGACCACTATAACAGAAGATAGTACTAACTAAATTCTCATGATGCAAGTAAACATATAATATTTACTTATATTACGGTGCTTCATAGCAAGCCTGCCCGAAGGGAGATTTGCAAAATTTTTGTATTTGACCTACCTGTCCTCTTTATCTTTTGTATGTTTTTTTTTTTTTTTCCTTTTCTCCTTTTAAGTAGTAGTATCTAAATCCCAAGGGAATTATTCAAAACAGAGATAAAGGTATCCTCCTTGAAATAGAAAACCAACAATCATCCAAGCCGCAAATGAACCTCCACAACAACTGTATGTAACATACCAATGAAAACGAATGCTACTTTATATTGGTACTAGTCTCACGGATTTAAAGAAGAGTAATGAATTTTACATCGAACATGATAAGAGCGTTACTGGAATATAAAAAGATTCACATCATCTCTTCTTTGTGACGCGTTTTTTGTAAGACAAAACAATGAGATTAAGGAGGTCAGAACGGACAATAGTGTGAACCGTGGCGATCAGGCTGATTTGAAACGTTAGAAGGGTGAATGCCCAAGTCCCGAAGTGGCGTGAGTTCGGAGCTTAAGTCTCGACCCGTGATAAGTGGTATTAGAGCCAGCCCTAAACAGTTCGATCCACGTCAAGCACCTCGAAGGAGGGAGGCAAGGTGACTAGGTTCGGTGACGAGGGCGTCACGAGGTTGGATGGGAAAGAATGTCACAGACTTAAGAAAAAGTCATGAATCCCACATTGAACATAATAGAAAGTAACTGGAGTATAAAAAGGTTCACACCACTTCAATCTTGTGAGACATTTTTTATAGGATAAAATCGTGAGATCAGAGGGTCAGAACGAACAATACCTCACATGAAGGTGTGAACTGTGACAGAAAAATTGATTTGAAATGTCGGAAGAATAAATATCCGAATCTCAAAATCGCGCGAGTTCGAAACTTAAATCTCCACGGTGACACTAATACCATTCCTACATTATTAGGTTAGGTTTTCAACACACACGTTCAAGATGACCACACCCACCGAAACTCACAATTAACCATCTTAATGATAATCCAAATCCAAAAACACAATGAAACTCAAATATCAGAACTTGGAGAACACGTTGACCAGCATCCCAATCGCCGCCCCTGCTACACACAAAAATGAAACCCCACGGACCCGAACAAATAAAATATTCAAATTTTTTGCAACCTGAAACGTCAGAGTCAGAATCTGTAGCCCACCTTGCTCCTCGATCTTCTTAAAGAAGTACATAGGCTTCAGTGATTGCCGCAACATAAACGCCAGTGTAAAAGGGAACCCGAATGCCAGGATACTTTGAATCGAGACCTCACTCATTGGGTGTGATCCAGAAATATACAATATCCAAGCTCCAAGTCCAAGGTGGACCAGACCCAAAAGAGCCACTGCTTTACTAAGTCTATATATATTCTTCATCATTCCTTCAAGAACCTCTCGTCTCTTTAGCCAATGCTGATAAATCACGTTCTAAAGTTAGTCCCTCGATTTCTTGGTGCTTGTAATCAGGGTTTTGACTCGGGTATTCACTAGTGTTCTGTGGCTTCTCATTGTCAGCTTTTGTGCTAAAAGTTGAGCGATACTTGGGACTTGGCCCGATATCCACTCAGAGCAAGGACTGTTCCTATTGGTACTGAAACTTGCATATGATCTTATCAAATCAAGATCCGCATTTATGGAATTTTGACCAAGTATATCTTGGATTTGGGTTTGGGTTCTTTCAATTGAAGAAAAGTTGAAATTATAGTCTTTGGATTTGGTAGAAGAACATAAGAATGATCTAGCAAAATTGAGATCAGAAGCAATTTGTTTTGGGTTTGGTGGGGGTGAGCGAAAGTGATCGGATTGGATTGAAGCGAAAGTTGTGAAACTGAAATAAGGGTTTAAGCGGTTTTGGTGTCGAGGATTTTGGGGTTCACGAGAGATGAAAAAAGTGGAAGAAAACGAAGAGGAATTGCAGCGTTTGCGGAGCTTCGAGATGAACGTACGACTACGAGATATCATGGTTGCAATTTTTGAGTCCTAAAAAAAAAAAAAAGAAAAGTGCTTCTTCCAGGAGCTAGGACTGAGATGTGAGAATCACGGAAGTTATATTCGAAAGGGCGGCTTAAGCTTAGCAGTTCTACTTCTTTCTACGCGGTAAGATCCCACCCAACCCACAGGCCACAGTTTTCGCCACTGTCCACTACTGATTTCTGAGACGGGAGCTGTTTGGGTTTTAGTTGTAATTTCATTAATTAAAAAAAGAGCATAATTTTGCTACAGTACGTTAATAATAAAACACTCAACTTGTTTTAAAATAACAACATTAAAGTTCCAATCATCACCACCCAAATCCGTGATAATTGAGTTAGCAAAAATCAAACGCAGTCCATGTAATTGAATCTTCTTGACAGCATAAATCTTTAATCCGATTAGTCAAGTCAGTCACTTGTGCAATTGTCTTTTCCACATTTCTAAACAAATGACAATTCTTTTCCATTCCACATATGGTAGATGAAAGCATTCCAAACAATGCATAGCATTACTGAAATAAGTGATTTCCTTCTGCCTACTTATGGCCCATTGCAATTTTGGCCCAATCTCCAACTCTTTTACTAACCATACAACACTGAAGGATCCCTCTGTTGCCTTAGTGATCCCTAGATATTCTCCCTTGCTGACAAAAAGACCACTTTTCTTCAACCTCTTCTTAGTAGGAAGCCTATTTAAAATCGTCATCCAAGCAATCGATGAATGTTTTGGAATATGCATGATACTCAAACCAAATAAGTTTGTGCCACTCAATCTTCTCGTTAAGGTTTAGTCTTGTTAGAAACAAATATAACAGAGTTAGTAATTCCCTAGGAAAGGTTATGCCTCGACTCCATTTTCCTGCTTGATGGATTGATAAGCTATATATATGAAGATAATGCCTCGACTCCATTTTCCTGTTTGATGGATTGATAAGCTATATATATGCTTAAGTTGTAGCAATTTTCGCCAACTCCAGCTTTTGCCCTGCATAACAGTAATCTGCCATAAACACCGAGATTACTTAATTAGATACTCAACAAATTAATTACACATGACATAAAGCATATAATAGTGCTATTGTATAATTCTCACATGGTAGGGCAATACAAGACAAGACAATGCTTGAATGCGTGAAAGATTTAAAACATACTATATTTGGATACACGAATTATGTGAGTGAAAAAGAAAACAAAAAAAAAACCCTTAAAAAATGGAAATTAGATTATAAGAATTGATGTCTTTTGTCGTGACATCAACCCAATTAAAAGTTTTAAGAATAATATAAATATCACAAAGAACCTACAATAGCAACGAAGCTCAGATTGATCCAGTTTCCATTTCCGGAGATGAAGCTATGTATCTCATCCTGTTCAGCCGCTCGCATTCACTTTAGATTTTTGAGCAGACAATTGATAGAGGCGCAACAAGGGAAACCTTCAAGGAAGCCATGGCCAAGTCTTAATGCATTCACATGCGTTGGTTATATATATTTTTCATAAAATGCGTATAAAAGATTTATATATATATATTTTCTAAGGATAACAGGCTGAAGAGCGTATGCTCTGCACTAACAATAACATAACAGTAACAGAGGCCTGTCTTCTCTCTGCCCCTTTGATTTTGATTAGACTGAAGAGTCAGCCAGCAGATCAATAAAATTTGACAGGTTAACCAAGGCTGATGGGTTTAGGATTCCGTTTAACCCACTTCTGTCCTACTTTCTTAGCAATTAATACCTAAGTGAAAAAAATTATTCCATGAAACACTATACATGAATTGTGTCTGAATGTAAATCTTACAAGGAGGATAAAATTTGCACTACTCTAAACTTAACTAAGTGACGATGTTAGCGATATCAATTATTTCGATTAAAATGTCGAAGCAAAATTTTGTCTGTTCACAGCATTGAGCAACACTTTGCAAACTAATGAAAACGATCAACAATTGAACTGAGAATTAACGAACCAAATCATAACCTGAAGGAAGGTTCTTTTATTACATTGGTGTAAAATGAAAGAATAGGTTATTCACATCACAAAGAAAGGAATGGATCAAGGATAAGCAATTCTCCAAAAAAAAAAAAAAAAAAACACGATCAGCTAGTTCATCAGGATAAATCTTATTCCCAGACGGCCATTCCTAAATCTTTTTCTTTCCTTGATTTTAATTTTATGTTTAGTGCAAGAAATATGCGATGAGTGACGCAACTGAGGCACCAACAATTGATCCAACAACAGGGAAGGTAGCGGCGGCATCGCTGGTAGCGGTTGGGGCAGGGGCAGGAGCAGCAACCTCAGCCATCACGGCGGTCATTGAGGCGGCGGCAAAGAGGAGAGCGCAGGCAGCATTCTTCGTGATCTCCATTATTGGCGTGATTGGCTATATATAGATTAAATAACAACCAAAGCACGCGTTATTTGAGGTGGAGTTTGCAGTTTGCAGCCGACTGAAGAATGTGGGAGGCGGGTGAATGGTATTTATACCGCAAAACCAATATGAATTTAGCAAATTACAGTTTCATTTTATCGTATTTTACGTCAACCTAGTTCTTTGTTAATTTTATTAGCGGACACGAAGGAAGCGAAGGCCTTTTTTTTTTTTCTTTGGGGTTCTTTTTAGAATAGCAAAGTCGTTTGTTAGGAGCGAGTCTGATGGTAGAACATTGCAAATTATTATTAGACAAATCCAAATTTATGCTAACCAACTATTTCCTGATTAATTAAGATGACATACGTAACAGACACTCAGAAAACAGGTAAGGGTAATACCGACTAAATAATAATAATTTGAAATTTGGAGTTTTGGAGGAAAGGAATTGTAGCTCATATTGTGCCTATATACTCTTTTTTTTTTTTTTTTTTCATAAAAGAGACTACAATTTAAGGATAAAAAAAAGGATTTTAGATGTTGATTGTATTAATCATTTGAATTAAGTGGAAATTAATTAATTAATTAATTAATTTGATGTAGAACAAATTAATAGAAAAGTGACTTGATTCTTTCCTCTTTACATTAAAAACGCAGCTATATGTATATTCTATGAATCATAAATGTAATATATGTATATGTATACTTCAAGGTAAAGATTGAAGTGAAGGATCTTCATATTAATTTAATATTAATATTAATTAATTTCTCTCACACATATATATAGTATTAGAGAGAACTTCCTTTTTTTATACGAGGTACAAGAAATTTTTCACTCATTTTCAAGCATATATTAAAAAATAACTAATCAAATAGACAAATTAATGAATGAACAAATGAATATATATATATATATATATAAATCTAACATTAAATTAAACTAAATCAACACATATGAACTTTAAATCTCACTATATGTAGGATCTTTTTCTTATCATTAACCCAAAACCACATGCATTAGAAGAGGAGAGAGAACTTAATTTTGAACATCGATTAATCTTACTTTGAGTTTACTACAAAACTCTTATATTTGAAGTTTTACTTATCATCAGTTCGAAGTAAATCTAAAATTTTGTATATTCATATTTTGTAAAATATTAAAAATTTGTATATTCATATCGTGTTTTAAATAAAAATTACATATTATAGTTAATGTCGATACGAAAATATAAAATATATATTTTTTAGTTTGTTAAATTAATTTGTGATTTTTACTAAAATTTTAAAATATGTTAATTTTATATTTTTTATTTGTATTATTTTTATATCGTGTTACTGTGTCATATTTAAAATTACTAAATCTAGTTTGAAGGCTTTTTGCTTTTCTTCAAACTTAACTCCAAAACAAAGATATAAAAATTAATTCTCACTAAAAAAATAATTCTAATATTCTTTTGATTTAAAAAATAATAACATATATTTAAATTATAAGGTTCTATAATATCATTCTATAACTTGAATTTAAATTAAAATATTTAGATTTCAAATTTAATATAAAATTCTGTGATAAAATAAACGAAATTATGATTTTTAAGATCTTTTTCAAATTCTTAAATTTGAAATACATATAGATATTTGTAAATTCAAAATTCACTTTCTTATATATATTTTTTAAATATATAGACATACTTAATTAATTTATGTATAATATACTCATAATTTATGTAATAATGGACTAAATCCAAATTTATTCTCTCAAATTTATCTTTTCTAATATAATATAAAATTTTAGCTAGAGATATTAGTCATATGTAATACATAAATTTAATAATGAGAATGTAAAATTGGAGGAAAATTTTAAGGTGTGCTATCCATAATTATAAAAGAAAGGATAATGATTGCTCTCCTTTTCGCCTTTCAATATTAAAAAAAAAAAAAAAAATCAAATATTCTACTTCAAAAATAAAATATTGAGTTTGTTGTATTTCTCTCTCCATTTCTTTTTTCTCCATTTCTTTTTAGTTACTACTATAGATCGTGGAACTACTTGAACGAATTTCCAACTGTCCTGTCATCTCTAGTGCTTCACTTCGGTCAAAACAAAAAATCTACTGTAGTTCGGACAAATTTTAGTGAAATTTGTAAAGTTATTTTTTAAAAAATAATTTAATAAAAATTTTAATTAAAAACTTAAATGGATAGATTGATAGAGTTAAATGTAAAAATAAATAATATGTCGAAAAATTTTATTAAAAATATTATTTATAATTTAAATTTGTTTAATACTATTTAATGATAAAAAATTTATAAAAATTTTTACTAAAAATCTTTATGTAATAAATATATCAAAATTTATTAAAATTTTTTCAAATTTTACACGTTTGATTTATTATATAAGATCTTTTAATTTATAAATTTTGATTTTCAATTTTAGTTTTTATTTATTCATTTTTAATAAATTTTTTTCAAATTTCATATATGAAATTTTATGCAAGTCTTTATTTTTACTAAAAATATCTATTTAAAAAAATATATAAAAGTTTATTAAAATTTTTTCAAAATTTACATAATTAATCTATGTAATAAGATCTTTCAATTTATCAATTTTAATTTTCGATTTTAATTTTTATTTAATTATTTCTAATAAAAAATTTCACAAACTTTATCTAAGTCTTTCCCAATTTTACATACACAAACATTTATTCTCTCACAATCAAATTGGTTCGAATATTTAAATATTTTTTATTTGTTCTTACCTAAGGAGATTGGAAGCGGGACAAAAAGAGAGAAACCAAAAAGCAAATAATAATGAACCATGTTTAAATAAAGAAATCAAAGGAGTGAAAACTGTAAAATAAGATTGAAGATCCATGATGTTTCTTGGAGTTAAATTGTAGGAATGAAAGGTACCATGATTATATGAGTTACGAGGTGAGGTTGACAAAATGTGAAACTAAGACCGAAAGAGATTGAAGATAATAATGTGCTTTGTGGGAGCCTCGGAAGGGAGTGCCTGGAGGTGACCGTTAGAGGCTTGGAGTGCGTAAGAGTTGAAGATTGAAAGAGATTAAGAATGAAATCACTTAGGTTTAAAGGAGCAATGTCGCACATGAGACATATGATAAGAACAGGAAATGATTTAAAAATTCAAAATTTTAATGGATATTTGAATTGTCCAAAAATTGAATGGACTAAAAAGTTAAAAACATGAATGGGTGAAAAAGTTAGAGCACTTTTAGTTGGACTATAAAGCCCTTAACTTTGAATTGGATTTTTGGGTCATTACCTATTTTTAAACTTTAATTTTTGGGCTTTATTCGAGTTTTTCAAAATCCGAACAAAATAATTGAACCGATCCGAATTTTTAAAATTCGAACCAAATCAACCTGAATACTCCAGTGCGAATCAGCTTTTTGATTTTCACAAAATTATTTTACTCAGCCCTACTCATAATGACATCTCCTTTATTTCCTCTTAGCTTCTCTATCTATTTATCTTCTTCTTTTTTTTTTTTTGTTTTCCCAGCAGGGCCATGGCCAAACGCTTGACAGTAAAGATGGTGGAGCGGTGCCAAATTCGTCCGCCACCAAACTCAGTTCCACAAGCATCCCTAATGCCCCTAACTTTCTTTGACCTACCATGGCTCTTCTTCCCTCCATCCCAACCTCTCTTCTTCTATCCATACCCTTACCCTACTTCTCACTTTTTATCCACAACTCTCCAAACCCTCAAGCATTCTCTTTCTCTTACTCTCCAACTCTTCTTTCCTCTCGCCGCCCACCTTGTGATCTTGGATTCTAACTCAACACCGCCCCAACCCCAGCCCAATCCCAATATTGCTTACAACGAAAACAACAACTATGTTTCATTAACTATTTCCGAGTCTAATGCTGATTTTCGTCGTATTTCAGGCAATCTTCCTCGAGATGTCAAAGATTTCCATCCACTCGTGCCTTCGCTTGAAAGCAGCCTGTCCAGTGATGAAAACCATGCCGTACCTTTGCTCGCAGTAAAAGTAACTGTATTTCCGAATTCTGGTTTGTGCATAGGACTAGCATATCACCACGTGGCCGCTGATGGAAGGACGTTCGACAATTTCATCAAGACATGGGCCTCATTCCATAAAGATTCTTCTTTCTCGTTTAAGTCAATGCCATCCTATGATCGGACGGTGGTAATTGACAAGCATGGTCTTGAGACCATTTTCTTGAATGAGTGGAGGAAGAAAACGTCTGAAAAACAAATTGTTATGGGTACCGAAAGCAAAGCAGATGATCAGTTTTCAGATATGGTTAGAGCCACATTTGTGATGGGGTTGAGAGACATGGAGAACATCAAAAGCTGGATTATTGCAAAATGCAAGAACAAAAATCTGTCAGAACCCGTACATTTATCTCCCTATGTAGTGACGTGTGCTTTTGTTTGGGTTTGTTTGATGAAAGCTCTAACTCATGAAGCTGAGGGTGTAATGGATAACAAGTTTTTTGATGATCAGCCACAGTATCTATGTTATTTCGGGTTTAACGCGGGCGGTCTAAACCGCTTCGACTATCCCGTTCCGGCTACGTACTTTGGCAATTGTGTTGGATTTGGCAGGTCCGAGGCTACAATTGATGACTTAATAGGAGAAAATGGCATCATTTTTGCGTCTAAAGCCATAGGAGACACGGTTAAGAAATTGGATAAAGCATTACTTGGAGAAGCCGAGAGGTGGATTTCGGACTGGGAGGTTTTTTGGGGGTCGGATCTCCATATCATGGTTGTTGGGTCACCTAAGTTGGATGCGTATGAGACAGATTTTGGCTGGGGGAGACCTACCAAAATTGAAGAGATTTCAATTGATGGTCGGGGAGCCATTTCCCTTACTGAGAGCAGAGATGAGAAAGGCGGCATTGAAGTGGGATTGGCTCTTCCAAAGCCCAAAATGGTTGCTTTTACCTCTCTCTTCGCTCAAGGTCCCAGCTAAGAAGGAAAAAACATGAACCATTTGCGAAGCACCTTTTTCTTATTTGCTTTTACTTTTGCTTTCGTCGTTGCTTCTGGAATGAATAATAGGACAGATACTTGCTGTCGGAAGAGATTGTCCAAGTTCTCTTTTAAGGAAAAGAAGTATAATAGGAAATGAATAAATAAAAATTAAAATATTTATTTATTTATAATACAGAATTTATTGAAATTCATCTATAAAACTTCAAAAAAATTTTGTTCTCTTGTAAACCATATGCCGTACATACATTTTTAGTAATATAAGAATTAATAATATTGGTCAGTGGGTAAGCCACTCCACATTAAATTTTTCTGATGCACTGATGAACAAAGCGACATGACACTGTTGGGCCTTTTTTTTTTTCAGTTTTTTTTTATATTTAATAAATATATTTTTTAATTTTTTAAAGGTGAGTCCCATATTATATCAATTTTTTTTTTAAGATTTTATATTTGTATGGACTCATTTGATATTAAAAGTATACCGTATGTTTTTTTTTTTTATATATATTTGATACATAATTTTTTAGATTTCAATTTCTTTTTTGTCCCGTTAACTTGATGCCAAAAGTTTGCTGCATGTCAAGTTATTTCTTCTTTTATTTTTATCATTATTTATTTTTTAAAAATTATTTTAATTTCATGCTTATTTAATATTATTGATTAGAAAGTTATTCTTTCATTATATTTTTTAGTTAATTTGATAAGTTTTAAGAAAATGATATTAAAAAAACTCATCATTACTAATGTTATGTGGCAACCCGATTCCTTTTGTTTTTATTTTTTTAACTTTTTAATTAGATAATTTTATTGAGAAAAAAGTTAATGGATATATACACGTGATATTCTCTTTTGCTTTTTTCTCTTTTATTATATATTTTTTTATTTTTTAATTAGGTAATTTACAATAAATAATCAATAAATAATATTTTTTAAAAAATATCAATAGAGGTATTAATATCAAAACAACCAATAAGTTTTAGTTTGTTTGGATTCAATAGATGCATTATTGGATATTGAATTGAGATTTTTTTAAAAATTAAAATCGAGTCGGAGATAGATTTATGATGCTACTTTATATTTTTAATTTTTTAGTTATTTTAAATTTAAATAAATTTTGTAAAAAATCTTGTAAGTGTCCACGTGACACCTAATTTATTTTTTTCTCTTTTGTTTTTTATTATTAAATAAATTTTATAACAAAATAAGCCAATAGATAATAATGACAAAATAATTAATTCATATTTAATAGATCTCATTCAATTGAGATTTCTATGTAATATGCAATGAGTTTTAATTTTTAATTTTTTACTTTTTTTTGTCTTTTTTATTAAATTAATTTTGTGAAAACTTTAATTAAAGTATCTACATGACATTTCATTTGATTTTTTTAATTAGATAAATTTTATAATAAAATATGTAAATTGATAAAAATACAAAAAATAAACTCAATATGAACTTCAATTTGACATCTCGATGGGTTCTTATTTTTTCATTTGTTTTTTTTTTAATTTTTTATTTCACTTTTTCATTTTTTTAAACATTTTTGTTTTTGATATTTATTTTTACTGAATACATTTTATGGAAAAAAAAAGAAACCAATTAAAATTCCTACATGTCTTATTTGTTTTTTACCTTTTATTTTTCAATATTTAATTAAATAAATATTTAAAAAATTGATGAATATAAAAAATAAAATAAAAAAATTAACTCACGACTTTTTATAATATAATTATCTTTAAGTCAACATGACATTATTAATAGTTGATTGATTTGATTCCGTATATGTTGAGTTGGATGCCACACATTGCATGTCGTCGGTGGAACACTACTCATACTCTACATAGCATTTACAGTGCACATCAACAACCGTACCAACAACAGATCATGTCCCTACCATAGGCCATAGCTAAGCCACTCATTCTGTTGATCCATCTCCTTCCTTCAATTACCATACACTCTGATCGGATGCTTCACTGTAATAACCAACCTAAAAATAGTTGAGAATCATGATGTCAAGAAAATAAAAAATTCAACAACTTTTGTCAGATAATAATAATAATAATGATTTCTCTCATTCAACAAAAAACAAACCATGTCTTACCTATCGACTTTTTTTTAATTTATTAAAAAAAATGCATGCCATATGAAAACCCCTTTAATAATTTTAAAGCTAGTGTCTAGGCCAGGCCTAAGCATTCCCTATTCTAAGTCTATCCATCTATGGAATGGGCTAAGGGGTTTGGGTAGGTGGCTCAGCCATTCTATTTTTGATGGAGTTTGCCCCCTTTTCACGTATAGCTCCAGCCTCCATGCTTGCTTCATTCTCTATCAGTAACTCATGTAATCGAGTCGAGTTAAATAGTAAAATATTTGAGTTTAAGCTCGATTTATAATTTAAGATTTGATATTTGATTCGAATTCGATCGAATTTATTTTTTAAATTTGAGTTTAATTTGTGATTAAATTTAAATTATTCGAATTCGCTCGATTAAGTTTGATTAATATGTAAAAATAAGCTCGATTCGTATATTCGATAAGAGTTCGATTATTCATGTTCGAACTCGAACTCGAATTTAAAATATTTTATTAATTAAAATAATTAAAATATAATTAAATATAAAAGCTCGATTAGACTCGCGAACTACTCGAGTCAGATATAAGAATATTTGAATTTAGTTTGATCGATAAATCGAACTACTCGAACTCGACTCGATAATAATCGAATCGAAATCAAATTTTTTTCGAATCGAATCTGAGTAACTTGTCAATACTAATATATCATTTACATCCCTACTTGCGACTGTAGAAAGAATTGACAATGGATCCCATGAAAAAAGTAATACTTCACTCGTCTCATTTTTAAGTGTCTTTTTTTTTTAGAAAAATTATTTCATTTGTAAACACCTAATTAATTTTCTCATCCACAATTATGTTGTGAAAAATTTTGAATCCATTAACTTGTAAATTTCTTTAATTTCTGGAGTCTGGTCAGCTATATATCCCTCTATTTTAATTATCCCAATCAATGGAAAAGAGAGATTCGAACTTACAATCTGAGTTAGGAAAAATGCAAAGGAAAGGGTGTTAGCGTAATTTCCATTTTGGGAGTGATCAAACTTACTAATTATCAATTACTATACTATATTATTATTATTATGGGTAATTGGCTTAAGAAGAAGCCATGCACCACATCTTTGATCACAATAGCATGGATGATGAAGGTAAGGAAGAATGCATCATATGATAGGGCGAAGGATTCCGGGCATCTCTCAAATATCTCCGACCGACGTCAGAGTCTTCACTAATTTTACATGAGAGCAGGAGTGTTGAATTCACTCTTCAGTCGTCATAAACCTGTTTTTCTTCAAATGTCACACAGCCAACTAGTAGTGTATTATATATGATAAGAAATCATTTTCTCTTTTGTTCGCTTGGAAATTCATTATGCAAAATCCATCCATCATCCTCAGTTGTCAGTAGTTACTTCTCTCAACAATTCTCGTGGCTAAACGCCCTTCCACAGTAGAAGTTGTTGCTCGATCGATTGTTACCACTAACTTGATTTCTTTGACATACCATGGCTGGCTTTTCTTCTCTGCAAGCCAACCTCTCTTCTTCTTACCACTATCCTTACCCTACTTGTCACTCTTTGTCCGCCGCTCTCTCTCCCTCACTCTACAAGACTTCTTTGCTTTGGCTGGCATGCACCCTTGTGTGTGGGTGTGGCCACCCGATTCATTCACACCTCTAATTGTTTACAATGAAGGTATCTACGTCTCCTTTGTTGTTGCGGAATCTAATGCAGATTTCTTTCACTTCTCTGGGAATCCTCGGCGCTGTGTTGTGACATTTATCCACTACGTACTCCCTCAGTTGCCAATTAGCGGGAAATCCATCCCCTTTGCTTGCCGCACAAATCACCATTTTCTCTAATTTTGCCATATGCATTGCATTTGCATAACATCATGTGGTTGCTTGAACATAACAAATAAATTGTCCAATAGGAAATGTCAGATATTAAAAGGGTTCTGTTCTGTTGATCAACTCAACAATTGATATTGTCTCTAGATATACATATGATTAATACGTACAAATGCCATGTCATGCCATGCCTTGCCAGTGCTACCTGGGCACCTACTCTTTGAGTTCTACAAACAAATTAACAGTGCCACATCTTCCGGTCTGGAGCATTTGCTTCCAGTCGTTTAAGATATTTGACATATTTTACCCAGTGTGTAAGCTCAGCAACAAATCGTATCTTTTGCGGGCCAGCAGCGTACTAAAAGTATCAAAAGTGGGGTGCCTTTTTTTTTTTTTTTTTCGCCTCAGGATCTAATTATGCCATGCTTTTTTTTTTCTCCTTCACATTTATGACCATAAATTTGATCCTTTTTTTTTGTTAATCTTTTCTGCTATTGAAACATGGAACATAATTATCTATATTTTTTTTACTATAACAGTATAATTATTCAACCATAGTAAAAAATTATATAAAAATTCATCCTTTATAAGTGTAAAATTCACATACAATTTTGATAAATTCCATAATTTAAAATTATAATTGATTAAATATACTGCAATCATTGATACACTCCTTTAGAATAGGGTCTAAATTCTTGAAAACAAGTGAAATAATGCAGGTGGCTTAATGATGTACGATGAAACTGCAGTGGGTGATATTTCTCAGGGTATCACACCCAATTGAAAGGGGAAATGCAAATAATATGTTCCCCGTTTATGGGGCCAAACCAATGATCTACCGTAACACGGTGACATTGCCTTGTGGTGTTGCGTAAATTAAAAAATGCAGCCTTCATTTATGATTTACCCATGTGAGCAGGCAGCGCAGAGACATCGTATTCATCTTCCGAAACAATTGTACACACTATCTACCATATTAGATAATGAAGTACAGAAACTTATATTTCAACACAAAACCCTCAACATTGCTGCTCTACACATCCCTAAATCTAGCAGATAAGATATCACAGCAAAACCCAATATACAGTTTCAACACTGCCACCTGCGCATTTATTATTCAAATTAATAGCCATTGGCTACTATAAATTACAAACCTTCAGCAAATATTATCCATCAATCAGCATCTTCGCCAAAAAGTTACTTCAGTAATATAAGATGCAGTTTATTGCATAACCCCCAATGCCCCATGATTCCAAGCTAGGTTTCTCCAATCAGCAATCCTGCCTTTGGTTAAATTACATGATTACAACATTAGAAATATACAAGATAAAACTACAATACACAGCTGTATGCCCCAAATATTTTTTATACACATTAGACATTTCCTTTTCAAATGGAGTGCAACACAAGAAACTTAAGAAAACATTTCACCAAAGCTGCATATAGGTTCTCGCATTGTTTAGATATCCTGCATGCTTGAAAAGTACATTAATGGAATAGAAAAAAAAAATCTTGGAAACAAAAAGGACAATGACTATCAGACTTAGTAAGTGCGTCAGAACAATCAAGACCTTGATGTCTATCACTAATGATGACAAATGAGAGATGGAGCCAACCGGAGAACAAGCCCCGTAACTCAAATGTACAACTTATTTATCTAAGCATCTGTATCAGATATCAGTAGTAGGTAAAAAGAAGACAAGCAGAGTCAAAGCTGGAACTTACACTGTAATAGATATTGTGAACATTTACCTAATGTGCAAGTCACTAAGAAAGTCTGACAACCTGAAAACACCCTAAAGATGGTAAGAAACAATGAAAAGAGAAAACTAATAACAGAAGAGAATATACTGCTTTTGTTCAATTAGCCAAGTCTGTATATACAAAAGCAAAAGAGCAAAAATGGCGCAGAGAATACCTAATATTCTTAGCTATGACGGTGTGTCCATCTTCTGCTCCAAGATGGCGCAGAACTACTTCCTCCAACCAAAAATCTCGATACACATGCTACAAAGAACATCCATGAACATACACTAGACAAATTTGCCCATACTGAAAGCACAGCATGAAGAGAATGCTAAAAATGCAGGGCTAATACTGGAACAAACAATCTTCACCACATTTGAGTGGCATAAATTGCAAATAAGGATGCTACAAGGAGAAAGAAGCCATTTTTAAAGCACATCATTTGAATGAAAGGACTTCATACATCCACCCATTCAGTCTAAAGAATATTTCTTTAACCAGAAACGATTGGCTTGTGTATTTTCCTATTTTCTAAGACATCAGAAACAATGCAGCATTAGCAGGGATGCAGAATAAAACCCTCTAAAGAACAGTAATACACATTCCAGGACTAAGGCAATACCCTTACACAACATCCACCACATTGAAGGCCTCACACTAATGTGAACCATGAAGAAAAGTAATTCAAACTCTAGTAACTTAATCTAGATTTCTATCATAATTAACAATGTCTTAAGACTTAACATGACACAATATGCTTTTTCAAAAAAAAACATGATACAATATGCGATGGCCAAGTTAAAAAACTCCAAGATCAATCTTCTCCCAGATGGAAATATCAAAACACCAAAATGACCACATTTCCAAAATTCCAGCGGAAGAAAGGAACATAACAACAAAATTTAGGAACTTAATAGAGACAATTCTCCTCGTTGCTTGAGGAGTCACTTGATTCAAAATCTAGCTGCATTAATAACCTGGCCATCTCCATAGATGTTAAATCATCATTTTCAAAATCTTCAGCATCAAAAATATTCATTTCGTCTTCTCCAATTAAGTGCTCGAAGACATAAAAAATTGCGTCCATATCCAACACATTGGATCTGTGAGGAGGTGGCCTATGGTATTTCCATGCATAAGAGCCTGGCTTGACCGTATGCTGGAAGACAACACAAGCGTATCCATTAAAGGAATCATTAAAACTAACACTCTCTACGACTAAAGTAAATGGCATACAAATGTATAAAATAGCAAGGACAGAATACAGTCAGTTAAAGCAATTTTGAGCATCTCCATAAACATCATAAAATCCTACGAACTGCCAAGGAAATGGCACTGTGACATAAGATGCCTACTCCCCCAAGAAGAATAAAAGCAGGAACACATACAGAAGACAGAAAAACAGAAGAGGAATACATGAACCCCTAAATATAAAATATCAAAACATCGGAAGCCAAAAAAAAAGCACATCTTGGCTAAAAAAATTAATTGAACCAAATAGCAACATAAAATTGATAATAGATGCATAATCACTTAGGCTTGGCCAATGAAACCAGAGAGTGCAATTGAGAAGCAAGAGAAACAACTGTTCTTAATTTTGGCTGCACAAAATTAGTAGAAAAGATGCAGATAATTTTGGCACAAGGGCACTAAAGATATCTGTCTTCATCCATGTATATCTATTAAAACAAAAGTCAAACTTAGTGCTTGGGAAGACAAAATCTCAAAGCACTGTGCAGTTTGCTAGTGCTCTAGTAATGCTTGTATCTGTGGCACAGACAGAGAAAGAGCGAATGAGAAGCCATATAACCAAATGAAACCGCCTTTAAATTCTAACTAAAGTCTTAAATTAGAATCATTAGCCTAAGCTTTGATATCGCTGCTTGCACAGAATTAGATTTGCTGAATTACAATCTTTCCCTGTATGCACTCGGTCCACATCTCCACTATGATTAACCATCTTTGCTTTACCAAATTAGTTTTCTCCCATATCACCAACTGCTCTCATCTTTGTTTGTCTTACCCACTATTAGCAACACTGTTACACAAGGAAATTAAGATCAAAGCTTGTGGTCGTCAAAAGTTTGAGAATAATTTATTTTTCTATACCAACCACTTCAAATAAAAGTCCAAACTGTTCGATATCCTGATTGCGATTGACCTAAGAAACTGCTAAATAATTGAGCAACCAGAGAAAAGAATAAAAGACAGGAACACAAAAATGGGAAACAGAGAATTATAACATGAAGTTCACATCTAAACAGCTTATTGTTGATAAGATCTGAAAATATACACATTCAGAAATACTAAGAAAAAAAATTTCTACATTTTACAAGATAAATAGACGATCAATTTACCTTGTAAAAACAACTAGTCCCAAAAGGACATTTTATATCATTATCTATCACAGACTAGTACGGTACTCTAATGCTCACCCATTACAGGCTACAAGCGAAAAATATTCAATTTGAGTAGGAGTATTTCGCTAGCCACTGCGGAGGCATTAAACCTCATGAAAGCAATAGGTACTTTACTCCCTCTTAGAAGGACAGAGCTCGGGTATAGAGCTCATGTTATGCATATGCATATAAATGACATAATTAATAAAGTAAATAAACATGAATGAATAAAAAAAATCTATATAAAAAGGTTCAATTTTATTAGGCTTTTGGATAACATAAATTTATTTGCTGACCTAACTCTGAGACGTCTCTAGTGGAGTCGTCAAACTGTCATAACATATAGATCTGAAAATCTATAGCTAGATTTAACAAATGAATGGAGTCGTCACCAATCTTTTTTATTTAGGTGTGATTGGCCACCTAATGAATCTATACTTGTAAAAAACACCTAAGCTTAAGGGTCCCTAAAAGAATAAGTTCAAGTCTACTAACCAGAACAGGGTTCGAGAGTACGATTATATGTGAGAAAAGTTATAGCACCCTCACAACACCCATCGAAAGATGGTACCAGCTTAATTTTGTGTTATCCAATAAGCCTTAAAAATTTACCAATAATTAATTATTATAAATTATTCTCAATTGACTCTAATACTTTTATTAAAAAATTAAAAAAATTCTCTCACCTCAAGAGTATGTAAGGAAACTACTATTTCACTTGTAGAGACTCCATCATCGGATTATTTAACATTAAAGAAAATTTAAGAAACAAAAAGGAAAAGAAATAAAAAAAAATGATTCAGCTTTAGATATAAATCTTTTTCTCTTCAAAAACTCATTGCTTTTGTACAATAAAAATTGATACTTTTAACTTTTTCTTAAAAAAAAAAAACTTTTTTCGAAAATTATTTTAAAAAAAAATTGATACTTTCAACTTTTCCTCAAAAATATTTTTTAAAAAACTTATTTTCAAGAAAAATTGATACTTTCAACTTTCTCTCAAAAATAATTTTTAGAAAAACTTATTTTCAAAGAAAATTGATAGTTTCAACTTTTCTTTAAAAATATTATTCTTGAAATTTTTATTTTTTATTTTTTTATTTATTCATGCAAAAAATATTCTAAAAAAATAAACAAACACATAAATAAAAAAATAAAAAAAACTATAAAATAAATAAAAATACAAAAAAAAAATCGAAACGGTTCGGCTGGAAGGTTAACGCGGCTAAGCTCTAAACACATAAATCAACTGAAAGGAACGACTTAGAGGTACAGCTCAGCTCGGCTCGACTGCTCAAAGTATCAGCATATATGATACTAGCCCCACCTCTAGCAACCATTGTCCAGATACGCCCTTTTGGATTCAAAATAGTGAATTTCAGGGATGCATTCGTCTTTTCATCCAATGAATGAATGAAGCTTTTTGTTGGGCTCAAGGCTCTTCCAAAAGGCAGAGGAGCAACCATTGTCCAGATACGCCCTTTTGGATTCAAAACAGTGAATTTCAGGGATGCACTCGTTTTCTCATCCAATGAATGAATGAAGCTTTTTGTTAGGCTCAAGGCTCTTCCAAAAAGTAGAGAAAACTTTATGTTACCCCACTTATTGAAGTTCTTGAATGCAACAGTGTCATCCAACTTTCCCCTCATATCTAGTGGGTATGGTTCTCCATTCACCAACGTAAATGGATTCATCTCCAGAAAACTGAAATCGAGATCTTGAAAGACAGAAAAGACAGCCATGATGAAGTCACCAATCTTCCCTCGAACTTCAAAAGGGAATGTAGCTATCAATGGCGCGCACGTCTCGAGGGTCATAGGTTTCTCAGATGAAAGGAAAATGGTATTAGCCTTATCCCAGTTCTCTTCAATTTCGATGCCTCCACATTCTGAAAAGCTAATGGTTGAGCCAAGCTTTTCAGAGACTATTGAAAGGTAATACTCTTGTTCATAAGGGATAAAAGGTTCAACAATGAACGTGGTTATAAGAGCTTCGCAACCACCCATCTCAACTTCAATGCCAAGGCGTGCTTTAACGAATTCAGCAACTTAAGCAAGATCTAAATTGAGAGCAACCAAGCCACTATTTCTACGTTTCCCAAATAACATATTTGGCTGGACAACCAATCTAGTGGATGGAAACCATGGTTCTTGGTTTGCTAACTGAGTGGAATCAGTGGATTGTGTCACCTGGGCAGAGCAAATCTAGAGATGAATATTAGCTAGGCATTTGAGGTGCTCTTTCAGAAGTCTCTTGGAATCGTACTCTCTGATCTTCTTGCGAGCCATTTGGATTAAAGTTCTTAATACCATTCAAAGAAAGGAGATTGGTTAGGAAATGAAATGAATCGCTTCGGGATGAATTGTCAACGATGGAAGGACGGCAAGGTGGAGATGACAGCAAAATTAGCTTGGTGGGAACTGGTGGGGCAGTGGATTTCAATTTTTTTTTTTATTCCAAAAGTAAAATTAGATTGGATAAAATCATCACTGGCAATCAACGTATGGTCAACCTCAGTTCCAGAAATTGCATAGCTTTTGTGATCAATAACCATTACCGATGAATCCTCATCGAAATCAACTCCACGTTCAGTAGTAATGTTCTTAATCGAATCAGATGCAGACACATCAGCTGCTACTATCAAGTCGTGACCTGAGTCAACGAAATCAATCACTGCTGCCAAATCAAAGATCAACCAAACCTTTTGGTGAAAGAAGAGAAGAGAGAGAGACGGATCGTGGGCGAGTTTGAATTCGAGGTTGAAGCCTCGGGATTTTAGGGAGCCCAAAGATGAAGAAGAAACAAAGGTTCTTTCATTTTCACTCCTTTCTGCAGCAGCGACGACTTCTTCTTGGTTGCTCCTCAGTGTGCCTTCGGATTTTTTGTAGCTTTTTGTTTCTGTTTTTTGTGTTTCTCCGATTGTTCTCGTGTTCTGTTGCCGTCGTTCTTGCTATAAATTACAAATCATTTATAAAACTATGTGATTGAGTTTTAGTGCAATTCTTATTATCACCCAAAGTTAAAAATTAGCATCAATCATAATCTCATTCTTTCAATTTTTTTCTGTTTTATTTTTAAATTAATCAGATAATGAAGAAAAAAAAAATTAAACAATAGATAGATCATAAAAAAAAAATAAAAATGATAAATATAAAAATAAAAAAATTTAAAATAAAAATAAATAAAAATCCTTACAATCGAACTTAAATTAGTCTCGACAAAAAAACACTGAATAAAATAAGATGTCTGTAAATATGAGAGACGATTGTGAAAGCAAAAAAAATAAAAGGCAGAGAGAAAAGTGAGAGAGAGAGAGAGTTGCACTTGCACCTCAAAGAGTAAGAGAAAGGCATGCCAGGAGTGGACATTCTGTTATTTTTAACACCCCGACCCAACCCAACAAATTTGTGGCTTGAGGCTAAGGCTATTCGGCATTGGCATTGGCATTGTCATATCCTTAGTGTTCCTTATGCGTGCATATATTCAATACAGTGTTCTCCCTGTTCCACTGTATCTTTCTTTTAGCCTCTGGTTTTAGTCAACAAACTACTCATCAAACCAACAGCAGCAGCAGTCCTTCAAATTTTCTTTTAAATAATTAATTAACAATATTTCCAAACCAGTGAAAGGTTTTTTTTTTTTGAATTATTTCCTTTAAATAATAATAACTAAAAGTGTTTACTAAGAACTATAATTAAGAAAACTTACACTGTATATGTTTAATTAATTTCCCTGACTATCTTAATAATTAATTAATCTTGCTATATATCAACATAGTACTCTTGGCAAAAAAAAAAAGAAACATAGTACTAGTAATTAACAACACAACAGTATACTTATATATATTACATATATATATTATATATGGTATTGATCTGGTATTAATCCCTAGCTGTCAAGTACCTGTGGTTAATTTTCGTAGCTAGATAGCTGCATTATATGCTTGAAGCTTTGGAGTTAATTAGAGATGGCATGGACAATAGATATGTAAGTAAGGGTGGTTCAATTCATGTTAAGTCACATCGCTAATTAAAGTAACATATATATATATATATATATATACACACATCGTATGTCAACCCACGCTTCTTTGCGGATATTAATTACTGTGTAAATGTAATTAAAAAATAAAATTGAAGATAATATAAACATGCACCTACGAAAAAAGAATTTGGTAAATGGAAATTGTATTATGTTAGCTTTGCATTTACATCTTATGACAAACAAAGTATCTAACCTAACATATAGACAAAAAAAAAAAGAAAAAGAAAACTATTAGTTTAAAACACCAATTGTTGCAAAAAAAATTTATTAGTGTCTACTGTTTCCTTATAAGCATGAACAACAATCATCAACTTGGTTAGTTGGGGTTATAAGTTATAACACATGCTCAGTTTTGCATTTTCTTTGTATCTCTGCATAAAACAATTAGAACTCATGTTGAGAAGTTTTAGAATTCTTTTGCTGCATGTTTCACCCTATTCAACCTCGTAAGTCTATTTCTAGTTCATTGACTTTTAGAATTGACAAAACAAGACCTTATAAACCTTAAAGCAGTGAATTGGATTCTTGCTAATCTTGCAAGTTTTTTTTTGCCCAAAACTGTCATAACTAATCATTTATCTCAAACTTAAATCTTTTTTCAAACAGCAAATTACACTAAATGCTAGCCTAGAAACATGTAGAACAAAAAAACAAACAAAGGATTGAATCCCATAAAATTGAATGAAAAAGTATACTCCCAAAACAACTTAATGTATCAACTGAATTTAACTTTTAATAAATTTTACAAACTCAAAGAAATTGATATCGTCCCACCTCATGTATCAAAATTAAGAACTTAACTTTTAAAGAACTTGAATTAAATCTTCCTTAAACGAAAAAGCAAGACCACACATTCATCATTAATTACAAAAATGTAGAATAATACCACAGCTCTTTATTAACTGAAAAAAAACCCATATAAAAAGCAAAAAAATCCACATAGAAAGGCCAAAGTTGATTAAAGAATTTCCATACCTCAAGCTGAATCTTTTTCATGAGGATTCTTCAAAAAAAATGATTGGTGTCAAATTCTAGACCAACAACTTGTTGTCAATTATAAATCACAAAAACAAAAAAAAAAAAAAAATCATATTAAAAGCAAACATGGAATCTGAAACTAAAGACTTAAAACAATACTTCAAAGCAAAGTAGAAAACATAAAAACTTGAAGATCAAGGCATGAAAAAAAAAATTGAAGAACCAATAGTTATCATTCAAAAAAACATCCAACCTCAAATTCAACGTTGAAATTTGAATTTGAAACTGAAACAAATCACATTAACATAGCTGTCTCTCAAATAAATTCAAACATAAGTCAAGTAAGATAAGAATTCGTTGTACTTAGTTAAAAAAAAAAAAAAAAAAAAAAACCCCATCAACAAAAGCCTTAAGCAATGGTAAGCTGTAGCATAAGCTTGTTGTCCCAAACCATTAAAAGGAAAACTAAGATGCTAATATAAAAATGTTTTTAAAAAACAAAATTTGTTGCTGAAAACAAACAAATGGCTATTTTTTCTTTACACTTCTTTTTGTCTTTGCTGCAATATTTTTCCTTGCTCATGATTAATTAGTTATACATTTTATTGTTAATACAAATAAATTAATTAATCAAAAAGTTTAACCATCACATTCTCATGGTGTTCAACTATTGGAAAACCTTTATTTCAACCTAAGTTCTATTAACTCATGAAACACTAGTTTAAGTACTCCAAAAAAAAAAAAAAAAAGAGTTAAAATTATACACATTTTTCAAACTTGTCAGCAACTCGATATTTCTACCTAATTATTGAATTCCTCATGATTAATTTTTTATCTCTCTTAAGAGTTGTATAGTGATAGATACTCCTCGCAATTATTTCTCTCTCTACTTTTCACTCACACTTATTCACCCAACAAATTCACATTCATGGGAAAAATGATATTGACTTCCAAATTATTTACCAAAGCTATTTGTGGAACCATGTAGCAACTATCTTAGTGCAAAAATATGGTACTATATTTTCTTTTTATAATCTTTTTTTTTTTTTTTTGTGTAGGTTGAGGGCTAGGGGTGTCACATACACGTTTAAAAAAGAAGACCTTTATGGAGTTTGATGTAATTATTTTAATTGTCAAAGCTTTATTAAAATGTATTAAGATAATCAATATAAGATGGTTCTATTATCCCACCATATCAAGAAGCAATGAAATCCCATTATAACCATTTATAATAATAGTAATTATTAATAATTCATATACTTAAAATAATTGTAGCAATTATGAATCGGAAATTCACTAGTTTATCAAAAACTTTTTTAAATTCATAATTATTATCATTGAACATTAGATTTTTCAATAATGTGATAACTTAAAAAGAAAACGATTTAGATCATTTCTTATATATATATATATATATATATATATATATATATATATATATATTAAAAGAAGGTGATACATGAGAAGGTGACAGTTGAGGAGCTCCTGCATGGAGAATGGAGTGAAATAACGAGAAGCAGAAGAGATAACCCCCAATCCAAAACCATGATTGGAACTCACTGTTCACATCCAAATTTGACTTCATTAATTAATTATTATATTGTTTTTTCAGTGGTTGGAGAGAACTTATTCATGAGCAGCTACTAGCTACTTGGTCTCTTGATGAAAGCGATGTGCTGCTTATCTTTGGATGGGTCTGCATTCCTACTCAACATCACCAGGTTCATGGAAAGGCCCTGCACTGGCTTAACTGCTTGAAAGTTGTTAGGGAACATCAAATTAATCCCCCCAGCCCCTGCGGCTTAAATATCATAGGTACTGCATTTATGTATGCATATATATATATATATATATATATATATATATATGGTAAAAGAGACGTGTAGCTAGTTTGGAATTTGCAATAAGCCTTAAACATTTTCCGTTTCTTTAGACTTAATTTATAGATGTAATCTCGTGGTTAATAACGTACTTATAATCACTTACATTAATTACAACACGCCAAAAAAAACCAATATATACGCCAATACCATCATTATTCACGAGAGCTTTGAGTTTGAGGCCTCTAAATAGGAAAGACCTTCCTTCAGGTGGGTTTCCCTTCCACCATGACTGACTTATTTCAATTTGTTGAACACTTTGAAGAGGGGGCTCGCCTCGGCTTCTATCCTCCGCTTTCCATTCTTTCATCCTAATCAGTATGATCAACTGAGGCTTGTTGCTAGCAAAGAAAATGGACCCAAACCCAAACACAAAAAGTTGCGGTTTCAGAAACTGTGTAATCCAGCTAGCTTTAGCTAGCTTTCTTCACCTAAAAGGACTGACAGAATGGTCCTAACCACATCATGCAGAATGGTCCAAGGAGCTCCATTCTAATTTGCTATGATAAAGAATAACGCAGCAAGTCAGTTTTCGGGCCCTACAATTATTGTCTTTCTACTTGAAATCTGTCTAGCAAATTATCGAATCCAGGGTAGGGCAACCTTCCGAAAAAAGTTTCAGTCCCAAATTTTAACCCAGGATTGAAGACTGTAAGAAATTTAAAACCCATTACTGTTTTAGAAATTTGAACAGATGTGATGCCTCTATCTTATAAATGCCCTACATGGCAAGAAACCTGAACAATTAATAATTAAGGGCAGGTGATGGTGTAGCTTATATGTAGTTGCATGCCGTCGTTTAACTATAGCAAGTAGCAACTTTGTTTTCCCATAACGAAGTGACTTGTAAGAGGAAGACATACAGCGGTAGAAACTTTTAATAGTTTTTTACCTCAAAAAATTCCAAAATCTTGCAAACAATGGGACAGTGACTGCAGTTCTCAATTAAGCAAAAAACAACCATCTTTAAGGGTTAGATAAAGGAGAGTGTGACAGAAAACAGACCTCTCAATACGGACCAAGACAAATTTGAAAGAGACAGGTAGCTTCTATGAGCTTCAAAGCAATTATAGCACCTTTGTAATCAACCTAAAGCCCTTGTACAAGAACTTTCAAGTTTCAACAAGAGAAGGAAAAAAGAAGAAAGAAATTGAAGACGGGAAATGTAAAAGCAAGGCTGAAAGGAGATTAAGCTATACATTTACATTGAGAAAAGGTACCAAATTAGCAAAGAAGTTTCCCCTTACCGCAGTACTAGGCTGTCAAAAGAAAGTTGTTGAATTATTGAAAAAAAAAATAAAGAAAAGAAAAGATGAGACCATCTTCTTTAAAAGTTGAAAAGAAAGCGGTGCTCATCATTTTCTTAAATGAAGCTAGTCCTAGCAGATTAAAACAGCCGTAGGCAAGGCATAATGCTGCAATAAAAGAACGTTATTTTCTTGAATTTAACAAGAAGCAGATGTCCATCAAGAAGATCATTAATCAAATCAAGTAACAGGATAGTAGGAAAAACTTTGTGGCCTAATTTTATTTTGCTGTGGGGGTGAGGGCGGTGAACCAGTCGGTATTTGTATACTTGTGTTGGAGCTGGGGATGGTGATTTTAATTACGTGATGTAAAATGCAAAGAATGCTAAACCGCGTTTGTCTCTTGCTTCAAATGTTAACCTTTTGCCAGGATCCAAACTAAAGCCAAAAACAAAAAAAAAAAAAAGAAAAAGAAAAATGCACAGTCGCAAGCACTGAAATGCAGTGATGTAATAATTAAAAAATAGGTAGAAGACAGGCATGAGGTTATCAGATCAGTGGCCAATGCCAAGGGGATGCAGCTCATATATATATGCTATAAATTCTCTGCACACTAATCTTTAGATTTGCAGCCGTAAAAAAGAAGTGTTAATGCAAGGGACGGAGCAATCTCAATTCTCTCACAAAATTAACAACTTGCTTTTTTTATTCTTTGGGCTTGGCCTCATCGCTACCTTGATAGTTTGTAATGGATGGGCCATTGTTTATATCAATTAGACTTTGAACTAATGGGCCAACATTCAGCCGTCAACTTAAACTGAGATTCGGCCTTTCTCCACTTTAAACCAGGCCCAAACTGCAAAGGGCGTAAGCGGCCTTCATAAACTCGACTCCAAACTTTTCGCTGATCGCTTTTCAGTTATGTAGTTTTTTTTTTTAACGAGTGATTTTAACTTTTTAAGCTTCACTTAGCTGTCATTTTTACTTGTTAGTTAAAATGGATATTATTTTGCCCGCTGATTTGATATAATATTACAATTGATATTTAAAAATTATGAATTTGAAGAAATTTATATGTCAAATTCTATTTGTCTTATGGTTGAAAACTAATGATGGATTATATCTACAAAAATTTTTAAGCAATGTCCCCCTCAATTAAAGAAGTATAAATGTGAAGAATTCAAGAATATATTAATTCTTTTAAAAATAGGTATTATTTTTGTTGGTCAACTTTTGAGAAATCATGTGAGAATCTTAAAAGGATAAGTTCTTCAATTTTCGACCAATGCTTTATTAAAATTCATACCATACTCAAATACACTTCAAAAATATTACTGCAGATGTTACTATTATAACAAACAAATAATTAATTAAATATATATTTAAAATTTGAATTTTATTATTTTTATTACATTAATACCTAAATAATTTTTTTATCACATTGATACTTAAATTTTACTTTCGTAATTTAATTTAACTTAAAATTTAATTATGTTAAAAAAAAAAGTTGATGTACTTTAAATGATCCATTAAATAACGCCGATTCTTAACAAAAATTTTAGGTTTTCAACTCAATTTTTTTACATCATTAAAAATCCATGTCAACGATAAAACCAAAAGCAAAAAAATTAATTTTTTTATTTTTTAATCAAGAAAAAAAATTTAAGAAACTATTTTCTTTGAAAACAGAAAGTGTAATCAATTGGAAATTTTGTGTGATTGAAATGTAGTATTTAGGACAATCAATTTAGAAAGTGAAATTTATTAAGAGTTTTGTATTTAGGATAATCAATTGGTCTTTTAAATTGGAGATTTAGGACAATCGACTCAAAAAGTATAACTAATTAAGGGTTTTATATTGAGGGCAATAGATTAATCTTTGAAATTGGGGTTTAGGGCAATTGATTAGGGGTTTTCTATTTAGGGCATTTCATTGGTCTTTGAAATTGAAAGTTTAGGGCAATTGATTAGAGATTTTGTATTTAAGGTAATCAATGTAGATTTTTGTTGGAAATAAAGAATTTAAATGCCCAAATTCATTTTTCTTTTTTCCCAAAGACATTAAATTTTTGTTAACAGTTGATATTATTTGATTGGTCATTTAAAATGCATCAAATTTTTTTAATAGAATTAAATTTTGAGGTAAACAAAAATACGAAATTAAAGTTTAAGTATTAATGTGACAAATTTTTTTTAAATACCAGTATGACAAAAATAATAAAATTCAGGGATGAAATATATATTTCATTTAAAAATTTTAAAAATTAAAAAAATAAAGCGAAAAAATGTGGGTGCGGTGGTAAAATGTGAAATCAGAGAATTTATTATTTATTAGTAGAAGTAGATGGCATAGAAATGAAATAATCAACAAGCCCATCATGAAACCAAAAAGTTGAAGAATGAAGGCTTTGTCCAAGTTGACTTCAAATAAACCAGAGTTGCCAATTCTTACTCTCCTTGAATTATTATTATTTAAAAAAAAAAAAAACAGGTTTGCATGAATCCAAGTTGTTGTTGAATGTTGATGCTTGAAAGGAAAAACAAAATACTAATAAGTTATAAAATCTCCTTTTTTTAATATAAAGGCACAAAATAATTTTGGTCACAGTGATCGTTTACCAATACCAAATACATGCAAGTATATTTTACAAAGTTGGGATGTAAAGTTTGAATATACTCCTATAATTATATAATTTATATTACTTCTTTGTCTTGAATTTCATCTCTCATCTTAATTTGTAAAATGTTAATAAATAAATTGATCGAAAAGAGAAGCGCATTCAATAGAGTTAAAAGTCGACAAAAGGGACGGTGATAAAGGCATGTGAATTTGGGAAGCTCTCAGATCCAACGCACCTCTAACCGCAACGAATCACTGCTTATGCACATGGGTCTCCCGTCATATGTAGTAGGTAGAGCCAATAAAAAGGCTGGAGGGACCTTCCCTGTTCGCCCTCTCCAAAGCCCCTCTCCTCTCCACAAAAAAAGAGAAAAAGAAAAATCTCCTTTCTCTTCTCGTAGCCTTTCCTTTCAACGCAGAGATAAAGGCCGAGACCTCCAACCATCTGTCGCAGCCACCCATCACGTTCTTCTCAAAGGTATATACTACTCTAAAATATCCTAAAATATCAGATCTGATGTTCTCCGTTTCTCCTATTGTAGCTCCTCGCTATTCTTTTAGATCTATACTGTTACTCAAGTGTTAGTATGTTGCCTACGTTTGATCTGATCTATCGTGAACCTGTTGTTTTTATAAGATTTGGGCTTGATTCATTAGATCTATTGGCATTTACTGCTTTTCATTGCAAATCGGTGGTGTGGATATCTGCAGATTCGCATCCAACTCTAAGTAATAGTTTGATTATTTGGATCTGTTATTATTCTTTATTGGTACTGCGTTGTCAATCAGATTAATCTTGTTTGTAGCTTTGCGTTACGTTTAGGCAAGCTCCATTTGACCTTTTAAAATAGACCATTTCACTACCATTAGATCAGGAGCTGCTTCTGCTTTTTTCAAAATTTAATAGGAGGCAACATCTATGGATTTATTTGTAATATTGAATTATATATGTGGAAATTTGTCACCTCATAGTGAAATACTTGCTTACATATACATACGGTTGGTCGGGTGAAAGGTTTTTTAGATGTTTATACTTCGTAAGGTTGTTAATATTGGATAATATGGTAATATAAAAATCTATGAATGCCAGCCTACGTCATCTATTAGTTATTTTTAGGACCGTTTAGTATATTTTGATTGGCAGGGCATTTCAGTTGGTCGTTTGCTTTGTCATATTGGGTTTATTCAATTTTTTCTGCTTAAAATTGATGTGATGATTAAATTCCTGTATCGAAGAGTTGTGTTTGGTTGTCATTTTTGTTTTATATTTTCTCTTCTAGATGTAATGAGTTCTTGCTGAGGTGTGTTACACCTGCAGTATCTCCTTTAGTTTGCCTTGTTGCACATTTTGCTTATGCTTTTTACAAAAGCATTATCCTTCTGCATGATAATGGCTAATTTTACTTTTCGTGGTTATAGCATTTTCATGTCCATGATCCCACACCTGACTTTGTTGTGACTTTGTTGTTATTGTTGACAATGGATGAATTCATTAGATATGTTTGTAGATGATTTTGGCTCATTTAGTAACATGCATTTTTTTTGTCAGTATTTGCATTGTATTTTCATGTGCTCATGTGTTTCTTGCAGGGAAGTCAGAATGGATCAGGTTCAACACCCAACCGTTATGCAGAAGGTTGCAGGCCAGCTCCTCCGTTCTAGCCTTTCCCAAGATGTTCAAGGGTATGATGGGTCTTTTAGGAGGCCTGCTCTATACCAAAGAAGGGTTTCAGATGGGAGTTACTCCAATGCTGCACTGCAGTATCCTATTGTCTGGACTTGTGGAGCAACCACTGACCTGTCTATGGTTCCATCAACAGCATCTGCTGTTTGTGTTCAAGCCCCTGCAGAGAAAGGCTTTGCCAGCTTTGCTATTGATTTCCTCATGGGTGGAGTTTCTGCTGCTGTATCTAAAACAGCTGCTGCTCCAATTGAGCGAGTTAAGCTTTTGATTCAGAACCAGGATGAAATGATCAAAACTGGTAGGCTTTCTGAACCCTACAAGGGTATTGGTGATTGTTTCAAGCGAACAATTCAAGATGAAGGAATTGCTTCTTTGTGGAGAGGAAACACTGCTAATGTTATTCGTTATTTCCCCACCCAGGTTAGCAATTTTAACTCATGCTTTTTGTTATTTTTGTCTATGTTCTAAGCTCATTGCTTTGTTCATTTGCAACAGGCCTTGAACTTTGCTTTCAAGGATTACTTCAAGAGGCTTTTCAACTTCAAGAAAGATAGAGATGGTTACTGGAAATGGTTTGCTGGAAACTTGGCATCCGGAGGCGCAGCTGGTGCATCTTCCCTTCTGTTTGTCTACTCCTTGGATTATGCTCGAACCCGTCTTGCCAATGATGCAAAGGCTGCAAAGAAGGGAGGAGAGAGGCAATTCAATGGCCTTGTTGATGTCTACAGGAAGACCTTAAAATCTGATGGTATTGCTGGACTTTACCGTGGTTTCAATATTTCATGTGTTGGAATCATAGTTTACCGTGGTCTATACTTTGGAATGTATGACTCTCTGAAGCCAGTGGTTTTGACCGGAAAGTTGCAGGTTAGTATGTTGTTTAATAGCTATGTGATTAAGAGGTTTTTCATTCCATAACTGTGTCAGTGTGTCATTGAAAATATAATTGCCACTGCAGTTATTTGGTTTGACTATGTTGTTGTTATTATATTGTCTCTTTATTTAGTCAATGGTATAACATTTCTCATTTTGTATATATATTAAAGTTTTGTTAGCACAATGGTATTAATTTCTTTCATTGAGCTTGTAAATGTTACTTCCATAAACATAATGTTGTAATGACATCTTGCTTTCTGCTTCCCTCTGATAATTGCAGGATAGTTTCTTTGCTAGCTTTGCCCTTGGTTGGCTCATCACTAATGGTGCTGGCCTTGCATCCTACCCAATTGACACTGTTCGTAGAAGAATGATGATGACCTCTGGTGAAGCAGTCAAATACAAGAGCTCACTTGATGCGTTTTCTCAGATCTTGAAAAATGAGGGTGCCAAGTCTCTCTTTAAGGGTGCTGGAGCTAACATCCTTCGTGCTGTTGCTGGGGCTGGTGTGCTTGCTGGATATGACAAGTTGCAGCTTATTGTATTTGGAAAGAAGTATGGATCTGGTGGTGCTTAATCTTGGTACGTCTCCCTTTTTGTTTTGTTTAGGTTTAGATGGCGATGAAAAGCTTGACTCCCGAGAAATTTATTTTCGCAAAATTTCATTAAATAATTCAGATATAGGGGGAGTTACTCTCCAAACGATTATTATTTTCCGAAAGGAAGTTTTGATTAAAAACCTGATAAGAAGATTGGCAGCTAATGTCACTGCCCCTATCTCGGATTTTTTGGTTTTATGACTCGGAGATATTATATTTGAAGTTCTAATTGTTCTGTTTCAAGTTGGTATCACCTCAGTTATGATGTTTGAAATTGGTATCATCTGTTAAGATGGTGTGATAAAGGTGGGCTGGAAGCACACAAAAAAAGATTTATGCTTGCTGACTTTTTTTTTTTTTGGCCTACTGAATTGAATCATATGATATCTGATGAGTTATGCCTGATATTCTTGTTTAGTTGCTCGGTGTCTTGACCCACAGAATATGGATTATGGGGTCCAGCTTCTATCTTAATAGAAAGAAAGATTACATTCACATCTCGATTTTTTACTTTCACTTTTTTTTTTTTCAAAATCATTTTTAAATGAAATTACTTAATTTATTTCTTAAGACCCTTTGCACTTTTAAATGTCTAGATTTGCAAATCCTTAAATTTTTAAAAGATTTCGGATTTGTAAATTCAGAAACTCTCAAAAAGTTTTTGACTGTGTATCCGGGAGTTTTTAATGGTTTTCGAATTTGGATTTGCATATTTGGATGCTTAAAAATTTTTGTAAGATATTCTTTTTCAACTGATTTTTTTCTCAAATTTAAATGTAATTAATTTAAAGCTCTGGGATATATATTTTCAATAAGTTATGTAATTTATCGGATATGTATTTTCGGAGGTGAGTTATATAATTAAATGAAAATGCATATTCAGTAAGTTATATCGAAAATGAATATTTTAAAATTTTAAAATTGAAATGAGAAAGGTAGTTAATTAATTTTATATAAAGAAAATTAAAAAAAAAAAAAGATGATGTGTCTAGAACCATTCTAATAGAAATAGTCATGGACATGGGACATGGCTGTATGCGTGCCTGTAACAGGTGTAAGCGTTCGTTACAAATGAGTTAAAAAAAAAAAAAGAAAAACAAAACAATACAATGATATGCCGTACGATGTGTAAAGCTAGCAAGCGAAGCTGCAATTAGTTTCATTTCATGTGTTTGTCCACCGGTTGAAGGTCTGCCAACATTTCCTTTCACATTAATTCTTTGATTCTGCGCTCAATTTTTCTGACGTGAAGAACATGGTACCAAGTCAATGTAGTCCGATAACAGCTCTCTGGCTGGGTGACTCTTCTTGGAAATATATAGCGATGCTTCTCTTTTTCTTTTACCTTTAAATCATAAACGATAAGGTAGCTCGGAATTCAGTTATTCCCGTTCCTCCTCAGTTGGGAAAACATTTTTTAAAACTACTTTCTTCTTTCTGTTGAGGTGTAGCACGCCTGAATTGCCTACATAAACCCCATCCACACCCCCCCCCCCCCCCAAAAAAAAAAAAGGAAGCATAGAATCTATTTTTTGACAAGTTACCCCTTTTATTTATTTATTTTTCTTGCCAGTTGCCGTTTGTTAGCTTGGCCGAAGTGGGTATACGGAGAAATGGAGTCGCCTGTAACTCTTGCTAATGTCCGAGACTGAATGGATGAGAATTTATTAGTCGCTGTGTGGTGTGGTGGTAGGTAGTTCTTTCATGAGTTTGTAGAAAAAATAATGTACAAAAATATTACTACTTTTATTAAGTCAATGCTCCATACATTATTGGAAATACTCCACGCCGTATAACTTTTTAAGTATTTATTACGATTCTTGAAAGGAAAAAAAAGGATGAAAGAAATTTTCTTTTATACATGAGGTAGATGAGCCAGCGGTCCGGCGGTCATGGGCCATGTTTGTTGGGGACAAATAACGAAGATGAAAGTTATAGAAAAAAAAAAAAAAAAAAGGTAAGATGAGAATTCTAAGTAAGAGTTTTGAGATTTGGCTATAAGGAAGAGAAAGTGATGAAATCAGCTTGTATTTTAATATGAGTTTTTCTCACAGTAAAAGAAAAAAGAGGAGGCAAATAGAAAAAAGAAGGAAGAAGATGAGGAAGGCAGGCGGTTGTTCTGTTTTTTTGGGCAACCGCAGTTCCCAGTTTAACATTGTGATTTAGATCCAAGAAAGGAATGCAAATACCACGTGATAAAAAAAAAAAGGCCAACTATTTCTGAGACCAACTAACAGGTCCAGTAGCAGCAGTAGCTAGTGGTACTATATGCCCAAAACAAAATTACAAATACAATAAAATCCTCAAAGGCCAAATTATGTTACTAAAATGAAAACAGAAGAAAAAGAAAAGCCACACCCACACTGCACACCCTCATCGTCTCTGCCCACCAACATGGACAAAACTTAGATCTACCTCTCTGTCTTATGCCTTTCTCATTTTCTCTCTCTCCCTCTCTCTCTATGGAACCAGCAAAAATCGATTGGAAGATAATAGACTCCAGATTTGTTGAGGACTGCGTTTATGAGCACATCAACGCTCCCAAATGGGTTTAGCACTCCATTGACGATGATGCCTGGTTCTGTAGACCTGTTATCTTTTATTATTTTTTTCCCTCTCAATAAATACATACATGTATCTATGTATGCATTTATTGAGAAGAAATAAAGCACTTCGAATCAACCCTCCAAAATTGGTATAGCTTTATTACACAGCCAATTAAAGCCTTCAAGCTGCAGTTCCCCAAGCAATTTCATGAACCATATGATGATGAAGACTGAGGCCCATATAACGAACGGGCTTATTCGAAAGAATCAAATTTAAGGCGCAATACGGTATACAGATGCAAGTTCTTTGGTTTTGAAGCTTAATTCAGATTTTAGTGGCCCTGGAGGAGATGATATCCCGAGCTAGCTAGCTAGCTAGCTAAGAAGTATTTAGAAGCAAATAAGATTGAGATAAAAGAGAAATATATAAACAGGGCCATTTTACAGAGCAGTAGGGACACGTTAACGAGGCTTGAGACAGCGGATGAATGAGTCCGTGACCAACCGGGGGGGGGGGGGGGGGGGGCTGGAGGTGGAGGTGGAGGTGGAGGTGGAGGGTTCTAGTTTAGCTAGGGAGCTTAAGATGGTTTGGTTCTTGAAAATGGATTAAATAGTAAGTTCGATGAGATGAAGCAGAAGAGGAATGTTCTTTTGGCCGTTCATGCCCCACTAAATCTAAACCAAAGAAAGCCGAGAGACTGAATAATTCTGTCCGATACTTCTATGTACAAAAAGTTTATAAATGTACTAACTTCTTAATTTCCTTTTTCCATATATGGTTTGTTCACTTAATTTTCAGGTTATGCTTTCCTCTCATAGCCAGCCCTAGGTACCGTTTCTAGGGACGGCAATCAAGCCCGTCCCCGACGGGTTTCGGCCCGACCCGATCTTATAAGGTCAGGTTTTTTTTTTTGAATTTTGGGTTTCGGGTCGGGTAAATTTAAGTAATAGTCGGAGTCGGATCAAGTTCGGGTATGCCTAAAACCCGACCCTATCCGACCCAACATTATTAAAAAATTATTTTTTAATTAATTAATTAATTATTTATATATATTTATATAATGATATTTTTAAATATTTATATTTAAAAAATAATATTTTATATTTTAAAAAATAATATTTTATTAATTTCGGATCGAATCGAATCGGATACGGTTTACATATTATCGGATCGGATCGGGATCGAATATTAAAATGATTCGGATCGGGATCAGTTTGATGAGCATAAAATCGGATCGGGTTCGGGACGAGTAAAAACCATCCCGAACCCGACCCGATACCATCCCTAACCGTTTCTCACTTGTGCGTACGTAACAACGTTAATAGACGGATTAATTATATTGATTTAGACATCAATATATGTAGATCTAGTACAATGTGCGTAACGACAAACCTGGCTAGGTGTTTTTTATTGTCTTTTAACCAAGTAGTTTGTTGATTGGGACAGCCTTCCAAGCATGAAATAGAGTTTTCCTGGACAGCTAGCTGTTGATAAAGAGAATACTTTTGAACATTTTGAGTAGCTTGAGAGTTTTCCACTCACTTTTTGCCAGAAACTATGGCAATCGCTGTCAATACATACAACATTAAACGAATATATATATATATATATATATATATTGCTCTTTTATACTTGAAGCATTTGACTAAGACTCTCATATAAGGTGGATTTAGGTTGGCAACTTCTTGGCATGCAAGGAGAGGAATTAGGTATGAGAGGAAATGGAATCAGAGAGAAAGATAACCCTGACAACAAAATAAGACAATGAAAGTTTGTGGGGTATATATATTAACCCTGTAATATATATATATATATATAATTAAGATACCATGGAGGGATGGGCCATATGTATATTGTTGTTGATTTTAGGTTTGATCAAGTGAAACCAGCTGATTGATAAAGTAATATTCAAGTATTAACATCATCTCTATATAGAGAAATTAGAGCATCTGGATCTGTTCAGCTGGATAACATTTGCAAAAGAATTTTGTTCTCCAAAAATGGTATAATTAAGAAATTGCGTAGAGATGCTAAAGCACAAATTAAATGGGGGTTTCACAATGTCATATTTAGTTTGCTGTGAATGATGATAGATTTCTGCAACATTTTTCGAAGTAAAAAACAAAAACCTTTTTTGGAATGAATAACAAGCAAGGGTCTAATTAATTAAGCTGAAGAAACAACTCTCAGTGCGTACGATTGAATAAATTGCAAATGCTGATACGACTTAAGAAATTAATAGTTATAACTTAATTTTTATTTACTGCAACTGAAAATGATTTTAGTACTAATTTACTTATGGATGCCAACTACCTACTCATCAATTTCCATATGAAGTGCCTTCAGTTTCCAACAATTTGATATATATATATATATAGATACATATATATATATATATGCACTAGGTATGTATTCAACGCTGATTTATCAAATAATCTTTCAAGTTTGATGAATTGATAGGGCCTGGTAATCATTTCACTTGCGAATGTTACATATTCTATTCGATATTGTTACATGTAAAATATTAATTTTAGCAATGAATATTTATCCTTAACAGGATGATGCCTTTAAGGAAAAGAATGCTTTTAGACAAAAATAAGGGTACTGGCGGCAACTGGGGTGTAAACAGCAGTTAAATACTCCAGTAGGTTCATGTTTCTTTTTCATTCCTTTATTTTTGAGAGCCTCTTAATTAATTCACATTGCAAATCAACCATCCCGACGCATGCGCACCTTATAAATATTATTCACGTTTCTCATCTGAAAAAAAAAAGCATTAATGCGCGCGCGCGTGTGTGTGTGTGTGTGTGTGGAAGACCAGAGCCTGAAAGGTGTTACATTATTCTATATTGAAGGGGAGGTGTAGGAAAAGTAGTTTTGTCTTTGTTCTCTGATCTCTTTAGGCTCTTTCTCTCTCTCTCTCTCTCTCTCTTCTAGGGCATAGGCTTATCTTCAAATACACGTGTGGGTTAAGAGAGAAAGAGCATTATGTGAAGTGGAAGCAAACTGGCTTGTGTCTCGTACACATATGATGATTACCGTGTGAGTGAAGAAAAATGCATCGAAAAAGACAAGATAGAGTCAAAGACAAGACGACCAAACCATCCTTTCTCTCATCCGATGTGAGGCCTGAGGCCTAAGGGCCGAGGGAGGGGGAGGTCCCCCTCCAATCCGTTTTCCACTCTACCCATCAACCAACAGACACTCTCTCACAATGCATTTCTCACAAATATTCATATTTTAAAGCAAACCCCACAACCATCACTATCGTCATCACCATTACCACCTCATGAAGCCTTCTCTCTCTCTCTCTCTCTCTCTCTCTCTCTCTCTGATGCAACCATCATTTAACTATATAGCTTTCTCTGATCTCCATCAAACAAGTTAAAAAGACAAAGGCTCCACTAGATCAGATCGAGACCCAGCAGCAATGAGGAAACCTGATCCAAATATGGGAAAAGTAAGAGTTAACAATAACAAAATCAAACTGAGGAAGGGATTGTGGTCACCAGAAGAGGATGAGAAACTCATGAACTACATGTTAACCAGTGGACAAGGGTGTTGGAGCAACATTGCTAGGAATGCAGGTCTGCAGAGGTGTGGCAAGAGTTGTCGTCTTCGTTGGATAAATTACTTGAGACCTGATCTTAAGCGTGGCGCCTTCTCTCCCCAAGAGGAAGGGCTTATCATACATTTGCATTCCATCCTAGGCAACAGGTTCTATTTCTATTACCATTTCTCTTCTAAAGGTCAATGAAGGTTAAAAATGAAACTACATACATATACATATACATATATATATATATATATATATAGATCTGGTGCTGCTTTTTATATGCCTCTAGGATATATCATATAAATTAAGGAATGCAAAACTCTGAATGTACTATCAAAATTTCTACCTTGACTGGGGTCATCTACCTAGTGCGGTTATTTGAAGTCAAATAGAGAGATCATATCATGACATAGTTGAATGATAAAATGTGATTTTCTTTTTCTTTTTCATACATAGCATATGTTGGAAATGCAATATCATATAGTCATATACTACATTGTGAAACACTGTGGATCGATCGTTTCTCAGCTTAAAAACTCTTAACAACGTGGAATGTGCATTACTCAGAAGTTCTTGGTTTGGTTCATTATCTATATCCGCTTGTAAATATGTATACATTGACTTAACAATATTCCAATTGTATAGAGCCTTTTTTTTTGGTCTTGCTATTCTAAGCTAGCTAGTTAACGGCTGCTCAATATATATATATATATATATATATGTGTGTGTGTGTGTGTGTATGTATGTATCAGTATGGCACTTCTTAATTTCAGGCTGGATTTGAACCCAGTCAAAAATTTGCCCTATTTACCGTTTGATTTTACTTCATAATTGTTTTTTGAAGTTTCCAATTCTCGGCTGGAAAAAATGCTTCTGGCGGTTTTCCTCCCATTATTATATATATAATAATTTGATTATATATATATATATATATATACACACACAAATTAATTTACATAATATAAAATTAAAAAATTTTATATTTTTTTTAATTATTAATTTCAATAAATCTAAAAATGAAATTAAATCATTTTTTTTAATTTTATTTGTCTCTATCATCGTTTGAATGTATTAGAATCAAGAGTGAAAAATATATATAAATCTTTTTTAGTTTTATACAGTGCATCCTTACTATATAAATCTTGAACTTGAGACCAAAGGCATCCACTTCTGCTGCTTTGCATTTGACAATCACCATCCATTATCCACCAAGCAACCCACTCATATTTTCTGGTGTTTCATTTTCAGATATGAGACAATCGTGTTTAATTTGAAATGCTCTAAAAATAACAGAGAAGTGCTTCTCATCCTTCATCTCAGAATTCCCCTCTTTTTCCTTCAGCACTTCTGTCTTTTGCTCACAATTATATGCATACTTATTTCAGTACTTTTAGAGCTTTAAGCATCCGTGCTAAGCATGCATCGCAAAAGGAAATATATGCTATAATGCAACAGCTTCTAAAATCTCTGCTGAAATTTTATACTCTATCGATTATAGATACATGTCTTAATTATTTTTCATTGGTTTTAAATGTTTCAGGTGGTCCCAAATAGCGGCTCGTCTTCCAGGAAGGACGGATAATGAAATAAAGAATTTCTGGAACTCCACCCTAAAGAAAAGATTGAAAAACAACACCTCCACATCCTCATCACCCAACAACAGTGATTCATCGGAGCCCAGAGATGTTGTAGGAGGGATTTTTCCTGTGTATGAACACGATATCATGACCTTATGCATGAACTCATCTTCATCATCAATGGTTACAGCAGGCAACCAATTCGATCCTTTTCATCTGCTCAATAACCGTTATAATATGACGGATGCGCCCGCATGCTTAACACAAGGTGGTATGGGAGACACATTTTATGGGGATTATTATGGGATTTTAGAGCCTGGAAAAATAGGGTTGGAAGGGGACTTTTCTCTTTCTCCACTTGAAAGTAATGCTGCCCATAACAGCATTGATATGAAAAGCAATAACAACCACTACAATAATACTTGCTTCAACAACACTGATCAGAGCTTTAAAGTAGCGGACATGTTTGGGTTAGAAAATCATCATTTGCAAGGAGAAAACTTAAGAATGGGAGAATGGGATTTAGAGCGTTTGATGGATAATATACCTTCCTTTCCTTTACTTGATTTCCAAGTTGAATAACTGCCTACACGTATAGCCTCTGCCTCTATCTTTCAAATCTACCCAAAGCCACATATATAGGAAATTTTGGGCAGATATTCATTTTCAGCGTCAACAAAATCATACTTGAAGCCTCTCGTTTACTGCCATTTCTCCTTGCCATCTCAGAATCTTCATTTTTTTCTTCTTTATCTTTCTTGTTTCTTCGTATTACCTTTTCTTTTTTGGTTTCTTTTGAACTTGAAAATTCATATATATACCGGATCTTCCATAATTTTGACGGTCTGGGAATAAACATAAATAGGTGAAGATTAGCAGAGCCGAAGATTTGTTGTACGTACGTAATATTTGAGTTTCAGCACGAGGCACTTTGTGACTTGATCGTTCCATTATAAGATAAATGTGAATATATCGTGATACAGAAAGTGAGAGAGTCAAAAATAAAGATTGTAGTTTAATTTCATGTAAAAATTAGGGGGAATAATTTGAAGGTGGAGGTTGTTATTAGCAGCTAAGAAGGATGAATTTACGTTAATAATGAGCAAAATAGAAATGCTCTCTCTTTTCCAAGTATGTAAAAATAAATGATCAATTTCCTGAACAATGACGTGTCTGTGTATAAATATAAATATATATATATATATATATATATATATATATATACACGATCTGCTTAAAATTTGTTGTTGATGTTGCATTATTGGGATAAGAACATAGATTCCATGTTTAGGGCTTGACTTGACAAATTAAGTGCACTATTTCCACTGAATTTGCTACTGATAAATATACTTGAAATTACTAGATATAGCAAAATAAAATTTTCAAGCCTCCTTTAAACTGTAGATTGAATTTGAAGGAATGAACCAATGCAAAAAGAAGAAATTGTGTTGTTGGTCGACTTAATTGGACCTAGCTAGGCCTCCTTCTGCTGCTGCTGCTGCCGTATCCACTCTGAAACTATCTTTCATAGAGTTGACAGTTAACTCGTCCATTTCAACAAAGATGTGCTTTATTTTGGAGAAGTTCCTGCTAATATCTACTTGCATTGCATGGGCATTAACAATGAGTATCCTATCCTAGAATTTAAATGACGGGACCCGAAGCGACGCAGTTTATATGTATATATATATAGGAATTGCATGCTGATGGACTCGCTGTTTACAAATTAACTAAAATAATTAATTACGTCGGGCCGAGTATGAAACAAAAGCTCAAAGCCCAAAGCAAGCCTTGGTGTTGGAGGCGTATGTATTGGTGAAGCGGCTGGTAGGATTCATTTGTTCAAGCCCATTGGGCTCTTCATTCGGAATTGAGGAAGGGGAGAATGAAAGAATTACTCAGATTTCACAAAATTAGGAGCTCGTTAATTATCTCTGAGTAATTTTACCTGTTCAAAACTCTATTCATAACTATCAAGAATAAGCTGAAGCTATCAATTTGTTGCGTTTCTTTTCTTTGCTTTTTCTATTTATTTTTTATTAGATGGTTAGAGTGATCTTTGGATATGATTTACAGTAGATTTATGCTTTTTTTTTTTCTTGGTTAAAAGGAATATATAGGAAAACTACTAATGAATTCATTATGTAAAAAGGTTATTTCTTGAGAAAGAAAGGGGAAACTTTTAATGGTTTTGCCTGAAATTGAATCAGAAAATGGTCACTAATGGCATTATTAATATATATATATATATATATATATTATTAATGATATAAAAAACTTCCTTTCCTTTGGACTCGTGCTTAAGCTATATTTATACATTTTTGTTTGATTATATTATATATAATATGATAGGTTATAGGTAAGGTGTGGATGATTGTCATTATGTGTTGGAATATATATATATATATATATATACATATATATATATATATGTATGTATAAAATGAAAGCAAAAGCAAAAGCAGCTCCCACTAGATTAGATGATTATTTTATTCATCAATGTTCTTCCATCATGACTCTTCTCTTCTATGTGGCTGGCATTGGCAAATGGCAACCCAGCACAGCTTGTATAACAAACAATTCATCATCCCTTAAGCAAAAGCAAGCCAATATTCATTCATTCTTTCTTTCTTTCCAAATGTATATACGCTACAGCATCTCTAATATTATTGTTCATTAATTAATGATTCTCTCTCTTTTCTTCCCAAAGAGCAAAGAGCAAAGAGCTCGGAAGATAGTGGGCTGTCGACCCCAAAGGCCTATGTGGAAGGGATACTATTACATCATTAATGCATCTAACTATAGGGACCCGGCCGAAGGCCTAAAACCCCAAAGTTTTACATTTATCTTGAATATGTATATTAGATAGGTAAATTACTACAACCAAGCTTTAAGCCCAATCGAACTGGCTCATTGCAAACCAAGATAGATATTATGGATCTTTTGCTATTAATATAAGGGATCGGAAAAAGTAACCTCGATGGAAGCCAAATTCTCAAATGCATTTCAAGAGAAAACTCTTTTGTAAGCATGTTTGTTTCAAACAATGCATGCAAATGTATTGGCAGATGGCAGGTGAGGAGTGAGTCAACTGGGAGTGGCAGGGGAGAGAAAGGATTCCTCGGTGTTACAACCAAGATCCTGATCCGGTCGATCGCATTAATTAATTAATTAGTAGTATTAAGAAAATAATTACCTAATATACACGCATCAATACCGATCGAACGGCTAGCTTTTGCATTCATACAATCACTCCAACAAATTACGGATATAGTTATATATTAGTGAGCATATAAATTGAAAAATACGAAGGAATGAGTTAAATATACCTACGCACGCAATTTGACATAAATTAAATTCGGTGGCAAGAGCAAATCGTACCAAAAGTTGATTTATATATATATATATATATAAAATCCCACTTGACACATGAGATGTACGGATATATCGCTGAATATTCAAGATTGTCTAAAATAAATAAATCCCTTGAATTGGATTTGGTTGATGGGTTAATACCCCTTTTGGCTTCCCTTAGCTACATTAATGTATATTTAGAGCATGATATTTCTATTAATAATAAAAACGAGTATATATATAAATGTATATATTCATTAATTTTGAAATTAAGCAGTGAGGATCTATGATATCTAATTCCTTATATAATAATAAACTTTTTGTTTTTTTTTTTTTTATTATTTTCTGAAAAGAATTAAGCTTCAATTTGGTTTGTTAAACGTGAACATTTTGCAAAACATGCGTGCTCTTATCATTCATATATTTCATATTACTATTTCGGGAAAAAAGTGTTCATTTGTGTGTGTATATATATATATATTAATTGGTCTGCTGCTTCATTTGTTAATCAACAGCGCTTGTATACCTGTAATATAATTAATTACATACATAGAGACACTTTTTTTTTTTTAATTTTTAGGATGATTGTATTATTGATAGTTTATAATGCGGTATATCTCACATTGGATAGAAATGTTTAATTATTGATGAGTAAAGTTAATTTTTATATTAATTTAATTTATATTTTAAATAATTATGTTTCAACAAAAATAATTATCATAGGTCAAGTGCTCATAACTATTTAAATATAGATAGATTATTATTTATAAAAAGTTATGATTATATAGAATGTCATAATTATTTGAATAAAAATTTATGTCTGTTAATTTATTATAAATAAATATTTCAGTACAATTATTTTCACTATTTTTAATTGAAAAGTTTGAAACTTTATTATATCCTAAAAGCATAATTACCTTTAAAAAAAAAATTTTATGCCTCAAAACTAAAATTTTTTTATATTATTTCTCTTCTCTTATTTATATTTTCTAACATATATAACCTTTTTTTTTTCAAAAATTAAAAATAAGCCAACAAATTAAAACTATGTGCTTCTCAACAAAACAATTTATAACTTAAAGAAACAAAGGCGCAGCTATCAGTATTGTTACTCTATATAAAAAATATAGAATTAGCCAAGTTTGGATATTTTATTACTGCCAGCAGTGCGGTGATGGCGTTCTCTTACACTAACTATGAGAGAACCAAAACTGATCTGTTTTATCTATATACACTTAATTGCAACACCGGAAAAAATTAGGTCAGATGAAATGGTGGTAGTGGGTTTCCTACGTAGCCCACATTTGCAAAAGGTTAAATATTGCTACCAACTAAAAGCACTTAAATTTGTAGGACTATATTTTTAAACGTTTAGAGCCAATGGAACACAATCCCTGTTACTTGGCTTAATTTTTTATAACAAGAGGGACTCCCAAAGTACTTAACATGTAAGGAACCGAGCTTGAAATTAACCAGAAGCCTGGTGAATTTTCTGTAAACATTTTTTTACTAATGTTAAAAGAAATTAATAATTCACTCTTAGCATATATAGTTCAGTTGCATACCAAAAATATGTATAAAAAACTTTCAGAACATTTTGCAGTACTCGTATATTATAATCCAAATTACCTTTGGTAAAGATATGCAAATCATCCGTAAAACACAGGTGAGTTAACTAACCCTTTTGAATTGCTTCTAAATTGCCATTATCTTCCTGCTGGATGTAACAAAAGTCAGAAGATTGATGCATGCTTGCTCTCTCTCTCTCTCTCTCTCTCTCTCTCTCTCTCTTTAATTATTAAGTGGTGTGTTGGGAACACGTACGAACGTCTTGAAATTAAGGGTATATAAACGCAAAGCGAGGCGTAGGTTTGGCAAAGCAAACGAAGGCAAGCAAAGTTGGTGAAAAGAACTTCGCACTGTTGACTGCGACAAAAGAGCATAAACGCAAGGTCAGCGACTCGTTTCAACTTACCACAAGCTCCATATTCCTTCACTGCAGCTTTTACTTCATAGTTTCGAAATATATATAGATCTCATTCTCTATTTTTTTTAATCATTTAATTTATTTATTTTATAGAATCGTTTCGCTTTGTTTTGCTCATTGCTTGGAATATTATTATAAAGGCCAACCATCGGTCTGCTCTTAATTTCTTCTGTCAAACGCTTAATTGCATATGTGTGCTTTAGTTGGTACATGCATGTGTCGCATACGTTGATCTACGGTACCAAAAACCAAATGGATTAAGATTCTGATGATACACTCTCATAACATTACATGCGTACATATTAATTGTTTGTGTTGTGTGAGAAAGAGGTTCCATGAGAAAATTTTGTTTGCCGATAATGTAGTTCAAATTAAAAGGATTAAAGGGAGTTGAATACTAAAGACCTTGAGAAAAGAAAGATAACTTGTTAAAAACAATCATGGTTATATATATATATATATAGACACACACAAACACACACACACAGCATCTTCTTCTTTTGTGTGGCAATAAAATGCATGGTCTGGTTAAGAAGATCGTATATACCCGTATTCTTTTTTCTTATCTTTCATTATTCCTTAACTAATTAATTCTTCTTTTTCCGGCCCCCATTAATTTTTCCCTTCCATATATATATATCTTATTCTGACGTTTGTTAATTCATTTCAATTATCCAAAAATAAAATAAAATCTCGTGTTTTCTTTTCTTATCTAGTCATTCCTCAATAGTTTTAACATTCTTTAATCGTCAAGTAAATCTTCATTGATGTTCATATTTTTTTTAACCTCCATTTTCATGTTAGGTTAAAACTTCCGTTCACTATCATTTAAATTTTGCAATGATTGTCATAAACTTTTTTGCTTTTGCTAAAACGAATAAAATCGAAATATACTGAAAGAAAAACAACAGATTAATTAGAAAACTATTTTTGATAATTTTTTTAAAAAAAAAATAAACTGATTTATTATTGGTTCTTTTATTTGGGCTTTACAATAGCATTAGGCCCTAACTTTCATCTTTCCCGTCTATCCGCTCGGCCTTTTTCTTTGGTTTATGAATTGGGCCTGATGCCCACTTAATTTTTATCTTTTTATATTTTTGACAATTCTTTTTTTTTTTTAAATTACAAATACAAAAGAGTTCATAATTATAATCAACTATTAAAATTAATATATAATACATCATTGAATAATTAACTAAAAAATTAGAACATAATTAAATAATCAAACCCAGACATATAATGAGATATGAATATATAAAATCTCAAAGTTTTGAGGATTCAACTTAATTACTAAGGCCTACTTAGCAACCCCTTCACTCTTTTCTTTGATTTGTTGTTGTCAAAATGTGAAACACCTAAACTTGGGGAAGAACAGACTACATCTACACACACATTTGGAGGAAAAACATTTTTCATCAATTTAAATTCCCTTATATATATGTTTCAAAAAAAATAAAATTAGCTTATATATATATATATATATGTACTTAAATTTGTTCAAACAAGAAATCATAATCAATCACTGGGTTTGAAACAATTAATTAATGTATATACTTAAATTAGAGGCAAAGAAAGTTAGGCTCCTTAATTATAGTAAAAAGAACAAAAAACAAAGACATAGTATATGAGTCTTAAAACAGCGAAACTTTGTTGAAATTACTCGGAACCTATATTTGTCTGCATATACATAATCAGTTTTTTCCTCGTTATATTATATATATAGGTAGACATTTGGCATTATCTAGGCTAGAGATATACAGAACAGGTTTATTCAAAACTAGTACTAGTACTTGTTTTGTTAATTTATTCAACTTTTTTCTTCGGTAAAGGGGTACGTCCGTCAAACTTGTGTCCTTGTTAGACACTGATGTTCGTTGATGTGGCCTTCCTCAATTCTTTTGGTCGGTGTCATTCAAGGTTTTTAATTACGTTTATACACGTGTCCACGCATGGGTGCGGTTGCATGTGAAATTCTCATACATATATGTAATATATATAAACTCGGCCTTTATTTTTATATATATGCTTGAAAAGAATATCCTGGATTGCATGTTTCCGAAATGCATATTTTAGTTGGTCTCCCAGTGTTATCTGAGGAACAAAAGGAAAAGAATCTTTTGTCTGTGGAAAAATGCACCAAGGCAACGACAGATAGTCGCCGTTGAAAAGCGATTTGACTGACAAACTAGTGGAGAAAATAGGAGAATGGACGAAAGGTGAATTGTAGACTCTGGTTATAATGTTATCAAGGACGTGAACAACCGAGGGAGGTTTCGTTCATATACTGTTGCATTGGATACGACACATGTTTCTTCTAATGTTTTTGTTTTATTACGTACATTGACATCGTCAATGTGCCTTCGTAATAAATGTCCAGGTGACTTTTTAAACAATTTTTTTAAAAAAAGAAAACCATTCTTAATATTTTAATACTACAAACTTAAAACTCTGAACGCCAATTTCAATATCAATTATCCAAGGTTTAGAAATTGAAGTATATGAAGATCAAACTGCCAAAATTGAAGTACTTTTAGATCCTTGAATTCAGTAAGAAAATTAATGAGTGATTTGGTTGGGGGAGCATGTATGTGGGGGAAGAAGATATGGTCAATATCGTAAAAGCTGATGTGGCAATGTTTATGAATTCGGCTCATGGTACGTATTGTGTGTTTCGCAGGCAAGTGCGGTCACAGATTATTCGCTTATTTAACTTAGCCTATAGGCGTGCTTCCCTTTCGATATCTGTAACCATCGATCTATTTCATTTTGGTAGTGATAGGAAATCTCTTGAGCTGAGACTCATGGATATATTTCTCAGCACTGACATTTGATTCACTACCTCTTACTCTGTGCAAGGCTGCCTGCAGCTTTGGTTATCACCATAAGTTTTAATAGTTTTAAATAATAGTCGTAATTTTAATATCAATTACCATGCAATCTGCAGAATAAGAGCCTTAAATTCGCTTATAATAAGAAGTCGAAATTTCACGGTGGCACCATAAGCATCACTAGTCTTGTATTGGCAGTTTAAACTTGAGGTTGATTGGCACTGAGTATCATGGCTGAGAATGGTATTATACACCCACCTGAGAGCAACTGGAGCCTGTGGGGAATACCAGTTTTTGTCCTCTTCAAAGATGCAAGGTACAGTATCAACCTTCTGCTTTCGCATTGCTGTGTAACAGATGTCGAGGTACTTTAGATCTGGTATTAATGGATTATAAATTAATATGTTTCACAATGGTAATTTCATTGTTTAGGTGCTGTCTTCTCTTTAGTGTTTCATATAATGTTCGTTGAAATCTCAAGGGAGAAACCTTTCATGTTATTTGGCTAATTTTTGGTCCCTAATTTACTTTAGGCTTGTCTTCAAAATGGATTCACTTGGCCTGGAGATACTAAGGATCGCATTCCCCGCTGCCTTGGCCTTAGCTGCTGATCCCATCGCTTCTCTAATTGACACGGCATTCATTGGCCGTATAGGTCTGCTCTCATATCCTATGCTCTTTCTATAGATTCATGGGTACCTGCAGTTATTAGGATGACAGCATGAGAACTAAGGGCCTCATTTCTAGACGGACTGTTGCAGCATATGTTCAAAGTTCAAACCTGCTGTCTATGCTTTATCTACTTCGTTCATCTTCCTATATTTTTTCTGTTGATCATTCTCTTGAAGCAAATTTTGCGTCTTATATGTGTAGGACCCGTGGAGCTAGCTGCTGTAGGAGTTTCTATTGCTATATTCAATCAAGCATCAAGGATTACCATTTTCCCGCTGGTTAGCATAACAACTTCTTTTGTTGCTGAAGAAGATACTCTTGGAAAAATTAGCCCTGAAGCGGCAAAATGTGAGGATCTGGAGAAGAGTAGGCACAAAAACAATGAAATGAAAGAGTTGACGACAGAAGATGTAGTGCCTGAGAACTTGGAAAAGGGTGCAGCTAGAATTACCAATACGAAAGAGCCAGAGGATGGTATATAATTCTCTCTCTCTCTCTCTCTCTCTCTCTCTCTCTGATATGTTAAGGGCTAGAATAGATGATCCATTTAAAAAAACTTTTTTTTGAGGTAATCTTGGAGCGTGCAACGTGTTATATTGTCCTGAGTCTCCAGTAATAAGACAATTTGATTGGCGATCTCTTTGTTAGGTTCAAACACAAGTACATGCAAGTCCTCCTCTGAAATTGCTAGCAAAACTGAAAATATTGAAGTGAAAAAGGGGAAAAGACATATCCCTTCAGCGTCAACAGCATTGATTCTTGGTTCAATACTTGGTCTCCTGCAAGCTATATTCCTTGTATTTGGAGCAAAAACTCTCCTGCGTGTTATGGGTGTCAAACATGTAAGTATCAGCGCGCATCACAAACACTGTTAACTTTCAAATCTATTCGGTTCATCTTTTGTCAGTTATCACCTTATATACACTAAATTTCTATTTTGAATTAACGAGCTGTTACAGAGGAATATCGAAATGATGCTTGAAACGGTAACTAAGTAAATCCAATTTTATTGAACAGAATTCCCCTATGCTAAAGCCAGCACTAAAGTACTTGACTTTGAGATCACTAGGCGCTCCTGCAGTTCTTCTCTCTTTGGCCATGCAGGGGATTTTCCGGGGATTTAAGGATACAAAAACACCTTTATATGCTACTGGTACGCAGAGTTTTAACGTGGAATATTTTTTTAGTAGTAGTAATTGTAACTGTTACTGCTACTTAAGATATACTAAAACCGTTTCACCTTACACCTGTTTTTTTTTCCCATTACAATAGTTGCAGGAGACCTAACAAATATCATTTTGGACCCAATATTTATCTTTGCCTTACGACTAGGAGTCAGTGGTGCAGCCATAGCACATGTCCTTTCTCAGTAAGTAGATTGTTTTGCTCTAATTTGACAATCTTGTTTTTAAATTCTATACATTTAGTTATGTCTCTAATGGCTAATGATCGTTGCAGGTATTTGATTTCGGTTATCCTCTTGTGGAGGTTAATGAAACAAGTTAATCTTTTACCTCCAAATATGGAAGACCTGCAATTTGGAAAATTTCTTAAAAATGGTAAGGGGCTTAATTATTACCACTATATCAGTACTACAATAGTTGAACAAATAAAGAGCATCCAACAGCTTTGGAGTTTAGTTTTTTCTAAAACGCTGGTTATGGCGTCTAAACTTCAACCATATAATTCTCACTTCTGTTAAAACTTTATTTTTGGTCTCATTTAAACTAGTTGCCCATCTATAAGAATACATAACTAGTTAATGCCCTTGACTCTGGTCTAACAATACTTACAGGTTTTCTATTATTAGCAAGAGTAATAGCAGTCACATTCTGTGTGACATTGGCAGCATCAATGGCTGCTCGGCTTGGTTCAACGCCTATGGCCGCATTTCAGATTTGCTTACAGGTCTGGATGACATCATCTCTTCTTGCTGATGGTCTAGCTGTTGCTGGACAGGTAAAAATCTATTACCATTTTTTTAACCAAAAAAAAAATGTAAATATGGAACAGTGTTCTTGTAATTATTTGATCATAATTATTACTTCATAGAATGTGAAAGTCATCCTTAAATGGGCACTTGACATGAAATTGCATATGCAAGTAGAAAAGATTAAACCGTGATATGAAGTTGAGAAAAATATACAAACTAAAACCTAGACATGTTCTTGTTATTATAAGTTTGATTGTAATCACATCTGTGTTGATGAATGGGAACGTTAATTGGCTGATTAACCTATATGTAATGTTGTCCTCCTGGCCCACATTTAGGCAATTCTTGCTTGTGCATTTGCTGAGAAGGACTACAGGAAGGTGACAGCGGCGGCATCTCGGGTATTGCAGGTACGATATATGAGGTCAAGTTCTATGGAATGCCCCACAATTCATCCTGTATACATGTAATTGAATCAACTAGCTATCCACATTGTGGAGTGTGGACATGGTTAATTAAAATCAAATGCAACCTAAAATTTTCAGATGAGCGAGCTCTAATTCTTAAAAGGTTTGAGTTTTTCAGATGAGTTTTGTCCTTGGTGTGGGGCTTGCTATTGTTGTTGGAGTTGGTTTGTACTTTGGGTCAGGAATCTTTTCGAAAGATGCTAGCGTTCTGCACCTTATCAGTATAGGAGTACCGGTAATTAATTGTTGATGTATCTACAAGCTCCATATATTAATTTAACTATATATATATATGTTGTAATTACTTTCTATAAATGATCCTTCTTAATCAACTGAATATATATATATATATATGTCTCTCTCCACCCATCAGTTTGTAGCAGCTACACAGCCAATCAACTCAATAGCTTTCGTTTTTGACGGTGTCAACTTCGGAGCATCTGACTTTGCATACACAGCTTACTCCATGGTAACAGAGGATATATATATATAACATATAAAATCTTTCAGTACTTTCTGAGCTCTCTTCAAATAAATAAATATATATATAATTTTTTTTTTTTCTTGTTTCTTCAGGTATTAGTAGCTGGAGCGAGCATTGCAGCATTATTCCTTCTCTACAAAAGCAACGGTTTTATAGGAATCTGGGTTGCATTAACCATTTACATGGCTCTGCGATGCTTAGCTGGTGTTTGGAGGTAAAACCCTAGTTCTTATTCCACATATCATGTTATCATTTCATCCTTAATTTATGCATCAAACGATGACTCTGAAGCATATGTAATTACAACTTTTTTTGTAATATATAATATTAATTTGTTTGTATCTCTTTGAATTTGATCCAAAGTGCTGCTGTACATAATATTGCAGGATGGGGACTGGAACTGGACCTTGGCGCTTCCTAAGAAATCGATCCATGCCATAGGATTTGGAATTCCAAGAAGTCATTATTGTTTTGTTAATATTTCTGGTTTATGCAACTATATTGCTTCCTTGTCGTTTGCATGATGGTGGTTCGTTCCTTTCTAACAAATTATTAGATGTTTTTTTTTCTTAATTACCCCCTTTTTAGAAGGGTATAAGAGTTGGATTTATAAATTAAACAATTTACAAAATAACTTTGACAATTTTTTTTTAATCATATAAACTACTGAAATCGCTTTCTCATCTCAAGTCAGCTCTTTTCTCTTTCTTCTTCCATTCATTTTTCCATCCACTCCTCTCTCTAAACTCACACTTGCTCCCTAACCACAAAACTCAGATTTTGGCGTTGGATTCCCGGCTGGCTGACGTTCACCATCGTCGGCCGCTGCTAATCGGTGTCTGAAAAATTCACAACCGGCCATCCTAAAACCCAAAAACAGAGCAAATATATAGAAGATAGTTCCGCAAAATCAGACACAAAAACTTCGGAGATGCCTTAGAAAACCAAAGCACCTCAACTTTAAATACTCCGAAAAACAGCAAGTACTCCCTTTTGATAATCCTACTGCCATGGAACTCCTCACTGCTCTGTACTTCTGTTGTTCAACGCAACTAAACCTGAACGTGAAAGTGCAAAACAAGCCCTACTCCACATTCGTCCATAGATAGTACAACTACAGCCCACAAGTTCACCATCATTCATTTATTAGATATTTCTACCATAATTATTGCTCCAGCGGACCGTCCGAATTGCACATCATTCATTTATTACTCCTAATAAGCTTAAAGACCTGGATTCTATTTACAAAAACGATGTTTCTCACTTCTTTATCTTTTTCTTTTTCATAGGTATGTCTATGTGTTTATCCGCCTGAGTGCATGTGAAGATAAAACAAACCTAAAGATATCCTAATTTGGCTCCTTATAAATCCAGTTTCTAAAAGCGGTTAATCCGACCAGAAACGACAATGTCAGCTGAACCATAGGCAAGCCTCTAAAGATCTGTAATGCAGGGTATACCGTATATCATATATTCATGTAACTCTAAAACCTAATGACTAAGCAGGCAGATAACCCATTTCTATGGACCTTATCATGACCCAATGTTTAAAATAATGAAGCTTGATTACCAAGTAATCATGTGCGCTACATTTGATCCCTAAAAGAGGCATCTTTCGTTTATGGTAGCATCCTCTGTTACGAATTTGATTATCCATATATCTATGGTACATTTGATGATGATACTTTAAACCAAACCATTAATTAAACTTGCAAACTAAGCAAACCAACCGACTTCTTAAGGCAATGCCCTAGGAGTTTACCACATGCCCCCACAGATCTCTTTCAATGAAGAAATTAGTAGAAACACAACCATTTATTTTCTGACTCCACTAAAGACCAACCCACCTACTTTACTTTTTATGGGGTGGGTGGTTTGCATCATTCAGAGGTACATCATCCCATGCACTCCCCTAAAAGAGATCTTTAGAAAGTTGGATCCACATTCCTTTTTCAAGGAAAAATATCCCTTGCACCCTACAAATTCCATCCCAAATTCCACATTTCATGATCTTCTCAAGAAAGATTGTAAGAATCCAAAAATATCCACTCAACCAATCCCCATCCTAAAGAGGGGAACCACCGCATCACAGACCCCCATACTTGAATAAATTACACGAATCAGAATCAACCATCAAGAGAGTATGAGAAAAGGGAGCAAAATGAATGAATGAGAAAGTTGAAGTGTATAGAACAAAAAAAAAATAAAGGTATTGAAACTTTAATTCGGTTTTACTTTACATCATCCAAAGGAAACGCATAGCGGACTCTCATCCTTCATATGATCCTACAAAATGCATGCTTTTCTAATAAAATGCACGATCTTCTACATCATATAAAAAAGAATCACCTATGCTCTCCCTCAGAATTCTTTCTTCACTAATTCACCAATGCAAAATAAAGTAATATGAGACATCAAAAAGATACAAAGTCTTTACATGTAGCTACCCTCTAAAATGAAAACTGAGGTAAAAAGTAATCCTAATTCAGATATGATGGAAGAGAAAGACCAGAACCTAGGCTCGATTGCTTAATATTAGCCCAGCTAAAGGCTTCCTACATTTTTGCCCGAATTCTTCTTTAAACAATAAATGATATAAAAAATGAATAAAATTCCCAGAAATTTCCCACCTACTCTTTAGGCCACACTTCTTTTTTCTGCATTTACCACACTTTCATTTCCCAGTGCTATCTTTCTCACTAGCATAAGACCCACAAAAATATGTACCTTGGTAACTCTGTTTGTGGGTCCATGCTTAATATGTACCTATCTTGATGAGGTAAAAAAAAAACTTTTGTTTCTCTAGACTACAAGCTGATCGAGCTGCATCTGCTCAAGCCAAGCTCCTATAACAGAATGTTCTGCAGAATTATTCTGGGAATTAGAATTATTCAGAACTTCACCAGATGATGCACCACCAGGGACAGGAACCGCCAACTTCTCTTGCATCATTTCAGGTGGGGATTCCTTCACAAGAGATTGGACCCATGACAAATCAGGCTCCTCACCATTGTTCCCAAGCTCAAATGATGATGATCTCCGCAATTGACCCATTTCATATCCACTGACTGACCAATCCAACTGTCCATTAGGTGATCCCCACTTGGACCAAGAAGAATTCACAGGAGATCCAATGGGATTATTGGACCCAAGTTCCCTACAGCTAAGGCTGCGTAGCTGTTGTTGTTGTTTCTCAAGCTGAACATATGTTGAAAGGCGAGCGGCCATAGGGGAGATTGGCTCAGTACTTCTAGGTGACATTCTTCCAGGAGACCCAACACCAAATGAAGCCTGCAACAGAGGGTGCTCAACATTTTTGGGTGAGAAGACACTTGTATTGATTGGGGAGAACATGTTCTGTTGCTGTTGGAATTGATTAAGAAGAGAAGATTTATGGGTTGGGGAGCACACAGCAGAAGCAACTGTCTGATCAGTGTATCGAGGACATGAAGAAATTTCTGCAGAAAATAGCTCTTCAAGGTTTGAAGGAGTTAACGTTTTAGACCGAACAGAACGACTTATAGACACTGAACTGTTACAGGACTGAGAGAAACAGGTTAAGTCATTTAGAATATGTTGCTGGGCATCAAAATCTGGCAACAAGTCAAAGTCCTCAGGTGGGATATCTCGAGCATTAAGGGAGCATCTCAGGCGGCTTGATTGGAGGTTGCTTCCAGGGAAATTAAGAGTTGGAACATTTGGCTGGGGCCACGCTGCAGATGAGTGTGAAATCCCATTAGATGATGGAGACATGGGCTTATTAAAAGGAGAAGAGGACAAGGCAGATACAGACAAGGGTGAACCAGGTAAAAGGCTCATAGCAGCAGCCATGTCCATGACATTGGCAGCAGATGCAGATGAGCGTGAAGAGCCAGTAGAGACGTACAGGGGGCGGAGTTCGCCTGCTGTGTGGGCAAAAAAGCAGACCCGCCTATTGCAACTTGTGCCATCCTTGCACAGCCGAGTCCGGTATTGTGCTGGATGAAGCCAACATTCAAAAACTCCATGAGCATATTCACACTTATCCCCATGTCTACAAGCCCCTTTTCTGAATTCAGGGCAAGGCACACAGCTGTAATGGTACTTACGTGGGTCCCTTCTGCGTGCATTCTCTCCTGGATGGACAAATGGACACTCTGTCCAATCATGGGAGTATGCTCTTGAGCAAGGACGGATCTTGAATGAAAACATGCGGAACTCATCAGTTGCATAAATGCTGTTCTTGATATCGGGGAGAGATGGATCCACTAAGCAATCCTTCTTCTCTATTGTGTTAACGGGTATATCAATTAATTTTGAATCCATTGGAGATGAAGTTAGATTCGAAAGACAGGGTGGTGATCCATTCTCAGGTGAAGAAGAAAGAGTTGGCGAGCTAGACGTAGAGTTATCAATGGATACCCATAAATTGAGCTCCCCAAAAGAGTCATCAGAAACTTGTCCTGAAAGAAGTTCTTCCAGAACAGATCTTATGCTTTGGAGCTTGGGATGTACTACAACAACATCGGCAGGTTGGTGGCCAACGGCATCAGTGCAATTTGGATCAGCACCGGCTGATAAAAGTAACTTGACAACATCAGCTGCATGAAGAGATCCACCAGAGGTGGCACAGTGAAGGGCAGTACTTTTGTCCATGTCACACGATAGATTGACATCAGCCGCTGAGTGAGTCAGTATAAGCTTAACAGCATCAACACTACCATAAATAGCAGCAACCATTAATGGAGTTCTATGCTTTGCAACTATTTGGTTTGAGCCCCTTTTACGACTATACCAAAGTCCAACCTTATCGATTGAAGAAGCATCCTGCTCTATGGATTGCTTAATGCCCTCAACATCATTGTTAGAAGAAAGCTCAAGTAAGCTGGAAAAGGAATATTCAGTTTTCACAGTTAAGCGATTCATGTCTTTAGTGTTAGGTGTAGTTTCTCCGGTAGATGTTGGAGTGGATTCAGATTTTGATCGCTCTGGGTCACCACAAATGTTCTGGTTAGCTGGAAATTCATTAACCAAGAACAAATAACCAGTCAAATCAAATTGAATCACCTGGGCATACTGAACATCTCAGGAAAGATAAAGGAACAGATCATGTTTACAAGAAACACAACAAATCATCAGAAAAAAGAAAAAAATAAATCAGCCAACCGAAGGAAACCTTTACATGGCCAAGAAAAACTAGATTTTGAATAGAATTATTTTATCCTTTAAAAAGAAATGGAAAACATGCAGCACAAAAAATATACTCGTAATTATCAGAGTTTCACCAATTCTTCTTTTCTGTATCTTTCCAAACAGAGTACAGTAATACAAGAAGAATAAAGCTGAAAAAGGAGAGTTCACGTGAAAGTACACATACATTATCAATAAGCAATGGTGACTACTCTGACTATTGAAATAATAAAAATTAAAAAAAAAAAAAACATACTGAAATTCTTCTGATCACCAAACAGACTGAAAGAATTAATAAGAAACAACCCAAAAGTGTCAGCCAATTGAAAATTAGTAGCTACAAGACAGATCCGGTCATGATTTAGAATAATGTAGATAAATACTTGACAGGTAATTGCCAAAGCCAACAGTTATTATTCTCAAGATAAAGAATTTTTATCATGAATGCTATAATGAAAAGAAGTATAAAACATTGTTTATGGATTAAAGAAAAAGACTATTAAAAAAGAAAAGGAAAACTTATATCATGAAAGGAATAAAACGCAGAAAAAGCAAGAATAAGATGAAAAAAGATTTATTGAATATTAGTTAGTGACTTTTTTTTTTTTTCAAGATTTAAGCTACTAATATTTTCATAATTAAAGAATTAAAATATCAAGCATTGCTTAATACGGTTAAAATTTTGCTAAACACAAATTCCATTCCTCTGACACTTCAGTTTTATGCATTATTTTAGCTATTAGAACAGAAAAGGAAAGAGCTTGAATTGAAACAAAACTAATCGAGAGGTAAATCAGGTAATAAAAAAGTCAATGTCTAAACTTGACAGTAAAAGATCAATACAATATTTAACATTATACTTACCAAAAAAAAAAAAAAGTACAACTTGAATCCAATATCCGCTAAGCAGAGCAAAGGTGGAAGGGATCTAAGGAAAAAGAGAGATATAACGGAAAGGTGGAAAACATTTAAGGGTTGTTTAAGGATTCAAAGAGTAAATATCAAAGGCTAGATAAAGAACGGCCTTTGTTAAACAACGAAACGATTTATTGTCAAATATAATCACCATCTATGCGATGCATCAAGAAAAAGAAAAGAGATTTCTTTGGGTTTTCTTCTTCTTTTTTGGGAGGGAGGGACAGAAGTTGTAGATGAAGAAAAGAAAGTAACGTCTAGAAGCTTCAAGTGAAATTGAGATGAAATAAATTGAGGAGATAAATGCTAATTCAGGTTTTGGAAATAAGGAAGAAAATAATACGAATTAAATTAACGGTAAATGGGCCTTGCCTTGGACACTTACCTTACCTAAGCCCATGTTTCTTTATTTTTTAAACAAAATAAAAGTACCGGACCAAAGATACCTTTAATTTTTAAAGGCTACTACTACTACTAGCATTATAAACTTACTTTAAATAAATGTAAAATGTAAAATGTAAAAAATAAAAAATAAAAACATAATGACTCTACTAAAATTAGATAACATAAATATTATAACCATGTACTTTTTATTATACTTTATTTATAGTCCTGTTTTTATTTAAATGTATTTTTTAGATTTTCACTTATAAACCCAAAGTGTATATAAGTAATTAAAACAAATAAATATTGGAAAAAAACAAACAAAATGAACCTAAGTAACATTATTTACGTTTCTAATAGTGAAATGAATTTGAGTATGTATTTGATCTGATTTTACATTATAAATAAATTTTAAAAACATATTGTAAAAAAAAAATTAATTTAAAAACTTGGTACCAGTTGTGGAAGGAGCAAGGAAGGAGTAAGTTGTAAGTAGGAACTAAGGTGAATTCGAGCTGTGGATTATGGTTTAGACTGAGAGAATTAAATTATTTAATTTCGGCAGAAAGTATGAAACTATTGTTATTATGTGGATCAAATACCGTTAAAAATAAATAAATAAATATATATAAGCATTCACACAGACCTGCAGTTTTCTACAAAAGGAGGTATGACAAAAAAGGAAAGCTAATTATACAAGTTTTGGAGTTTTCTGCTTAACCTACCCTCTATATATATACATACACACACACACGCGGTCCTACTTGATTAATCAAGAATATTATTAGTACTTATATATCCTTCAACCTGATTAGGAAATAAAATGAAAAAAAAAAAAAAAAAAGGAAGAAGAAACGGTGAGAAATCCACAAAAATTTGGGGGGGGGGGGTCCATTTTGATAACTCCATTTCAACAACCTCGGAGAGCATATAACTGATAGAGATAAACAAACAAAAATAACCCACGTAAATTGTCATTCCATATTTCGGGACTGACAGATTTTGGCTGCTTTCCTATCTCCCTCTATTGGGAACCAGTCCAATATGCAATGACTATGAGCGGGGAAATGTCATTGCATGATGTTTGTCGATGCCCTGATCACCATGCTACACTTGCCAGCCAGCCAGCCAACCATGTCTATATTCTCCATCATAAGATCAATGTGGGTGTGTTTTTAATTTCATTTTCTTCCCGAGTTTCTCAGGCAGGCTCAGAGCCGATCATAAAATATCAATGCTACTTCATAACACATAATTAATAGTAATACATGTATGTTATTTAGTTCAAAAAAAAAAAAGCATGTGTATATGTGATGATAATTTTCCATCAAAGCAAAGGACTTACCATCAGATGATCAGATATCAATTCTGCCTAGATGGGATGATCTAAACCAAGGATAACACAGATGTAATAGAATCATACCTTCGTCAGTTAAGCTAATCATCAATGAGTAAGCTTAACAGCCTGTACACTTTTTCGAATTTAATTTTTTCTTAAATTTCGAAATTCTATTAATGCTAAGATTAGATGCATTGTTTTCATTTCTTAAAAAAAAAAAAAAAAGGGGAAAAGCAGAGTGAGTTTCCAAAAACTTCAAAACCTAATCGATCTATGATTGAGAAAACATAAAAGGCATAGATTCCTTGTTTTGTTCCAAGGTTAGACTAGTGAATTTTAGTGCATACGAATAGGCATGGCGCGCAGGAGTGGAGGAATCTCTGAAATTTAGGCCGCAATTATAGTTAGTACTGGACTGGACTGAACTAATTTCACAAGCACACGTAGGGAGCACGGAAAAATTCCCAACATAACGTCAAATCCTCGTGGAAGCGGCATTAATTGCATGATATTTATGTTTTTTCTTTTCTTTGTCTATACAGTGGCAAGTACTAATACCAAAACTACGGTAACTAACAGTTTCAGTTTTGGACTTTTGAGGTGATAGAATTGTGATAATATTATTTGATATTATTTTAATATCATACGGATCGATTATTTTATCAAGATAATATCAAATATAAATATTTTATAAATCAAATATATAACTAAAATATTATAATCGATGTTCAAGACTTTGATGTCTTCTTGACTTAACGCCGTACTGATGGCTTGATTTTTATAAAGATATATTTTTCACTACAATAATTTATTTTAATATGATCTTGGTACAATAACTTTTTTTTGGTTGAGGGAGTTGATCAATGATTTGTTTAACAGTTTTATAAGAATTTTTTATGTAGAGAATTCGCAATACTATGGCAATTATAAAGTATACTTAACTTGTATCACTACAAACTATAGAATAAATTGAAGAATTCATAAAGCTGAAACTTTAACTATGGAAGAAGGAGGAAGAAATTACTAAAAGAGAAAAGAGTTTTTAGCCAAACATATTTTTTATAAAGAAGGATTTCTTACAAGAAAAAATAGGATTGGAGAAACTTATAAAAGTTAAAACTTTCTTGAACTTTTCTTAAACTTGATCCTTTTGGGAAAAAGAGCTTACAATTTATACATGAAAAAAGTAAAAGAATATTGACTTAATAGAACGAAATCATGATTAAAATTATGACCTTACAAAAGACTTGAAATAAAGTTAAAATTACTTTAAAAAAGTAAAGATGACTCATCAACAATATGACATAAAGTAAACATGACTTGACATAAAATAAACTAGACATAAAGATGAAGGAGAATTAACATAAAGTAGACTTAAAATAGATGGTGAGTTGGCAAGACGTCAATATCAGCTTTGGAGTCTTATGGAAACCATTTGGAGAGCACTATCACACATAATTATACATAATTGGATTAAAACAGGAAATATTTTATTTGGGAGCATCACGACTGGATTTCTGACTGAATCATTCCTATTTTGGAAAATCTTCAATGTACTAGAGAACTAGACAATCATCTACCTACTGAAATAATCTGCAGGGAGTTTGAACGAGATTTTAGAAGAGGTCTAGTAAGCATATCTGGGAGGATGTTATCCCTGTTTTTTATATATGCTGGTGAATGAGTATCGTAAGAACCATTGAGAAAGTTTGAGTAACTATGCATTTGACATATGTTTCTTCTTAAAATTAAGCATTTGATTGAAGGTTAACGTATCCAATTCCACAAAAAAAATGATATTCAATGAGGTAAAATTCAAATATTTTGATTTCATACTTTACAGCTAAATTTTTTTTTAATGCAGAGTGATAATAAAGTTTTGAATCTTTGAATCTACCACTTTTATAATAATATATCTGTCTGGTTCCATCTTTTTCTTCTAAAAGGATTGCTTACCAAAATTGTTCACTTATATTTGTCTACAGTATCTTTTTTTCTATCTGAAAGAATCTTTAAAGTAAGAAGTGATTGCGCTTTTATTTTCAATGTCTGTACTACTTTTGTCTACTTCTGGGACTACTTGAGAGATTCTTTCTTTAACATCTGTCTAAATGAATGAGTTAACTGTATAAAATATGAGAGGAATTCACTAATGTAATTTGATTACATCGAAGAATTATTGTACTTGCTTCTTGAAAAGATTTTCATTAAAAAAATCTGCAAATGTTTTAGTAATGTGAGGTTGAGCTATGTACTGACCATATTTCAAATGCATGCCCAAGAAATCAATTTTTGAGTCACCAATGATCATCTTTTTCTCTGAAAGCATTATCCCATTCAAAGTGTTGAATGGTACAGTTGATTTATCTCCTGTATCACTTCGAAATCTCTATAACTTCTATCACCCCTATGGGATAATAGGAATCCATATGGCATACCCTTTCAAAAGGTTTAGTACCCTCTATAGGATAGGTGGTGCTGCTTATAAAGAACTAGGGTACAACGAACGAATGCCACTAAAGACCTACTTTCCTCCATCCAACCCAAGAGCAACTCTACGGGTACTTTTTTTCAATTAACAATTCTAAAAATGCTATATGTCTTTTTATGTCATCTATGTCAGTTTTGTATGCATCACCTCTTGTTTAAATCATAGGAATACGGGTTTTCTCGTCCCTCTCTCATGAAAGATTTTCTCTCCTGATTCCTATCGAATTGTCTATATTCCATTATTCATCTTCTTTGAGCCTATTGAAAGGAGAATTCCTTCATAGCAATCAATAATGCAAGTTGACAGGGATAAAGAGAGAGGTCTTTACTTCGCTTGTTTCGAAATGCACTACTTCCTATGCTCTAAACTCATATTTGGATTGGCTTTTTTTCTAATAAGAGGTGCACTGAACCAACTATACTATTGAACAATCTGTTAAAACTTATCCAATAAATGTGTATCAGATATGACATCTGGGAAGAATAGTAAGATATTATCAATGTAAATCAATGCATTATCAAGAATAGAAGTAAATATCTTTGTCATTGCTTTTTGAAATAGTGAAGGAGAAATTTTTAATCCAAAAGGTATAATTGTCCACTGAAAATGATGTTGAGGGATGCAAAACACCGTTTTGAATCTATCTTATGGATGTATACCTAATTGCCAGAATCCTGTTTTCAAGTGAAACTTTAAGAAGACTTTTCCATTTGATAAATTTGCAAACAAAGTTTTATATCTTGAAGGAAAAACTTGTCATCTGCAAGGAAAATGTTAAGAGACTTGTAATTAATCACCAATTTTAATTTTTTACAAACTTATTCTGAACTTTTATTGACATAAAATGTTTCACATGACTATGGAGAGAAGATTGGTTCAATTAATTCTTGAGCCTAGAGAATGAAACATTCTTGGGTTGTCAGCTTGAAATGATCTGGGTTTATGTTTGAATGACTAGCTTTTATTGGGTTGGCATTTTCATCTTTTTTTAAAGGAAAGGGTGATGAAAAATTTAGGATTTTTTCAAAAAGGATGATTGCATTTTTAAAGGAATTATGAATAATTTTTTACATAAAAAAAGTGAATGAATTTTTGTTTAAATTCTTAAAAAACATCTAATTGAATGGTTACGATGAAAAGGCTATGAAGGATTTTTCAAGATCTGAAATATTAAATGATCACTATCTAAATATTAGTAGTAGTATAGTTATTACTAATCTTCATTCCCAGCACTAGCGACCTTTAGAAGATAGTCCTCTACTTGGTCCAGGCTCTCAATGAGCGCTCCTTTAACCTGAGCCTCCACCATCATGGCAGTGCCGCTTTTCTGGGCTCCTTGGGGTTGGGGAGAAATCAACGGACGATGGATGACCCTCACTCCCACTTGATGGGGGTAATGGATGCGCAAGAGCTAGCTCCTGCAGGGAGACCTGTTGCACCCTCTCATTTCTCCAACTGCCTTAATTAACTCATGATCACAATCATAATATTATTTTATTCATATATATGCAACAAAACAAAAGCATCATCATTAAATAAAATTAATCAGTAATGTCATTTACTCTATATATGCAACCTCAAACATCACGAAACGGACGTACCATGTTGTCTAAATCGATCTAGTCTCGAGAAAACTGGTCCTTCACTAAGGATAGTCATTGAGAATATTTCACAGAAAAACAGACTTTTTAAGGAAAAATAATTAGTTGAATTTGGTGAGGAGATAAAACTCCGCCGGGATGCGTGTGTTAAAACTGAATGAGTAATTCTAAAGAAATTATTTATATATCGTGTATAAAAAGAAACATTATTATACGTGGCAGCTTCCTAGCAACTGTGGCATGTGTCACGACTCTTATCTTGTACGCGTAAGACATATGGGCATCACAGCCATGATTAGGATAATGATAAATTGATCATTCATGTGTATAGTGCTGGGTTTGCGTGCAGTGAATCTGGGGTCACCATTGCAAACCAAAGCTGTATGTGTCTATAATTGTATTTGTACGCACTACTACTATACCATATGTATGTGTTTAGGGTTTTTACGAGGGATCGCTCAACGCAGCCAGCCTGCCAGCAAGACAGAAACAGTGATTTATAACTGATTTTTTTTTTTAATTCTTAATTCGTATCTATTAATTAATTTACTAAAAAAAATTATTAAACGTGTGAGTCTTCAGGTCTACAATCTAATTTAAAAATCGCATCACATGTTGATTCAATTTTTAAGAATTATATCCTAAACATATTAAATTGACCATCGATAAAAAGTCATATATAACGTGATATGAACTAACAATAGCAAAATTCAAAAAAAAAAATTTTTTTGTGAGAAAAACCAAATGTTATTTGTTAGACAACCCAAAAATCAAGAAAAACTGGGAATATCAACTTAAAAGATTATTTATTGGCATTTGTTTCTTCTGTTTTAACCAAGGTTCCTAATATATACCAGTACTAGAACTAATAGGCCCTATCTAGTAGCTACTATGAAGAATATAAGTAAATGTCCTTAAGTAGGACTCTCGTTGCTTTGGCTACTCCGTGGTCGGGGAAAAAAATTCTGAAACGCAAATTCCCTTTTCAATTCTCCATCTCTAGCTCTGTTCTACAATCGATCCCCAATTTTAAAGTAAAACTCAAAATGCATCATTATAATCCAAAAATAATTCTCACCAAAAAAAATGGGTGTGCGTTGCTTGCATTCATGAGAGAGAGAGAGAGAGAGAGAGAGAGAGAGAGAGAGAGAGTAATTCTGTCTGATTGGAAGGGGTAAATCATATGTTCAACCGCTCATGCCAACATGCATCTATTAAGCAGTCATTTCGGCCATCAAGGTTGTTCTGTACGACCATTAAAAAAAAGATATAAATATAGGATGTGTAATTTAGGAACAGATTTATCGACTCAAGTTTGCTTGTAAAATTCATGGCTTATATATTTTCCTCAAACTAGTAGTTTTCAGAGGCGCTAACCACAAGTCATGTCCAAAATATTACATTATACTCCCGGTAAAACAAGACGATATCATACAACCTATATTCTGCACAATATGTGAATTGGCATTCACAAGTTATAATTAAAAGACAGAGCGAAAGAACGTAATTCCCACCTTTGGCATTTGCAGCTTGGTGAGACCAAAACAAACGTTTTATCTCATTTATCAGTTGTCCCTCTAACAGTTGATTCCACACTGTTCTACATCCGGCCCAGTAACCCTAGTGGTAAACGGATCAATCCGCACCCACAACAAAGAGAAAATGGAGGCAAGCAGAATCGACCATACAACAACAATGGTGGGTGTCCGGTTTTGGCGTCCCATCAAACCTTTCAGGAAGGGGTAGAGATGGATGATCACCCAGAAGGCAAAGAACAGCTTACCAAAGAGCGGACCCCATGATTGATAACCACTGTTGATGGCATAGGAAATTCCTGCGACAACCCCCACCAAGTTTATAATGAGGAGAGTAGTTGGTGGGATGAGAAGGGTTGTCCATTTGAACATGTAAAGTTCAGCAAAATCCCCGTCTTCATCCGATGCTTTTGAAGTGACTGTGAAGTTAGTGTCGATGCCAGCAAGAACTTTGAGAAGCCCTTGGAAAACAGCAAAAAGATGAGACGAGACACCACCAATAACCCAAAACTGTTCATTTCTCCACCACTCATCAATTCCCACACCACTCCACCTCATTTCTAAAATACCAGTTGCAAAGATGGAAAGAAAGAGGGATATAAACCATATACTAGCAATGTTACTAATCTGCAGTCATAGCAAACCAAACAAAGTAATTAGCATAAAATACAGCAATCTTTAGCTTCATATAAGAAAATAATGGGAGTTAATAAAATGCTAATAAAAAAAAGTACTAATAAGGTTTGTTTCAAGAAGACACATTTCACAAAAGCATATAAAGATGAATTGTTTGTAGACTCATAAGGTTTATAACTATCCAATATATACATATATGGGGATGCCAGATAGGCAACAAGTTTTTTTGGCCACTGAAAAGAGGATAGGCAACGAGTTTCCAGACTCATAACAGGTTATAACTATCCAATAAATAAATAAAAGATGCATATTCAAAATAGGAACGCCAGATAGGCACATTTTTCTTTTTCTTTTTCTTTTTTTTTTTTTTTTTGCCACTGAAAATAGGATAGCAACAAGTTAAGGTTAGACAGGTTTAGGTATATCTGCAAATATGCAAAAGAACAAGGATTAGAGAAGACTAACCTGTGGGATAATGAACTTGTTAGTGAGCAGACAGACTGCAGGCAGTGTGCAATACATGAGAAGAGGAATAGCAGTGACCGGGTAGATGGTAGTGTTTACATACGCAAACCGTTCAAGCCACTTCAGCCTACCACCATAACCATACCAGATAGGGCAATGCCTACTAAAAAGAATTTCGACAGAACCAAGAGCCCATCGAAGCACTTGATTCAGACGATCTGAAAGATTAATAGGAGCAGACCCTTTAAATGCTGGGCGCTTTGGCATGCAGTAAATTGAGCGCCAACCACGTGCATGCATTTTAAATCCTGTAAGAATATCTTCTGTAACAGAACCATAGATCCATCCAATCTGCAGGCAAAAGAAAAAATGAAAATTTAACTCCATTATGACAGATGGAAGGGGAAAGAAGTTGAGAAGATGAAACAAAAATACATGCAGAGGACAAGAGATAATCAATCCTGCACATGCAACAAAAATTGAAATTTAAACGAAATAAATGCAAGCATTTGTCCAACTTCTCTGGAACGGCTATGGATTTCTAAAAGTCAAAATCAGGTCTCAAATATGCAGACAGTCCCTGATCTAGGAGCACAATAATGCACCCAAAACAAGCTTATATTCATCTACAGACAATTTAATGATTATACTATACTCTAATTTCTTTCTTCTTCTAAAACCCAAAAAGAAACAATTTTACATAATTCAGTACGTCTCTGACATAAACTCAACAGCCATGAAATTGGAAATCCAGCAATCAACTTTTTATGTAATGGGAGTCGAACACTATTTGAAGACAAAGCAATAAAATAAAAATTTCAAGGCGTGCTAAAAAGAGGGGGGAAAGAGGATGGGAGAAACTTACCTCACTTCCCCAGTCTGTTTTGTCCTCGTATCCACAGCTGATAACATGAATTGCTTCCTTAAGAAGTGTTTCCGGTGTTGCAGACTGAGGGACACCACCATTCTCCATAAGTGTAGAGGCAACGAAAACAGCAGACTGACCAAAACGTTTCTCCAGGCTCATTTGCGACATCAATAGTGACTTTTCATCATCAAACCCGGCACCTGATTTCAGAAATGAAAAGGGAGCACATTTAAGAGACTTACTCATTAGACCAAAAAGGCCAGTAATTAATATTCACCGCTAAACCCCCCCCCCCCCAAAAAAAAAAAGAAAGAAAGCATATAGTTTACCTTCAACACCTTCTTCTATATCCTCCAGACTGAATATTGGCACAGTAGGATCAACATGCTTGCCAGATTTCTTCTTATCTGATCCCTTTTTGCTCGATTTCGAACTCTTCTTATGAGAACCTCCACATAGTGAAGACAAGATCCCTGCTTTTCTATGCTTGGGCTTAACTGGAGGTTCATATCCATACAATGCTGTTCTGTTGAAGACGCATCCTGTACCAACATAAACAGGTCCTTGAATGCCATCCAGACCCCTCAAGTTTATCTGTAAATTCACAAAGTATAGAAGATGTGTCAAAACAAATTCTATAGCCTCTAAGTTCAATAAAAAACTGACACACACCAGTCATTCTACATAACTGTTAAAACCAATCAGTAACATCATTAGCAAATGTGCAAAGATTTTGTTTAGTAAAAGACGTGGAGCTTACATCAAAGAAAACAGTATTTCTGTTGGCATAACGATCATTCCTATCAATACCATCAAATCTTTGAGGAAATTGAACATAACAAACATGCTTCCCAAGGTTTGGGTCCATCAGAAAACACATAGCTTCCCTTAAGGCTTTGCTATTATTTATGTAGTGATCACAATCAAGATTCAACAAGAAAGGTCCATTAGTAAGAACTGCTGACACTCGAACCTGCAAGAAAGATTCATTGACAGCGAGGCAAGAAAGAATCATTGACAGCTAGGTTGAGATAAGATAGACGACAAAGAGTAAAAATAAGGTGAGATTTAAGAAGCCACTTACAAGAGCATTCATAGCACCAGCTTTCTTGTGGTGTTGGAAGCCTGGACGCTTTTCACGAGAAACATAAACTAACCTAGGCAGCTCATTGCCCTCAGAATCAAGGCCCCCGCTCTGGCCCAGGAAAACCTACAAATTTTACAAAACCTTACTGACATTAATAACAGATGCAAATTACTTATAGCTCTGACAACCCAATAAACCTCATTTGAAATAATGAAAACCACGTATATAACAGGATGATATTCAATATACTGAAAATGGAGTGGAATAACACACAAGCAAATTTGTAAGTTATTCCACATGGCAAATGCATAAAACCGCTTGGGGAGTTTCACCAGTCCACTTTTGAGTATATAGAACTTCATATAATCTAGGAAATAACGAACATTCACCATCCTGATCACCATAGATGCATGAGTAGTGTATCTATAGATGCAAAAATAGTCCTACCTGGATCATTCCTGGATGGTCTCTGATGTTATTACCAGGCCATGGTGTACCATCCTGCATAATCCATCCTTCTTCAGGAACTTTCTGTGCCTTTGCAACAAGCGCATTAATTCTAACTTTAAATTCTTCATATTCTCTCTGCAACAGAAACAAAGTGACCATGAATTTGAATATGGAGCAATTGATGACCAAGTGCCAACCAAGCTAAACGCATACCTTCATAGCTCTACGATCTTTAACAAATGATGGTTGAACTTTATCCTTCAGGTAGTCAATCTTCTGTGCAAAATACCATTCTGGAGCCCGAGGCTCAATGTTATATTTCTTGCAGAACGGTACCCATTTCCTGGCAAACTCCGATGTCTCTGAAAGTGCTTCAAATGTTAACATAGCAGCACCATCATCAGAAACATAGCAGGAGACCTTGTCAACTGGGTAGTCAACTGCAAGAATGGATAGCACAGTGTTGGCTGTCACAAGAGGAGGCTCCTTTAATGGGTCGACAGTACTCACAAAAATGTCAACAGCAGCCAATTGCGACGGTTCTCCTTCACGATCGTATCTGTTTTGCGGATAAGAAATTGGAATAAAAAAAGAATAAAATACAGGGACTGAAATCACACAACTGCTTAAAAGATATTAGCAAGGATTCATGAGATTGGCATGAAGAAACATCCTACCTTAAGGCAAGCCTATCAAGATATGTTTCACGGTTAACAGGAAGCCATTTGGGGAACTGATCCAATATCCAGGATATTGCAAACCAAATCTCACATATCACAGATATCAACCACAAAGCATAGGCATTTGGAACAGGGTTCGTTATTCGATAGTGCAAGAAAATGCAGAGAATAATGAGCCGCAGAATGATGACCATCCGATAAGGGTTTATTTTAGATGAGGGAACGGAGACCTTCCTCGACAGAGGCTGCCGAGCTTCATCGTTCCTGAAAATTAAGTAACAGAATTGATAATTAAACTTAGGCAAGACATATTCATAGCAGGATTCAGCTCCGATACAGGAAGTTCGAAATGGTTGCTAAAACAAGGTTCTCGTATTCAAAAAAATTCCTACATTACCCTAGAGAAAGGACTGGAGAAGCATAATCATGATTGTAAAACCTTTTTAACTTGAGATGGACTACTAACAAGAATAATTAACCTCGTAAAAGTTCTAGAAATTAATTAGATGGGAACCCACAGTAGAGAGTCATCCACAAGCACATCAGTGCTGGCATCAATATCTCCAGCACCCCTTTCAGAAGTAGCCTGGCCTGTGCTCATAGGAATGACATTCTTCTCCTGCTTCATCTTCCAGCCATCAACTCTCTCCTTCCAGGCTACATTTCCTAATCCTGGGGAACCAAACTCCCGCACTGGATCCACAACCCTAATAGTAGCTGCACGGAAATTTCAATGTTTATATCAATTAGGGATATCAACCTATTAAGTTATCAGTAAATTTCAATTAGAGCAATTGATTGATGCAGCCACATAAGGAAGAGGATGCATACATTTTCCACCAGCAACTCCAGGTGATGCCATAGAAAGCCTCTCAGGTGATGCAGCAGACAACTCACCAGAAACCTACAATATGTCAGTGGGAAAAGAAATTTCCAATCCATTATTCCATGCATGAACAATCACACGGTAAGTCAATAGCTTATAGACAGATTACTTACCTCCTGCCCATTGGTGAGCAGGGGAATATGGTTACGAGAAACCTCCTTATCATAATTTGGAGCACCAACGTCCTCCCCTCTACCATATGTTGCATGCCAGCTCAACATTCTTTCTGCAATTTTCTGCTTCTGCTTTTGGTTCTCTGAGGAATAATTGAAATCACTAGCACCATCATCTGCATCACCATCCTCTTCTCTGTCTCCAAGAGTAGCAGGACTACCTGGAACCAGAGAAAAAATGAGTGAGAAGTATAATTGGAAAACTAGTGATAATTATTGACAAAATTGAAAGGTAATTGACTATTATAATGTGAATATGTATTCAAAACTCAGTGTTAATAAACAACTCCTAGAAACAACAAAAAATACTTAGTGTTAATAAACAACTCCTAAAAACAACAAAACATCTCACAAATGTAATATATTTATGGAAAATCTGAAATGTTAATAGACAACTCCTAAAAACAACAAAAAATCTCACAAATGTAATATATCTGTGGAACATCTGAAAACCATGTGAATTATCAAGTGAGACAGTAATGTTCAAAGCACCTTTGTGCCTCTTGTATCTGGTTTTGCATTGAGGACATGACTGATTCCCATCCTTCCTTTCATATTCATAACACGGCCTACAGACAGGAAATGCACATACATCACAAGCAATGAATGGATCACCATCTGCATTTTTGCCAACATTATCACCACAGATTTGGCACACCTGGCCACCCAGATTCTTCATGGGCTTGCCCTGATCAATCAAAGAGTAACAAGTCACATTATTTAGCAATAGAAACAAACAACTTTTGGTAAACCAAGGATAAACATCTAAACCTAGCAAATATGCCCAGCTATAAGTAAGAGCACAAATCAAAGTGTAGAGAAATCATAGCGAGCAGTCATAACTGGGTTCTGATTTCATAATAAATTGCGGAAACCAATTGCAAACAAAGAAATCTCGAATTCCTTTACAATTTTTACTCCAATGGACCTCTTCCAAGTACTTAGCTGTATTGGGCTACAATTTTGTGGAAACTAAATAAAAATCAGACGCCAATAAGTCGTTTAATTTTCTTTTATCTTCAATTTTCTAATCAATAAAGCAAATGAGAGACAACAGTTAATATTTCTTTCAATACATACCCCAATGTCTCCTTCTGATTCCATTGTCATATGCTTCTTTCCTCAGTTGAGAACAGTGGATGCAAATGGTTGTCCAAATATCAACAAGATAAGTACATGCCTTTGTTTTACAAATGAAAGTTGCAATTTACTTCAATAAATCCTCAACTTCAAAAGTAGGGTTTTTAGCCCAAATCTGAAAAATAAATAAATAAATAAATAATGAGAAACAGATTTAAACGTTCACTAACTAGCATTCTCAATGCCTCAGAAACTACTAACTTCCCTAAGAAAAAAATTTTAATAAAAATTGTAACAAATTTTGAAGTATCTTATTCGTAGAGATTCCACCATTTAAATTTTCTTCTAATGTACTCGAAAACGCCACTTAATTGAGTTAATGAAGTCAACACGTACGGCGAGTTTCAACTTAAAGAGTTTACCAAACAACCCACAATCTGATAATTCGATGCCAAAAAAGACAGAGAAACTAGTAAGAGTTGAGTACTCCAATTCTAAAATTTAGAGAAAAAATATTTTTTAAAAAAATGCACTTCAAATCAAGCACGGTAAAACTGAAAATGTTGAAACAAATCCATGAAAAAACCAAGAAAACATTATCCAAAGCTAGGACAAGCCCTTAGTTATCTACAATTTTCACGCGGAAAACAAACATGGCCTTAAAAAAAGGGGCTAAAAAAGTATGACGCTTAAAAGCGAAATCGTACTCAAAAACGACACTATCAATTCAATCTCTTGCAAAATGAGAGCGAATCTACATCAAATCTTGCAGGAAAGCCACGAGAGAAAGGGAAATCTGAGAGTGAAAACTGATCTACTAACCTTGATAATGAAGAATCGGTATAAGAAAGAGACGAGCAATGCACGTAACAGCTCTCTCTCTCTCTCTCTCTCTCTCTCTCTCTCTGCAGATAATATATAGAAGAAAATAATAATAAATTAATTAATTAATTAAAAAGGGTTTTATTCGCCATATATCTATAAATATAAATAATAGCTGTAAGCAGAGAAATGTCTTACGAAATACGAAAGCAACTGAGTAACTAGGAGCTCCTCGACACTCCACCGACAGTGCGGGTTAGGTTCAGACTCAGGAATCAATGATTGTTGAGTGAAACAGAGAAGCCCCGGCCTGCCTAACGTAACCATCATTTCTTTGCTTATTTTATTTATATTTATTTATTAAAAAATACTTTATTATTAATAAAAATAAAATCATCGAAAATATACCCTTTTTATTTCTGTTCTTTTGTTTGCTGTGGTCTGAAGGTCGGACCTATTTTATTTTTTGCGACAATGAATTCTTTTAATTGAAAGTTGCTAAATGATTAATATTTAACAATATTTCCTCATCATCTATCACTACATATAAACTTGAAGCGTCCTATAAATTTTTTTTTCAATGAAAAGTTTTGTTGTTTTAAGTTGCGATTGCATTCGCATTAAAATGGATTAATACGAAGTAGGGAGCAATTTCAAATTGAAGCTTACAAAATTACTTGAATAAAGCCAGCCCACATACTATTTTTATTTTTTTTATTTTATCTTGGATAATTTAGAGCATCCCTTAAAACTTAGGAATCAAAACATAAAATTCAAATTAATAACAGCAAATCATGTGAGTGGTCAAAGAAACTCAATTTTGCGGGTTGCAGCATAATGATTAACAAAGCATGGTTAAAGAATATCAAATTTAGTGAGATTGAATTTGTTTATTGTTCGTGTAATGCAAAAAAAAAAAAACAAATGCAATTAGACCATTTATTTGCAAGTCAAAAAAAAAAAAAAACGTGTTTGTGAACGAAGTATTCTTTCTTAGTTAATGAAACATCACCTCTTTCATTCGAATTATGACTGTAAATATCTTTTAAAATAATTTATTGTTGTGATTATAATTCAAATCAACAGTTTCCTAATTAAATGCATACTCTCGTGACAACGTGACAATAGAAATTCATGTTCTTTGGAGTTTAGTAGGTAGATAATTCCCATTTTTTTAATCCAACCGAACATGGCGTTGGCACTGATTATTTTAGCTTGTCATTGCTGGCGTTGGCACTGATTATTTTAGCTTATCATTGGTGGGATCCAGTTGTTGGGTTTTCACTTTTCAGTGAGGCCTTGTATTTAGCATGACGTAGCCGATACATTAAAATAAATAAAGGGTATTTTTCTTATTGTACTAGTCTAAATTCCCTCCCTAACACTACCTAATTTGTTAAATACATATACGAGAGGAAAAATATTAAGCACGGAAAACATAATAATACTAATTAAA